>NC_133770.1:295948580-296037074 GCF_003597395.2 Chelonoidis abingdonii
TTCCTTCCCCTTCGTTCCTTAGCCTACCCAGAGAGAAAAACTCAAACAAGTCTTAAAAAGAAAACCTTTATATAAAAAGAAAGAAAATACAAAACAATAATACTGCATTAAGAGATCAATACAGGCTCTTGCTTATAAGAAAATATGAATAAACAGTCTGATTTAAAAGATAGCCCAATTAAACCAGTCCAGCACAGTACAACACACATGTAAGTACAAATCAAAGCACATCACAGCCGATTACTTTGTTTCCTTTTGTACTCACAGATGTTTAGGAGAATATTTGAAAGAAGATGGAGTTAGAAGAAAAGCTTGTTTACTCACAGCCGAGGAAAACAAAAAAAGACCCCGAGTTTCCAGTCCCCTCCCAGACTTTAAAAAAAATCCAGGTCTCTGATTGGTCCTCTGATCAGGTGTTTGGTTCCCCCTTTACAGGTAAAAGAAAATTAACCCTTACCTATCTACTTATGACAGCATATGCCTACCGTTAAAACACCTGCTTAAATGCTTTCCTCTATTGTAGGCTAAGACTTTGTCTACACTGGCATTTTCAATGTTAAAACTTTTGTTGCTCAGGGGAGTGAAAAAACGCCCTCCTGAACGACAAAAGTTTTAATGATGAAAAGCGCCAGTGTGGACAGCTTCGTCAGCAGGAAGCTACCGTCCCCGGTTGGAGGTGGTTTTAGTTTGTGGCTGGGACAGCTCTCTCCTGGCAATAATGAGCAGCTACGTAATGCACCTTACAACAGCATGGCTGCAGCGGCACTGTTGTGCCATTTTAAGGTGTGCAGTGCGTGAAAAAATGCTGCAGAGTATCATTGCTTACAGCCCCTACTGGTAAGCCCATGTGACATGTCCCAGGGGGTACATAAGCACTGTTTGTAAGGGCCGGCAGTGACACCTGGGAGCAAGCTCTCAGCCCAGGTCTGACTAAAGTGATGAGGTCTACAATACCTTCTTCTGCAGGGTATGCATAACACCACAAACACTGCAACTGAGCTGTAGCTTTTCATATCGCAGCTTCTGTTGGGCAGTATCCAAGCATGAGAGACTGACATAGGAGCCACTGAGACAAAGAAGATACATTAGTCTAGGCTCCCCAGCTGTGGGGGGAAGGGGTGAGTGGTACCTCAAAGTTCATGACAATCCACCCCCCCACACACACAGGGAATCACCCAGGAGAAGGGTCTGTAGCTGCAATGTCACTGCTGCTGCAAAGACGGAGCTGTCAGGGCTGTGAAATCATGTTCTCTCCCCATCCCACGTAAGAGTCTTACATTACCTTCGTTGGGGGAACACACACATACACAGACCCTGAGATTAACAGTACCCTTGGAAGGCAGAAATTATCCAGACAAAATGTTAGCAAATGCACTGTCAGTGCAGTAAGGTGTGGGGGGGAGGGGAGAAACATGGTTTTGGATTTGAGCCCCAACAGTTATTTCTCATCACTGGTGTTTTCCAGTTGCTGACAGAGAACTGGAAAGAGCAGTCAGAAAGAAAGACAGATACAGAGGAGACAAATCCTGAGTATGATACAGCAAATAGCTTCTTCTTCAAGGGGGATCAGAAAGACAAGGAATTTTTATCTTGACTCACAGCCGCACATACACTTCCTGTTCGCACACACCCACTTCCCCCACACCCGTGCCCCTTTCCTTGCCTGAGGAGGTTGTGAAGGCTAGGACTATAACAGCGTTTAAAAGGGAACTGGATAAATTCATGGAGGTTAAGTCCATTAATGACTATTAGCCAGGCTGGGTAAGGAATGGTGTCCCTAGCTTCTGTTTGTCAGAGGATGGAGATGGATGGCAGGAGAGAGATCACTTTATCATTACTTGTTAGGTTCACTCCCTCTAGGGCACCTGGCATTGGCCACTGTTGGTAGACAGGATATTGAGCTAGATGGACCTTTGGTGTGACCCAGTATGGCCGTTCTTATGTTCTCCTTTCTTCCCCAAACAAATCCTCCACTTCAGCGTCGCTAAGGGGAAACTTGCCAGAGGACTGTGACACCAAGGACTAAAATCACAGTCCTTGCAAAAAGACTAGCACAGCAACACAAGGCGGCACAGCTCCACACCAGGTGGCTTCAGAGGGGATTGTACTTCAGTGCTAGGCCAAATGCCCCCTGCGTGCACTGGGCCTGGATTCACTGTAGTTGTTAGGTGCTGGGTGCTCAGAATCACTCAGGGTCAGGTTCTCACTTTGTGTAACCAGTGTGGTTAGAGAAGCGCCATCCCCAACCAGGCACAGTTTCTCTTCTTAGGTTGAAATGTTCGCATCTGCTTCACTGCAATATGGACTCAGCATTCCCAGCAGCGACTCAGGGGCTGCCAGCTCAATGCAGAACCCGCATGCGACACTTGAAGCTGCCTCGTAAAATCTCCGTGAATCATCTCTCCTTGGTTAAACCATTCCATGGAGAGTTAAAGGGGAAATCTTCACTTGGCCCTGCCAAAACAGCTACAGAGACAGTCAGCTGCTCACTTTCCCTAGATTAGTGGATGGTTTTCTCCCCCCTGTAATAGCAGCTTTCTATGAAGGACTGTAAAAAGGTCAGCATCAAGGCTGGTAAGTCTGATAGAAAATATACATACCAGCACACTGCTCCCACTGTGTCCCGCCCATGATTCCAACCCCTTTCTGCAAAGCGGAGTGATGAGTGGTACGCCACTGCTTAATGCTGGAAAATGACAGGTCTATTGATGCACGTTAGTCTTATCTTCGGTAGCTCAGCTACTGTAGTATGGGAGCCCCACAAAGATCTCTCTGTGCCCATCAATACTAGTCTTGGAGGCGGTTCTGCTGATAAACCTAAGCCCTCACATCCATCTCCTCCTTGTTATTGTAGCATAGGGATCTCACACAGCTCTGCACAGTACTTCAGACTCAACAAATGAAATTCCTTTTATTTCAGTTCTGGATGCCTATCATGGCTTTGCAACGGTACCTCCCATCCTGACGTACAGGAGGTCCTATGCTAGTCCAGTGCCTAGATTCTTCTGTGCATGATTTGCAGTCTTTGTCAGCTATGTAACAGATCTGTGATGTTTGCAGACAGTGATTCATGTGGGACTGTCACATTCATTTTGGCTCCTGCCCCTGAAAAGGGGCTCAACCCAGGTGTCAGTGATAATGGCCAGCCACAATCTCAACCTGGTAGTGATCTTCTTGTCTTTCTGACCAATTCAATCCCTAGCTGGGAATCTATGGATTTCCTGAAATGGCTGGACTTGATCTGGGAAGATACCCAAATCTCTGCCAACTGCTGCAATTCACGATTAAAAAACCCTGCCACAGGTCCCCTCCCCTTTTCCAGGAGGAGAGGAGTCTTTCATAATAAACCAAACCTCTTTTCCCGGCCTTTTAGTATGACTCTGAGTGTAAAGAGCATGCAGTTCCTGAGGACAGATGTCAGGACAGAAGTGCAGAAGAAATGAGCTGCCTGGGATGGACTGCAATTCTCTCTGAAGATTCAACAGGATGGAATGAGTTTCCTGGAAACAGTGAGGTTTTTTGGGCATGTGTGTGACAGAAGAGCCAAGCTCCCTTCCCTCCCCGCCATTTATGAATCAGGCAAGGAGACTGACCATCAACTTGACCAAATCCAGGGGCATCCATGACAGCTCAGATGTGTGAAACTGAACATCGATGTGGTTAATCAAAGGGAACTAGGCAGATGGATTAGACTTCAAACCAGGTATATGGGGGCATCTTAACATCCAAATCCTGGGTCTATATGTCTTCTGAAGGCAGGCCCACATCCAAGTCTGTCTTCACAGCCTGGAACCGAACAGCCTGATTGTCTATGGTGCTGAGCACCCGCAGCCCCATGGATGTCATTCAGTACTTATGAAAATCAGACCAATATAAAATGAGCACCCACTGAACAGTACACAACTCACTCACTGGGGTTTTGTAACAAGTTTGGATATTCCAATGGCGAAAATAGCTGAAGGGCATGAAGGAAAGAAGAATGGAAGTTGGTAATGGAAATATTGATGAACAGCAGCTACATTCCACACCAGAGGCTGATGCATTTCAGTCGTCAGAAGGAAAGCAGACTGGATTCTAAATCCTCTGCTATAGTCATTTAACCAGACTACCAGAGAAGTGATTTTCAAGGAGGACTGAGAGCCAGGACTGTTGGGTTCTTGTCCAGACGCCACACAAACTCACTGTGCAACCTCAAGGAAGTCACTGATCTCTCTCTAGGTCTCAGTTCTGCTACCTGGTCAGTGGGAATAATTACCTTTGGAAAACACTTTAAATCCTAGGGGGAAAGCACTGAATATAACTGCCAAAGTATTATTGCACTTTATGAGAAGAGTGTGGGAAATCAAGGTGAAATTCTGTGGCCTGTGTGGCTCAGGAGGGTCAGACTAAATGAGCATAATGGTTCCTTCTGGCCTTAAAAATCTATGAACCTAAGGAATGAAAGACACCCTGTGAAATTTAATATATTGTCACTTACCATTATGATCAGAGTCAGGCAAAGAATAAATTTCCTACACATTCTTTTCATATCTTGCACTACACAGATACATATATAAGCACACAGGTAGCAAAAGGTGACTGAAGAGATGAACAAGGGGACTTCAAAAGTGCCAATAACGTTTTTAGCTACAAATATTGCATAGGCGGAAAACAAAATTTAAAAAAAAGTGTCTCTCTATACCCAGGCTATGAATATAATTAAAATCCTGTTCTGTCTAAGTGAGCCAGGGTTAAGAACAGGGATTTCTACTCTTAAAAAAAGATCAAAAGCATAGGAAGGATGAAAGGCAGAGCTCCCATGCCCTAGAGGCTATAGAGTAATTGGAAGTTGACAGCACTTAACCTGCTTTTAAATCAAAGACTATCGATGCATAGAGATCTGAATTTCATCTTGGTGCCTTTTTTTAAGATCTCTTGGTTAATTCAACCAAAACGCTAATAAGATCAGGCTGTCCTGAAGCAGGCATTTACAGTACAGTATAATCCTCAAGATAAATATCCATAAGTAAGTCCCAATTGATTGATACAGGTATTATCCTGCACTTAGTGACTAAAGTGTGGATGTTAATGTTATATTAAGAGACAAGAGTAAAGAATATTTTGGATCCATCAGAAGACAGAAAGGTATTTTTTCTTTTCTCTACATGTTGTGCATATAGCACTATTAATAACACTTTGCACTGGAATAGTGCGATTCATCTGAGGTATCAAAGTGTTTTGCATAACTTCATTGAAGTCTCATAACTTGGGATACACTTCACTTCAAACAGGAATTATTTCTGGCCTGTGTTATGCAGAAGGTCAGATCACAGTGGTCCCTTCTGGCTTTGGAATCTATGACCCTAAACCATCCTGTTACATAAGGAAGCGCTATTATCCCTCTTCCGCAGATGGGGAAACTGAGGTACGGAAAGTTTATATAACCTGACCAAGTCTACACAGCAAGTCTGTAACAGTGATGGGAATGGAACTGGGTACTCCTAAATACTCAAATGCCTTTTGATCATGCCCCTAAAGAAGTGGCTTTTGTAATAATGTTTCAGTGGGCACAGGTGTGGTGACAACTCCAAAGCCCCAGGATAAGGATGCTCAGACTTTGCAAAACCAAGGACTGCGCTGATCAATATGCCAAGAACCTAAGGGACAATTATACACTACACTACGTGTATCTATAACCAGCAGTTGCTAATAACAGATCTCCCTATTCTCCCATTGATATGCAAGTTCAAGACACCAATAGGAGCATTTATCTGTGCATGGGTCTGTCTGTCTCTCTGTGTGTGGGGATGGACAGACTATTCTCCAAATGGCCAGTAAAAGTTATGCTAAATATATTCTGAAAAATCTAAACAGAGGCTAAACAAAGAACAGCTATTGTTGAAATTATTATACACTAGTGAGACAAGAAAACTCAATTCATTAATAGAGGAACATCAGAGGAAAAATATGCTAGTGTACATTAAGAAATCACAGTCTTATCTGCCTTGCATGCATAAATTATAAAGTCCTTGTTGATAACAGAAAATAATCCTTAGGGACTCACTGGTTCTAAGGCTGTTCATGAGAGGCAGAATGGTTCAGCTCTTGGTTCCCAGTTGAAATCCAACCCAGGTCAGAAGTTACCTTATGGTTTTAATGTGATCTACTGCATGCAAAGTGAGTAGAGCAGGCTGAGCCCCGTTCCCAGTAGACAGCATAGGTGCTGGAACTAGGGGCGCTATCACACTCCCTGGCTTAAAGTGGTTTCCATCAGACACAGGGTTTACAGTTTGGTTCAATGGCTCTCAGCACCCCCACTATACAAAGAGTTCTAGCACCCCTGATAGACAGGGATCCACACTACCTGTGCCACGTATTGGGGCCCTTTTACGGATGACAAAAGAGTGGGCATGGACACAACCTTCCCCCCTTCCCGTAAAGAGAATCTCATCTGGGTATGGGTTGAGCAGGGCAGGGTGGCATCAGGGAATCTTCAATGTCCAGGACTCCTGATCCAGCAGCACTCCCCACCACTCACCTCACACGCACAGAGAACACAATCCTATTTGCCAGTGCCACTGCCCTGGCATCAAAGTTTGGTAATGGACAAATCTCAAACTAAAAACCAGCCTAACCCTAATATATTGCCAGGGTTAGCCCATTTGGGCTAAAAGGTTTGTCTTATTTCATGACGTGCACTTTTCAGGGATGTGTGTGAGGGAAACAAACCACCACAGGAAGCACAGCCCTAAAGAAATTGTGCAGCACCTGAACCAAGCTATTTGCTCACTGAGATTTTAAGCCCTACATTTAGTCACATTTCTGCTGTAGCTTCTCCTTGCTCTGAAAGAAGATTGCTTTGGTAGCAGAGCCGATACTGTAAATGATACACAGTTAGCGTTGCTGGACTCAATGACGTTAAACTGGGCAAGCAGAACTCCAAGACTATAGGATGAAAGACTACTGAACATAGAGAGACAGACACAGAAACAAATGTAATAGTAATTTAAATTCCGACGTATTCAATCTGGCAATACTTGCATTACAGTCAAGTCAATAAAGCAACTTTGAACGGAGTTTAATTTGATGTGACAGACACATCAATCTGTCTGAGAAACTGCCTCAGGGTCCAACAGCACCATGCAAAGAGGAAAAGAAAAGATTAACATTCTGGCTATTACCTTTTCAGTGCTATTGAGACTGCGAAGGTAAAAGCTCATTCTTTGTCTAGATAGGATGGGCAAACTTGTTTCCTGGCAAACACAGCCAATAAGCTTTCCCCTCTTAGGGATATAGGGAAATCCCACAGCAGTTGCAATCCAGCTCGCATACAAAGATACTGACTGTTTCACAGTAATCTGTGACCCTGCACCAAGGCATATTTGCCCAGGTGCCCATACAACTGAGTTTGGGAGCTAAGATCGAGGGAAGTGATTATTCCCCTCTATTCAGCACTGGTGAGGCCACACCTAGAGTATTGCGTTCAGTTTAGGGCTCCCCACTACAGAAGGGATGTGGACAAATTGGAGAGAGTCCAGAGGAGGGCAATGAAAATGATTAAGGGGCTGGGGTACATGACTTATGAGGAGAGGCTGAGGGAACTGGGTTTATTTAGTCTGCAGAAGAGAAGAGTGAGGGGGTATTTGATAGCAGTCTTCAACTACCTGAAGGGGGGTTCCAAAGAGGATGCAGCTTGGTTGTTCTCAGTGGTGGCAGATGACAGAACAAGGAGTAATGGTCTCAAGTTACGGTGGGGGAGGTCTAGGTTGGATATTAGGAAACATTATTTCACTAGGAGGGTGGTGAAGCACTGGAATGGGTTACCTAGGGAGGTGGTGGAGTCTCCGTCCTTAGAGGTTTTTAAGGCCTGGATTGAGAAAGCCCTGGCTGGGATGATTTAGTTGGGGTTGGTCCCGCTTTGAGCAGGGGGTTGGACTAGATGACCTCCTGAGGTCTCTTCCAACCCTAATCTTCTATGATTCTAAGCCAACGTAGGATATTTTTGGTTAGGCAATCAGGGCTAGAAAGATTGGATAGTAGCCATCCTGATGAGAAATTACACAGCACCCACTGTCTCACTGAGGGTCACTCAAACCTGGTCGTCAGGAGGAGCTTAAAATTAATACCATTAGAAGACAGTGTTCCACATTCTTCAACTGCAGCAGAGTCAGCTGAGATCAGGGGAAGGACAAGTCAGATACATCATTAATAATAAAATACTCTCATGCATGCTTACCTTTCTTTGAAAAGGGCTTGACAAATTACAATATACACATAGGTATATATAACGTGAGGGGGGTTACAACTCCACAGGGACCCGGAAAGGGTTATCAAACTGCTGTAAACTCAATCAGTCTCACTCACCACGGATGCCAATCATGAAGGAAAGGGCTAAAAAGAGGAGAGCCCGCAGCTGGCGGCTGGCTGGGAAGGAGAACAGACCTACAGCTCTCACTTGGGGAGCTAGGAGCTGAGTGAGATTGCTCCCTGTCAGAGTCTCCCAAGAAGGAAAGCAGGCCCCGACACGGGACTGGGTGGACCTGCTGGTGACTGAATAAGCCTAAGACAGGGGGTGTCTCACCAGAAGGGAAGGACTGAGAGTTCAGGCTACCGGGCAGATGAACAAATAACCCCAGAGAAGCAGAAAACGAACCCAGTTGGGACAGATTCCTTTATTTTGTGTCTGTTTTGGGACTGTTACTTTGGACTCTGCGACCCTGGAAGGGAGTTGAACTTATGCAGCGATCTGTTTGGAGGGCTGAGCCATGTCAGTCAGCAGAGTGGGATGGAAATTCTGTTGGGGGAAACTGAGGCAGTGCTGCTGCAGCGCTGTGCTTTGCAATGAGGCAGACAGGGGCTGGTGATGCCGCAACAGTACATCACGCTAACCACTTCACCCACCGATGAAGTGCACCCTCCTCTGGGGTGAGACACAATATCTCTTTAATAGTGCACAGCAGCACAGCACATCAGTTTACAAAAAGGAGGTGAAGAATAGCGTGCATCCAATTAAGCCTGCAGAAAAATTATAAGCCAGCAGAATACAGTTAGTCAAACCAGATTATGGCCATGACACCAAGGTTATACCAATCCCCAACCAGTTATTCCATATGGTGTCTCCACAGATAAAATCCAATGACTGATCCATCAAATAGTTCCTTCCACAACACTATAATTAAACGGTAAATGATACCACACAAACTATGGCAAATGTTGGTTAAGAAACACGAGCTATACTGGGGCATTGCACAAATACAGCTTTGTGCAAACAATTTTCAATCAGCCAAAATCACATAGACACACTTTGCATCTGAGGCTCAGGCGGATTAGGGTGTGAAATATAATTAATTTATTCTAATCAGATGGAGGTGATAACATATCAAACAAACGGGGCATGCAGATTTCATGTTTTACAGTAACATTTCCTAAGTGTATCTGCATGACTAATCTGATACTTCATGAATGAATGCTGCAATGTATAATAATATATGCACTGTATAATGTATGGAGAGAGAGAGAGAATACAAATACAGGGCTTGATCCAAACCCACTGAAGTATCTGGGAGTTTTTCCATTGATTTCAGTGAGCATTGGATCAAACCCATAGTACCTCAGACACAACGACGCGGGTCATAGGAGAACATGGATCTACAGATGCCTCATTAGTACAAAAAAGTGACTACAAAATGCAGTGCTCATTACTGAATTGATTGAATTAGCAGGGGAGTGGATAAAGGATTAAATAAAACCCCACCAATGTATCACCAGAAGTTCTCAGTTCATTTGTCAACTGCAATTTATTTGCAATTTCAAAACTACGTATTACTGTATATAACTTTTACAAAAGAATGTCTCAGAATGGATCTTCACTACAACAGCTGTTATTAAATCCTGGCTAAAAGCAGCACAGAGAGGCCTCCAATTTTCTTGTGCAAATAAAAAGTAGCTGTTCAATAAATTGTTCAAGTTTGAATGTACATATAATTTTACTGACTATATATCGCTTACGTTATCATCTTATGTGCTCCATGCACTTCACAGACATCACCCATCCTCCTCGCCTCTCAGTGAGACACATACATATTAGTACGCCCTATTTTACAAATAGGGAAACTGAGGCAGGCAAATGCCCATGGCTACAGACTGTCCGTGTCAGAAGCTGGGTTCCAACTCAGGACTTCCTGATTCCCACCCATGTTCTCAGATCATGAGTTCATGCCTTCTGATTATTGTAATAATTTAAATAAAACAATCAGGTATCTGACACACAATACTGCATGGTCTAACCCAGGGGTGGGCAAACTACTGCCCAGGGGCCGTATCTGGCCCTCCAGATGTTTTAATTCAGCCCTCGAGCTCCAGCTGGGGAGCAGGGTAAGGGGCTTGCCCCGCTCTGGCGCTCCAACCAGGGAGCAGGGTCTGGGGCTTGCCCCGCTCCACGCGGTGCCCAAGAGCAATGGCACGTTGCCCCTCCAACTCCTATACGTAGGGGCAGCCAGGGGCTCTGCACGCTGTCCCTGGCCCCAAGTGATGCCCCTGCAGCTCCCATTGGTTGGGAACTGCGGCCAATGGGAGTTGCAGGGGTAACGCCTGTGGACAGGGCAGCGCGCAGAGCCACCTGGCCGCGCCTCCGCTGCTTGAGATAAGCGCCGTCCAGCGTCTGCACCCCGATCCCCTCCTACACCCCAACCCCCTGCCCCAGCCCTGATTCCCCTCCAAACTCCTCAGTCCCAGCCCAGATCATCCTCCTGCATCCTGAACTCTTCATTTCTGTCCCCACACCAGAGCCCTCACCCCCTCCTGCACTGCAGCTCCCAATTTTGTGAGCATTCATGGCCCACCATACAACTTTCATACCCAGATGTGGCTCTCAGGCCAACAAGTTTGCCCACCTCTGGTCTAACCTAATTAAACTACAAACTTTTCCTTTAGAAAACATGAAATATTTTTTTTTAAGAGACATTTCTGTACCACACTGAAAGGGAGCAAATGGAATAAAAAGATTGGTGCTACAATTGTTCAAAGAACGAATAAAGCAATCCATTCAACTGATTACATCTCCGTGCACCCCCCAAATGGCTTTGCTTGCATGCTGAATAAATAAATAAATACGTACATAGATTCACATTTTGCAACGCTTATCTTTGCTTTTTCTCAGCTGCCTCAGCCACTTTGTCTCCTCCCACCAGTCTCATTGTGAGGCAAAATAAGAGTGGTTTTTTTTTAAGAAAATGACAAAATTAAAAGCTCTTTCATTCTGCAAGACCTCTATGTTTCATGGCATATTATTGTCTAACGCCATGTTGTTATCTGCTGAGAACAGAAACATAAATTAAGACCTTTTCATGCACATTTGGCAATTATGTTCTGTTATGCAAAGCTCTTTTCCCCCTTGCATAAATATTAGCTCTTTATTTTAGTAGATGAGATTCCAGAAGAAAAAACGGTTGCCTACCTTTTGGTAACTGTTATTCTTCGAGATGTGTTGTTCATGTCCATTCAAAGTAGGTGTGCACGCGCCACGTGCATGCCAGCCGGAAGATTTCCCCCTAGCAGCGTCCATAGGGTTGACTCAGGTGCCCCCTGGAGAGGCGCCACCATGGCACCCTATAAAGGGGCCCATCGACCCTCCACCCCCTCAGTTCCTTCTTGCCGGCACTCCGACAGAGGGGCAAGAGGGTGGGTATTGGAATGGACATGAACAACACATCTCGAAGAACAAATTACCAAAAGGTGGGTAACCGTTTTTTCTTCTTCGAGTGGTTGTTCATGTCCATTCAAAGTAGGTGACTCACAAGCCTAACCTTAGGAGGTGGGGTCAAAGACCACTGCTGACTGGAGTACTGCACGACCAAAGGCTGCATCATCCCTAGCCTGGTGCGTGATGGCATAGTGAGACAAGAATGTGTGGATGGAGGACCATGTGGCCACTCTACAAATCTCCTGAGTCGGAACCTGAGCCAGGAATGCCACCAAGGAGGCCTGCGCCCTGGTGGAATGGGCTGTGACCGGAGGGACAGGCGTCTTTGCTATATGGTAGCATTTCCGGATGCAGGTCGCGATCCACGAAGAGATTCACTGAGAGGAGACCGGGAGCCACTTCATCCTCTCTGCCACTGCGACGAAGAGCTGGGTCAAGCGTCTGAACGGCTTAGTATGCTCTATGTAAAAAGCCAAGGCCCTGCAGACATCCAGGGAGTATAGCCTCCGCTCTTCGCTGGAGGCGTGTGGTTTCGGGTAAAACACCAGGAGAAAGATGTCTTGGCCCATATGGAATTGTGAAACGACCTTGGGTAGGAAAGCCGGATGAGGTCTAAGTTGGACCTTGTCCTTGTAGAAGACTGTGTATGAGGGCTCAGACGTTAACGCTCGAAGCTCCGACACCCGTCAGGCCGAGGTGATGGCCACCAGGAAGGCAGTCTTGTATGACAGGTACAGCAGGGAGCACGAGGACAGAGGCTCAAAGGGAGGCCCCGAGAGGACGGAGCGGACCAGGCTCAGGTCCCAAGCAGGGGTCGGCTGACGCACATGAGGGTAGAGCCTGTCCATAACCCTTGAGGAAATGCCCAACCAGTGGGTTCGCAAACACTGAGGTACCTCGTTCTCCTGGATGAAAGGCGGATATGGCCGCCAAATGTACATGAATGGAAGAAAGGGAGAGGCCCAGTTCTCTTAGGTGAAGCAAGTAGTCAAGGACAACAGGAATTGGAACCCCAGTGGGTTGTGACCCTGCTGACCCGACCAGATGGAGAAGCACTTCCATTTGGCCAGGTAGGTGGCCCTAGTCAATGGTTTCCTGCTACCCAGCAGCACCTGCCTGACCTGCTGGGAACACTGCAACTGCACCGGGTTCAGCTATGGAGCATCCAGGCTGTAAGGTGAAGGGACTCAAGGTTTGGATGGCGGAGGGAGCCCCGGTCCTTCGTGATCAGGTCCGGAAGTAGGGGCAATGTGACGAGTGCCTGAACGGACATGTGCAGGAGTGACGTATACTAATGCTGGAGCGGCCATGCCGGAGCTATCAGGATTACCCTGGCGCGATCCCTGCGAATCTTTAAAATCACCCTGTGTATCAGGGGAATTGGAGGAAAGACATAGAGCAGGCCATCTTCCCATGGCTTAAGGAAAGCATCCGACAGAGACCCCCGACTGCGGCCCAGAAGGGAGCAAAACCATCGGCACTTCCTGTTTTCTCTTGAGGCAAACAGGTCTAACCAGGGAAAGCCCCAGAGCTGGAAAACTGAGCGCACCACGTCCCATCAGAGGCACCATTCGTGACCCTGAAACGAGCGGCTGAGGGTGTCCACCAAGCCTTTCTGCTCCCCGGTAGATAGAACGCTGTCAGGTGAGTGGCATTGTGGACGCAGAAATCCCACAGCGCGAGGGCTTCCCTGCAGAGGGGAGAAGAGCATGCACCCCCGTTTGTTGATATAAAAGACTGCCGCCGTGTTGTCCGAAAGGACTGAAACACACTTGCCAGCCAGGTGAGACCAGAAGGTCAAACAAGCCAGATAGACCGCTCTCAGTTCCCTGACATTGATATGCAACTGGAGGTCCTCTGGCGTCCACAAGCCCTGCGTCCTGAGGCGTCCCAGGTGCGCTCCCCAACCTCGATCTGAGGCGCCTGTCACCAGGGAGAGGGAGGGCTGCGGGACAGCAAAAAGAATGCCCATGCAGACTTCCTGCGGGTTGAGCCACCACTGAAGCGAGTGCAGCACCAAGCAGGGAACAGACACTACGGAGTCCAGGGGGTCCCTGACCGGGCAACAGACTTGCCAAACAGGACTGCAATGGGCAAAGCCGGAGTCTGGCGTGGACCACCACACAGGTGCATGCCGCCATGTGGCCCAACAGCCAGATGCAAACTCGCACCGTGGTAACCGGGGCGCAGTGCAGTCCGAGGATGAGCTCGGAAATTGCATGGAACCTGGACTCTGGCAGATACGTTTTGGCATGTGTGGAGTCCAGAACCGCTCCTATGAACTCTGTGCGTTGCGTTGGAGACAGGGTGGATTTGGCATCGTTCAAGAGGAGGCCCAGATCGAGAAAGGTCCGCCTGATGAACAGCACTTGGGTCTCTACCTGCTCCTTGGAGTGGCCCTTTATGAGCCAGTCGTCCAGGTAGGGGAATACCTGGATGCTGTGCCTGCACAGGAAGGCCACCACGACCGCCATGCACTTCGTGAAAACCCTGGGAGCAGCTGACAGGCCAAACGGGAGCACCATGAACTGCAGATGGACGCCAGCCATGACGAACCTGAGTTACTGGTGGTGCCGTGGAATTATGACGATGTGGAAGTAGGCGTCCTTTAAGCCGAAGATTGCACACCAATCTCCTGGATCCAGGGAGGGAATGATCGAGGACAGGAGACCAAGCGGAACTTGAGTTTCCTCACAAACTTGTTCAGTCGCCGCAAGTCTAGGATGGGTCTCAGGCCCCCTTTTGTCTTCGGTACGAGGAAGTACCGGGAGTAGAAGCCTTTGCCCCTGCGCTCCCGTGGGACTTCCTCCACTTCCCCTTCCTCCGTGAGGGACTTCACTTCTTGAACTAGAAGTTGCTCGTGAGAAGGGTCCCTGAAGAGGGACGGAGAAGGGGGTTGGTGGGGCGGGAGGGAGGGAGAACTGGATAGAATATCCCTTTTCTACCGTGCAGAGCACCCATTTGTCCGATGTAATTCGGGACCAGGCATGGTAGACGCGGGAAAGACGTGACCCCAAGGTAGGGGTGGGAGGATCCAGAGTCTCGACTGGTAGGTCGCCCTCGACCATACCATCAAATAGGGGGTCTAGGCCCAGATGGTGGTCTCGATTGGCCAGACGCCTGGCCGGAGGGCTGACGCTGGTGATGCCTCTTGTCATTTCTACCCCGCCTGCGCCCCAGCTCCTGGCAGGCCTGTGGCTGGTATGGGTGAGTAGCCGCCTGCGGCCTAAATTGTCTGCGATGGGTCGTGGAGGTATGCAAGCCCAGTGAGCGAAGCGTGGCACTCGAGTCCTTTAAACTATTGAGACGTTTGTCCGTTTTCTCTGAAAACAGCATCGCCCTTCGAAGGGGAGGTCTTGAATTGTCTGCTGGACCTCATAGGGCAGGCCCGAGACCTGGAGCCAAGTGCCCCGCTGCACGACCAGGCCCGTGGCCCGGGTGCGTGAGGCTGAGTCCGCCACATCTAAGGCAGCCTGGAGGGAACCTCGAGAGATCAGTTTGCCCTCCTCCACTAGGGCTGAAAACTCTGATCTCGAGTCCTGGGAAAGGAGCTCCACAAACTCTGACATGGCCGAACACGTGTTGTAGCCATATCGTCTTACTATTGCCTGTTGATTGGCAATGTGGAGTTGGAGTTCCCCAGTGGAGTATACCTTCCTGCCAAAGAGCTCAAGTCTTTTTGCATCCCTGCTCTTTGGCGTTGACCCTTGAAACTCTTGACGCTCCCACTGGTTGGCCGCATCTACTACCAGGGAGTTGGGGGGAGGGTGGGTGTACAGGTGCTCGTGCCCTTTAGAGGGGATGAAGTAGTGCCGCTCCGTCCTCTTGGCAGTAGGGGCCAATGAGGCTGGTGTTTGCCATAGGGTGTGGGATGTATCCGCTATCGTCTTTATCAGTGGGAGGGTCACCCTGGATGGCCCTGAGGGGGCCAGGATGTCCACTACAGGGTCCGCGTCCACCTCGATCTCCTCCGCTTGGATTGCAAGGCTTTGAGCTGCTCGCCGAAGTAACTGTTGGAGAATTCGAGTGTCCTCTAGGGCCAGAGCCACAGTCGTGCCCGAGACTGCCTCGTCCGGGGACGACGACAAAGAGATTACATGGAGCGGCCCTTCGTCTGGTGCATGCAGCCCCTCCAGGTCCTGCGGCACACGGTATTGAGGTTGCGGTGCTGGTTCCAAGTCCAAATGTGGCACCGCGGCCGGTACTGGGGTCGCTAGTGAGCGACTTGGCGTATCATGTGGTGCCGGCGCAGCCTGAACTAAAGCCGCTGCCAGTGTCGCTCCCCAGTTAGGGGGTGCTGAACTTGACGATGACACACCCCTGCCTGGTGACGGTGCCGGTGGGGGAGGCAGCTGCGCCGGGTCCACTGACGTCAAGGACACCGAAGCCAAGCGTGACCGAGGGCCAAACGCCTGGCCTACCAACTGATGGTAGGACCAGGGAGTCCAAAACAGCCACTGCTAGGGCAGCTTCCACTGTTGCTGCCACTGCAGGTAATGTTGGTGGCTCACTCCCAACACCGATCTCCTGCTCTGCGACCTGCTGGAGCGATAGGAGTCCGCCTCTGTCATAAACAGATTGTTAAGGGTTAATGTCTCCTTTACCTGTAAAGGGTTACAAGCAGGGAACTGGAACACCTGACGAGAGGACCAATCAGGAGACAAGATACTTTTAAATCTGGGTGGAGGGAAGCTTTTGTGTGTGTTCTTTGTCCGTTGTGTTTTCTTCTCTTGGGGGGTCTGAGAGAGACCAGACATTACTACAGGCTCTCTAAGTTTCTGTTCAAATAGTAAGAAAGAATAGGCGGTTTTAGTCTTTTTGATTGTTCTTCTCTATTTGCAAATGTGGATCTGGCTGGTTAACTTTTATATGTGTAGCTGCTGGGAATATTTTGATTTGTATTGGTACTGGGGGAAAAGTTTCTCTCTAGTGTCCGTAAGCTATAGGACCCTGTAATATTTACATCTTGAAGTTACAGAGATAATTCTTTACTTTTTCCTTTCTTTTATTAAAAGATTTATTTTAAGAGAACTTGATTGATTTTTTCCTTGTTTCCCTTGTTTAGTCCCAGGGGATTGGGTTTAAACTCACCAGGACTGGTGGGGGAGACGGGAGGGGGGACAGGTGGAATCTCTCTCTGTTTTCCTTGAATCTGTTTGCCTCTTTGTGGAAGGGAAGGGACAGGCTTCTCTGTATTGTGATTTAAGAGTTTGGATCAGTAGTCTCTCAGGGTAGCCCAGGGAGGGAAAGTCTGGGAGGGGGAAAGGAGGGGGGAATGGTTTATTTCTCCTTCTTTTAAGAACCCAAGGGATTTGGGTTCTTGGGGTCCCCAGGCGAAGGTTGGGTGAGATCAGAGTGTCCCAAACACTAGTATTTGGGTGGTGAGCAGTACAGACTAGAATCTAGCTGGTCAATATAAGCTAGAGATATACGGCTAGTTACCATGTTGACTCTAAGGTTCAGATCTGGGAAGGATACTTGACATCGGGGCATGACAAAACCAAGAAAGAGGGGGAAGGATAACAGAAATAGTGGTAGGGGTAGGGGAAAGAAAGAAGAAATCCAAAGAGCCAGATAATATGATTAATTAATTTGTTATTCTCTGCTAGCTGCTATAAGTAAGAGGGAAGTGAGGTTTTTTTACCAACTATAGCCAGAAGAAATTTTTTTCGATTGCATCCATTTTTGGCTGTGATAGAGAGAGGCTATTAAGGTTTAACGAGACGTGTTACAAATCAAGCAGCATTAGTAGAGTGACAACGCCCTCACCAGGACACATTTGTAAATCAAAGAAGATTTTCTTTGTTTTAACATCTTTCGGAGAGAGCTAGTAAGTTAAAAAGGACCGTGTTGCTAAAGCACTCAGGAAGGCAATGGGAAAACCGCACATTTCAGGCAGTTAAAACACCAGAGGGGCTCTCAGCACAAGAAAGCAGCTGAAATGTGTAGGAAAGCCTACAGGCAATGAGTTACGTGACAAGCCAATGTACAGAGATACTGGTAGTAGGATATGATATAATGCAGAGAAATAGCAAAGGAAGTAGGCAGCCCACACAAAGAAAACAACAGCAAAGAAAAGGTGCACACAGAAGAAACAAGAGGAAGAAGATGCAGCCACGGAAGACGAGATAGAACTCAGAGGGAGCCACCGACAAGCACTGGAACTGAGAACAGGCAAGACAACGGAACACAGCCAATCCTACACACAAACTGTCAATTTGTATCCACAGAACAAGAAATTTTCCCATCCTACAAGGCAGGTGATGACACTGAGCCTTCTTAAGAAAATTTGTAGAAGCCTGTCTTGGGTACACACCTGAAGACCAGTACATATAGAGCTGAGGCCACTGCTCAGTGGACCCTTAGCAAGGTGTGCGGAATGCTAAGGAGAAAATGAACGATTAAAACTTTTCAAACCAAGCCAGATACAGAAGGGGATAACACCTGAACATGCCCGTTGGCGGTTCAGAAACCTAAAATGGAAACCAGATGTGTCATTCCCTCGACACGCCTACATCAATTGCAAAGAATTATGAAGCCTGGATATCAACAGGTAACAAATGACGAGCTGCATTTCTGATACAATATGGAGCAAGTCTAGATGGTGTTCTAGGAAATAGAGAGTACACTCCTAGATGGGAAAACCACAAGACGGTGAATTCGAGGGGGAGAGATGGAGCCAAATATGGAAAGTGCAGAAGAAAAAAAAAGAGCTACTGTAAAGGGACGTATACCCAGAGGGCACACCAACAAACCCTACAACCGAGGGCAACCAAGACCCAACCACAACCAAGAAGCCGACCACTATTCTCACCTCACCAGTCTCCACAACCACCGCGACCCAGCGACCAGCTCAGCTGGAAGATGCTTTAAGTGTAATGAACTGGGACAAATAAAGGCAACTGCCCAAAGAACCCAAACCAGATGCAAGTCATTACACCACCATACACATCAAAAATTCCCAGGCCACAGAATGCCTCTCAAATCCCTTGGAGCCAAAGGCAAATGAAGAGTGGCGGAAAGAAGGTTACCATGGAGAACACAGGGGCACAAGTGTCAGCTATCCACCAACCCTTCGTGAGTCCAAACTCATCAACCAAAGCCCAAGTGACCATTTACCCCCTTCATGTCACAAGCTGTATGCTTGTCTACAGCTGAACTGCCTGCAGACACAAGGCTGGTCAGAATGTGGATTTGCATTCAGTGAATTATTCCAATCCCATGCTACTGGGGAGAAGACTTGGCCGACCAGGTGAAGCGGGCCAAGAGAGTGGGAATGGTTACACGCAGCCAGCCAGGACAGCTCCAGACCCATTCCTGTTCCTGAGCCGTCCACAAAAGCCCCGTCTGATTACCAGAGACCCAGACAGAGGTAAGAGACCCGGATCCCCTGCCAACGACTGAAACAGCCACAGTGCCTCCAATCCCAGACTAGGAACTGGAAAAGGGACAAGCACAAGAACCGGTACCAGCACTGATGCCAGTGCTTGCAAAACCATCTCACAGTAGGCAACTCCCGGCGATGTGGGGAGGCCGGTGCCGGGAGATCCATCAGGTCTGAGGCCGCATCTAACACCTCCAGCGTCGACAGGGGGCGTATGTCTCCACTGAGGACCGGAGAATTAGGCTGGCCCGGACTCAACCACCCTCTCTGCAGTGTGGGAGTCGACGGAACCGCTGGGGGCTGTAACACAACCTGTCCGCTTAGCCCCGGGGGCGGGGCGGCCTCGGGTCCTGGTGGGGAGACCGATCCCTCACCGGCTTCTTTTTCTTGGCAGGCACCGGCGAAGGTGAGCGGTGCCGCACCAAGGCCGACTTCCTATGACCCGACTCCGCCCGGTGCCGGATCTTGGACGACCTGGGCTGGGCCTTAAGTCCTGATGCCGGTGCCGGGGCACTCCGCACTGAGGACATAGTGCTGGGGCCCACCTCGGCCAGTTCTGGGTCCAAGGGTGGTCGCTGAGCCGCCTCCATCAGCTCTAAGTCTTTGACCCCTGTCCTTGAGAGTCCGGGGGCGGAAGTTTCTACAGATAGAGCACCGGTCCTTTTGGTGGCTCTCTCCGAGGCACCTCAAGCATGCAGAGTGCGGGTCACTCTTGGGCATGAATTTCCCACAGTCCTCACAGAGTTTGAACCCGGGGGACCCAGGCATGCGCCAGCAGGCGACGAAAACTGTGGGGGGGGTACCCCCAACTACGAAAACTAAATACGAAGAACTATCTACTAACTATAATATAACTGAAAACACGGATTAAACGGATAGGACACTGCCAGATTGCTATGCAAGCGAAGTTCCAGCTAGCTGTCACCGGCGGTAAGAAGGAACTGAGGAGGTGGAGGGTCGGCAGGCCCCTTTATAGGGCGCCATGGCGGCACCACTCCAGGAGGTACCTGAGCCGACCCTATGGATGCTGCTAGGGGAAAATCTTTCGGCTGGCATGCACGCAGCACGCGCACACCTACTTTGAATGGACATGAATAACCACTCGAAGAAGAACTTAAGTTAGGGCTGTGAGGAGGTAGGTGAGATGGAGTTTCTGGATAGCACGATGAATGATGACAGGGGGACGCCATTCTGAAGTGAAACTACATATGCAATGGTTGCCATTAAAAAATCATCTTTGGCCAGGAGACACCACCACAGCTGTCTCCTATCCCAGTGGTTCTCAACTATTTCCACAATAGGACTCCATGTTACAAAAAAGAAAAAACAGGTTCAGGACCCCCAAACTATCCAACCATAAAGAAAGAGAAGATGGAGGCAACCCCCTGAAATCTGTTCATGACCCCAATGTGGGTCATTAAGCCCCAGGTTGAGAACCCACGTTCCATTCCAAGTGTATAGACAAGTTACGGTCGGTAAAATAGTAACTGTTGCCAAATGCTGACTTCTCAGCAGGGCTGCCCAGAAGATTCAGGGGGCCTGGGGCAAAGCAGGGGAGCTGCGGCGCTTGTACTCACCCGGCGGCGGTCTGGGTCTTCAGCAGCATTTCGGCTGCTGGGGGCCCCACAGTCACTCTGCGTCTTCAGCACTACCTAAGGGCCCCCTGCTGCTGAAATGCCGTAGAACACCCTGAGCAACTGAAGGGTCCCCCACCGCTGAACTGCCACTGAAGACTCGGATTGCTGCCAGGCCAGGGCTCGCAGGGCAAATTTCCCCACCCCCCCTGGGCGGCCCTGCTTCTCAGTGTGAACCATTGTATTTAAAATTCATAACTCAAAATAAACTGTTCTGGGAGGAGTGAATGGTTTCCTGTGGAGGAACATAAGAATTGCCATACTGGACAGGAATGGTATCTCCAATCTGGTATTCTGTATCAAAAAAAGGCCACCTCCAGAGGTGGTTGTAAATGCCCCATGTGGGACAATTATGCAATAAAATGCTTCCCTCCAGCACAAACCAGTTACTGGTTGCTTTAGTCCCTGAAGCATGAGAGTTGTTGTCCCTTTAAAAGTTTTGGTTTAGAAAGTGCCACTGAAAATGATATCCTTAAATATTTAATACTTTTTTTTCTCAAACTTGCTAAATTCTTTACCTGAAGAATATATTGTGGCAATGAGTTCCAGAAGATGTGTGTGTGGTGGATTAAACATTTCCTTTTTATTTCCCCTACCTAAAATTTGTGGGATTTTAATTTTATTGCGAACAAAGGAATGGGAGCAAGGACTCCTGCATTTATTCCTGGCTCTGCTGGCTGACAGTGTGACTTGGGGAAAGCCATTCATTGTTATGCAGCTCAGTAACCCTATTTATAAAATAAGGATGATAATTGGCCTTCTATGCTTTGATGCTATGAAGGTTAATTCATTAATGTTTGTGAAGCGTCTCAGATGTTTAGTTGAAAGGTGTTAAAGAAGGACAAAATATTACTATTGATTCCTTATGGAGTAAATTCTGGCTTGAGAAATCCACTTGCATTAAGTACATAACAATAATAAGTATAACCAACTATAGGCTCAATCCTGCAAGGTGCTGAGCTCGCTAGCCAAAATGGTAGAAGCCTAGCATCTCAGACAAACTTCCTTCCCTACCTATCT
This sequence comes from Chelonoidis abingdonii, assembly GCF_003597395.2. Lineage (NCBI taxonomy): Eukaryota > Metazoa > Chordata > Testudines > Testudinidae > Chelonoidis > Chelonoidis abingdonii. The sequence goes on from NC_133770.1 coordinate 295,970,299, forward strand.
GATATATGGTATCTGTCTCAAATGCTACTGTTCGGGTTGGTTTATGAACCCATTTTAGAGATGTTGCCTGGCTACCAGACCAAAGATAGCTCACCAAGAATCCACTCTTTACAGCACTTCTATATACTGGAGCCATATTCTAGATGTTTCAATCCCAAAATATGACCTACTCTACCTCAAACTGTTAGTCTCCGAATGGAAGCACTCAGCTACTGCAGTTATGAAGGGTAAGTAGACAGGAATTCCCTCTGGAATTGATACAGCTAGTTTTGTTTTTTGGTTATTTATGTGTGTTTTGTTTTTTAAATATTCTTCCTCTCTCTTACTGGGAGTTTATTAAAATATAACAGCAATATATGCAAGCCCTACAAACTAAAACTTTTTTTTTTCTGTACTCTTTTGGTTCTGTATCATTAATCACTGCTTGCATAATTGTGCTGACATCAGTGATGATGTTCATACATAGGCCAACACGGCTTAGCAGGATGAGCCAGGTAGCAAAGTGCTCACTGTTGAATACTTACTATATGACACCATTCAGAAGCCCCAGCCAGGATGAAGGTCTCAGTACCAACACATAGGATTATGCAGTCTCTGCACTGAAGAAATTACAACTGAATGCTTCTTGGCTAAAGCAAACACAAGTTTATCATCCATACACTTTGACTTGTTCTCTCAAAGGCGCCTAATCCTGCAACCTTACTTTATGTGAGTAATACCCCTGAAGTCAGTAGGGCTACAAGATTGGTACTGTAATGCAACTGCAAGCAGAAAAAGACAACACCAACTTGATGTTGTATTAAATCACGCTTATTCCTACTCGACAAATGAACCACAAATGTGCTCAGAGTACAAGTCAAATGACGTTTTTTCTATCTGCCAAGGCAGTAAACACCTAAAATCTGGCCACCCAATTGTTCTTTCTACCTCTCACGCCTGCATCAGTAATAAGCATTCTGCAATCAGTCCTTAGCTGTCAATTCTGATGCTAGCACATATGGCAGAACAGACTGGCTCTCCTACAGCTGGTTTGGCTTCTGCACAGCCAAAAAGGGCAAGACCTTGGGTCTGTCCTTGAAATTAACTAAGCTGAGTCAAAGACTGAAAGGAAGCACCCACGTCAAGTAGCGCCAATTTTCTTACCACATTTGGTTTCTTTCCTTCCAAAAGGATGTCAGAGAGCAGCTCTCACCCCATTGTCTGTTATCATTGCAATACTGCCAGGGCCTGCTACATGGTGTTCTGGAGAACTTTGGACCAAATAAGGTGCAAATAAGGTGGCTATTTACAGTTTTAGTGACTTACACTAAATTTGGAGCAAATAAGGTGGCTATTTACAGTTTTAGTGACTTACAAATTTGGAGCAAATAAGGTGGCTATTTACAGTTTTAGTGACTTACAAATCTATTCTGTAATATAGGACCTTACACTGACCTTATCTGAGCGCCTTCCAGAAGTGTAGTAAGCAATGCGACTCCCATGTGCCCTGTGTGGTCCTCTCACTCTCTTCTCCTCTCCTCAGGGGGAATTATGTGCACAGTGCCGTGTTTTGGTTTGGTTGGGTTCTTTTCGTCTCTTTTTTTTTTTTTTTTTTTTAAGATGGACCTGCGGCTTGGTGGTTATGATTCCTCGCTCTCTCTTTTTTCCCTCCCCAAGAATTTAGCTGATTCCACCCTACAGGATAGGAACTGCCCAGCACAACAGATGGCATTTTACACTCCAGGCGTGTACTTTTAATAAGCTCTAACCTATGAGCAGTACTTAGAATCACAGAATATCAGGGTTGGAAGGGACCTCTGGAGGGCATCTAGTCCAACCCCCTGCTCAGAGCAGGACCAACACCAACTAAATCATTCCAGCCAAAGCTTTTGTCAAGCAGGACCTTAGAAACCTCTAAGGATAGAGATTCCATCACTCCCTAGATAACCCATTCCAGTGCTTCACCACCTCCTAGTGAAATAGCAGAGAGGTCCTACCTATTTTTCCTTCCTTCCTCCCTCCTCTTCCCACCTTCCAAATCAAAGCAGCACCATTGGGTCCTATCCATGTTATGTAACCCTTTGCAAGTGGTGGAAATGCAAGTTATAAGAGTAAGATTCATTGGGAAAAGAAAAGAAAAGAAGCATTAAAATGCTCAGTAAAAAAGCCATGATGGATGCTTCCACAATCCCCATTTTCCAGGCTGCGTGCACTAGTCATTCCATTAGTTTACAACCACTGCTGTTCACATTTCCATAGTGACTTTCATTTTCATATTTTCTGCGTTCTGGTATCTCACCCTTAGAGGCAGCTATTTCTTCCTTTTAATATTGCCCTCCAACAGAATAGTATCCAATGTCTTGGCCAGTTCCATTGTAAAACTCTCAGGTGATGGACTTCTGAAGAGTTCCCAGTTAAAGACGTTTTTTTCTCCAGGAATACACAGCATCCCTTCCAAAGTTTTATAAGACATCTAGAAATGCCAGATGTGAATGATGCTCACTGGAGAATACTGAATTCACTCACTCCAGAGTCTGCTGGCCTTTGTTCTTTATAGACAGTGATGCTCATGCCCCTCTCCCCACTTTTTCTTGCTTTAGAAAGTGCATTCTTCTGTATAACTGCTAGCATTGTTTCCCTATGCATAACAGTGCCTTATTCCACTTGTAATGTGATACCTGTTTGCTACCTCCCAAACTCTATGGGTCTTTCTTTAGCTTCTGAGTTTGAGCGTGTGACTTTTTTCGAGCCTGCGACTCTTTGCTCATCACCGTGACTAGTGTCTGCAGTGGTGGTTTGTTATTCTACGGAATCCAGGAAGGTGAAGCAGGACACTAGGCAGGAGGCAATTAAGATTAATTTAAAAATGGGTTGGACATCCGGAAGCATTTCCAAACAGCAAGAACTATTAGACTCTGAATTAGTCACCTAGGGAAACAGTTGAAGCCCCATGATGTGAGGACATTTAAAACTGCTCTGGACAACGCAATGGAGAACACACACTAGGGCACTATCTTGCATTCATCCCCAGAGGAACAAGCTGCAAGTGCCTCATTTGTTCTTTGTGTCTCTAGGATATACTCATGTTAGAGCAGGCCCACCTTGGAGGGACAGAAACCCACGTTGTTTTCCTGAACGCCTGGATTCTTTTTGTCAAGTCCATGCAACATTCAGTGCCTCTCCAGGCTGCGTCCTGCTTTATGAACTACTCAGACTTTAATTACCTTTAAACTTTGGAATGTCTCAACTCTTCCCCTGACAGACTGACTGACTAATAAAAACAGCATATGTTCATCTGACTATTAAAACTGACATGAGTGAGTGTGCCCCTCACGAACAACCCCCAGGCTCCTATACATGCCACCTACCCCTACGATCTGTGTGCTATTTCTAGGTGCCTCTCTTTGGGGAAATGGAGAGAGAAGAGCAATACCCTAGATACTGACAGTAGAAGACAGCTTAAGCTGTAACAAGTTGGCAGTGTTTGCCTGAGACACTCCCCTCAGATATCATGTGCTAAATCCTGCGGAGAAAGGGTTAAATGGATTAGACTCACTGAGGCAGGTGGCTTTTTATCCCACCTGAATACAAGGGAAATGAGAGTGGCTCTCTGAGGGACGGGACCTAGGGTGTAGGCTGAACAGTTCTGAGAAAGGATCCCTAGGAGCAGCCATACCTGTGAAGGAAGTTTGAGTTAAATCTTGATGTGTTACTCTGCATGTCTTAGTTAATAAAGTCAAACCCCATGAAGGGTAAAGATTTGGATTTTACATTGTGCGTAGACGGTATTTGCACAGCAGCTTGGGAGAGGCACCTGCTCACAAGTAGACAGAAAGAAAAATATAGGTCACAGAGTGGCAGAACTGTATGTACAATTGCTTTTTCTATTCTCTACTGACTAATTCATGCAGCAAGAATCTGTAATTATTGTAACTTAGGACTACAAATCGGTAAATAAAGCTGAAAACTCTGTCACTCACACTCCAGAGGAACCTGCTCATGGCAAACACAGATCCCGTGTCACTTGCAACCCCGGAGGCTAGGTCTCCTCTAGGTCCTGAAGAACTTGAGAGCCCATCAGTCAAAGTCTCCCTGCCCAGTTGCCAGAGAAACTGAAGGTGCATGAAGTCCTCAGCACCATAAATTCAGCTAAGACATTAAAAACCCATTAGAGATGGATAATTAAATTAAGAAGAGAAGCAGCTATAGGACCCACTCTTTGCAGAGGGAGTCCCACTGTTGCTCAATAATGTGTCTAGCTAAGCACTGACAAAGAACAAATTGCATGTCTGAGACAGGAGGGGAAGTAAAGAAGACAACATGGTTCTGCTTGGCAGAGACATGTAATCGATTCTGTCCACAGAGAGGTATTCATATCTGACGCTTTCAAATCACAAGAGGATGGCAAAAGAGAGCACAGCAAAGCACACAAAGGATAATCTATGGCAAGGTGTTTATGACAATGCATCACATCTGGAGCCAGTGGAATTAAAGGGATCCAAAACTCTGCAGCAGGCAGCTACATCCCAGTTCCTGCCCATCACTTTGGCCTCTGACACCAAAAAATTCCCAGACTCCTCCAGTCAGAACTAAGTATGCTTTCTCCTATCAACTGGCACCAGTGTGTGAACATTTATTTTGTTACTGTCACAGAGCGATGACAACAACCTCAACACAGATCTCAAATTGAACAGCACCACGTACTGTGAGTAAAACATTATAAATACCGCGGGGGAAACAGAGGCAGAGTTTTTAAAGTGACTTGCTGTGGGCCAGAGCATCACAGCTGGGGTTACACCTCTGGAGTTCCTGGCTCCCAGTCCTGTGCTCTAACCACCAGACAGAGGGTGTGTGTGCATTTCCGTCACCCCCCTCCATCTATGGAGGGGAAGATAGGCATTTCCCATTCAAAGGCTTCTTGCCACCCCGGTGAGTTGGATTTACAGGTCACTATAACAGTCCATGAAAAGGATCCAAAGTAGTATCCCAAATAAAAATATTTTTGGAGATAGAGTGAGGATAACCTCTGCTACCTGTTCAAAGGGTATCTGGGCTTTCACCTACAATGACTGATCCCTGAGTGTGACAATCAAAAGCAGGGGTGCATCATACACCCTTGCTAAGCTACAGCAATCACCAACTCTTTCGCAGCATATGAATTACTGTATCCACTGGGTACCAAGTGAAATCTATCCTAAGTGACCATTTAAGGACAAGAGGGAAAAAAAACACACTGCCTCTAGTAGATGTGGTTCTTTAAAGATCAAACAGAACGGAGTTGAATGCCTTGGAGACAATTCAAGGTCTATGAGTTGCTTATTGAAGATGGTCTGTACTTTTCATTGCAGGTTTCATTGTATTTTTAAATTGCTTTCGGTTGTACTCATTCTGTGTGTCTAGACAGAGACTTGGGTTTAAACATCCCATTCTCTCCTTTGTTTCCAAGTGCCTGTGTCATGCAGCAAATGAACCATCATCAAGTCATTTTACCGAAAACAGCACTCTGTGCAGCTGTGGCTTGTGAACGCTGCTTGGAGGATAACAACTGGCATCCAAACAGCAACTTTCTCCAAAGATCCCAAAGAACTCAAGAGGGCTCTCCAACCTATGGGCCAGATTCTACCCTCAGTTACATTGTGTAAATCTGAGACCACCCCATTCACAAATGCACCTCAAATTACAAATAGCACTACTTCAGATTGACATCAATGTAAAAGAGTAGGATATGGCCCTATATGCTCTCTACAGGAACTGTTTCACCCTCTATTGAAACACAACTAGCTCTGGCACGGAATGTGGCAGCTGTTTAACATGCAGATTACTGCACCCAGCTAAAATGACAGGGGGATTTAACGTACATGAAATATCCCGAACCCAAGACATGGTGTTTTGTCTCCACAAGGCCAAGAAAGGAGACATTTACTTTTCTCCCCTGTTCCAAGTACATGAGGAAACAGGAGAGCAGGAGGGGAGAGAAGCGTGCTTTTTAAAGTAATTTGACACCAACCTCTCCATTCTTTTCTTCAGAATCGCAAATGAAGCTATATCAATGTGCATGCAAGCAATGAGGTGCACGCTGAGGGCTTCACTCAAACTCTCCTTGAGTTTAGTCTTTCCAAGAAGATACTCCAGCTGCCATAGGAGTTTGCCTGGGCAAAATTTACTACAAGCTGCAGAAGGACCAAAGGACCTGATGTTCTACAAAGCATCATCATCATTAAGTTATTTTGGCCACGTCTTTGCCAGGCTCTCATCCCTAGCTTTACACCCTCCTCCAATCACACTTCCTTTGTCTACAATATGTTTAGAACGTGAGAACCACGACCAGTTGGGCAAAACTTACATCAAGCTACACTAACAGCCCCGAAGATTCACAGCTCCTCCTGACACACACCGTGAGAGTGATACATAATAAACTGCCATGGCAAGCGGACTGTGCTAAGACCACAAAATGGAGGAGGACACTCATTGGGTTTAAGCTTAGCAGACGGCATAAAAGAAAGCATGATAATAACGGAAACCACACACAGCAGATTCCCACCAGAGTCACAAAAAAGCAGATGGAGAACTCGTCTGTATTTATCAAGACACATTCATGGCCCTGTACACCGTTCACCTTATTCATACAAGTCTCACAACGAGTAATTGATTCACTACCACACAGGTAGGGAAGTATCATCTCCATTTTACAGATAGGGAACTGAGGTGCCAAGAAAGGAAGTTATTTGTCTAACGCCACACAGGGAACCTGGGGAATGAACCCAGGTCTCCTCTGAACTAGCCCCGAGCCTTCATCCCAAGAGTATCCATCCTCTCGGTAAGGGTCGAACCCAGACACACAGATTATATAGTAGGCTGGACACACTGCAAATCTGGGGCTGGGGGGGAAGGAAAGGTGACAGAAACATTCCACTGCATGCTGTGAAGTGCCTGCGTAGCTGCTTCATAAAGGCTATTTCTGTCCAATGTGGCTCCACCACGGGGGGCCCATAAGGAGGGCTGGAGACACACCCTGGCCTGCTCCCTGCCATCACAGAGACCTCATGCTCCTCAATATGCAACGGGTGAGCACCCCACATGTAGCTCCCCAATGCACAATGCCCTCGAGAGTTGGAACCACATCAGTTCCACTTCCAAGGGACCTCTGCAAATAACATAACAGTGCTTTGTACTAAGGGATTTGGTTAGCCACTCGCTCCCATCCCCCCATTTCCTTTCGCGTGCACACACACACACACACACAGCAGTAATGCAGAACCCTCTACAAACCTCCCAGTAAGTGCACCAGCGGGCCTCATAAGCTTCCAGAAAATAAATCTCAGCTAAAGGCACAAAGGAAAAGAAACCCGGCAGCCTGCTTCATTATTCATTGACAAGCCCTGTGATGAGATCGCAACTACTTTCATAAAAACAGATGCTTTCTTTTATTTTATTTGCCCCATCTCTAACCTTTTTATTTATACAAATGCAGCTTTATGGATATTTACTCTCTCATCATAACAACAGTATTCTGCCCTTCTAAAGCACATTTCATCAGAGCACCACAAAGTAGCCTTACAAAACATTATTTCACCACACAACACCTGCATGAGGCAAAGCGGATAGGTGTATAGGAATCTATCCGCTCCAGTATCCTGACAGTGGCCACCACCACATGTCTGGAGGAAGGTGCAAGAAACTCTGTAAGTGTGCAGCCCTAGGACAATCATTCCCACAGAGAACAATCCCTTCTAACTCCTAAAGCAGAGAGATGTATATTCTGCATATTTTTGTTATTCATATTTATGTCTGATCTGTTTCAATCCTGATAAAATCTTGGCCTCACTTATATCTTGTGGCAATTGGTTCCACAGGCTCATTGGACGCTGAAAGGACCCCCACAGTTAGTTACAGAATATCCTACCTAATAGGCATGTTTATTCCTAAACAGCATCAGTTATGCCCTGAAGCATGGAAGTTTTTTATACATACCTATATATGAATTTATAATCTATCAAATGTAACCATGGATATCGATTTCAGTTACAACACAGAATACAAAGTGTACAGTGTTCACTATTTATTTATTTTGATTACTAGTATTTGCACTGTAAAATAACAAAAGAAATAGTATTTTTCAGTTCACCTAATACAAGTACTGTAGTGCAATCTCTTTATCATGAAAGTTGAACTTGCAAATGAAGAATTATGTACAAAAAAATACTGCATTCAAAAATAAAACAATATAAAATTTTAGAGCCCGCTAGTCCACTCAGTCCTACTTCTTGTTCAGCCAATAGCTCAAACAAACAAGTTTGTTTACATTTTTAGGCGATAATGCTGCCCGCTTCTTGTTTACAATATAACCTGAAAGTGAGAACAGGCATTTGCATGGCACTGTTGTAGCTGGCATCACAAGATATTTACGTGCCAGATGTGCTAAAAATGTATATGTCCCTTCATGCTTCAACCACCATTCCATGGGACATGCATCCATGCTGATGACAGGTTCTGCTCAATAACAATCCAAAGCAATGAGAACAGAATCATCTTCATTTTCATTATCTGAGTCAGATGACGTCAGCAGAAGGTTGATTTTCTTTTTTGGTGGTTCTGGTTCTTTAGTTTCCGCATCAGAGTGTCGCTCTTTTAAGACTTCTGAAAGCATGCTCCACATCTCATCCTTCTCCAATTTTGGAAGACACTTCAGATTCTTAAACCTTGGGTCAAGCGCTGTAGCTATCTTTAGAAATCTCACATTGGTATCTTCTTTGTGTTTTGTCAAATCTGCAGTGAAAGTGTTCTTAACATATTGAGCATCATCTGAGACTACTATAACATGAAATATATGGCACATTGTGGGTAAAATAGAGCTAGAGACATACAGTTCTCCACCAAGGAGTTCAGTCACAAATTTAATTAACATTTTTTTTTTAATGAGTGTCATAAGCATGGAAGCATGCCCTCTGGAATCGGGGCATACAAATGTTTAGCATATCTGGCATGTAAATATCTTGCAATGCCAGTTACAACAGTGCCATGAGAACACCTGTTCTCGCTTTCTGGTGACATTCTAAATAAGAAGTGGGCCGCATTATCTCCCATAAATGTAAACAAACTTTGTTTGTCTTAGTGATTGGCTGAACGAGAAGTAGGACTGAGTAGACTTGCAGGCTCTGAAGTTTTACATTGTTTTGGTTGTGAGTGCAGTTAGGTAAAAAAAAAAATCTACGTTTGTAAATTCCACTTTCACAAAGAGCTTGCACTACAGTATTTTCATGAGGTAAACTGAAAAATACTATTTATTTTGTTTATCATTTTTACAGTGCAAATGTTTGTAATAAAAATAATATATACTTTGTATTTTGTGTTGTAACTGAAATCAATATATATGAAAATGTTGAAAAACATTCAAAATATTTAATATATTTCAACTAATATTCTATTCTTTAACAGTGCAATTTAAAGTGTGATTAATTGTGATTATTTTTTTTAAGTGCTGTGACACATGGCTAGAAAGGGTTAAACATTCTGCAAAATAAATAACCCTGAAAAGACATGTGGGAGATAATGTTTGTGTTTTTGTGTATTTATATATGTATGAGTAGGGTGGACAACGTAATCAACAGTCCTGTCTGTGCTGTTTTCTGATAATTCAGAGGTCAGAAGAGCATCCTATCATTTAAATGAATTGTAAGCAAGGGCTATCATGGTATCTCTCTCTCTTTGAAATATACTGTGAATGGTGGAGAAACAAGCAAATTGCCTTATGTTAATTCTGTAGCTAAGTACAGGTGATGGACCTCCTTCAAACTCGTCCTAATTACCTTTTGAACTCCAACTTGTCAAAGAGGACATGAAATTGCAAAAAAGATCCATGGGTCCTGATTCTGTTATCAAGGATCTGCTTAAGCTTCATCAGGGGTAGTTTGAGTCACACGACTGAGATCCCAGTTATGCTGGTACGCCCTGAATATGATATTTGGACACTGGACTATAACCTATGAACTATTTCTGAAAGAACTCTTTGCAACTACAAAGCTCACCATCTCTGCTATGAATCTGAACCTCAATTAACTGAACTCACGTCTGTATGTATATTGATCTTTTAACCATACTCTCTCTCTCTCTCTTTTGTTTTTTAATAAATTTTAGTTTAGTTAATAAGAATTGGGGGCAGCATGTATCTGGAATACTCAATAACCTGGGAGGTAATGTGGCTGATGAAATAAGATTTACAGAAATCATCACATTTGACTTAGGTACCTGGATGGAGGCCTGAGGCTGGATCACTTTAAGGGAATCATGTTATCTGGACTTCTGAGCAAGCAGTAAAGTAATAAAGAAGCTGTTTTATGCTCGCTTGGTAAATCTAAGTACTGGAATACTAACCAGCTTTTGAGGGGACTGTCTGCCACATTCTTTGCAGTTCATCCTAATTGACTGACAGCAGCTGGCCCCACTGGGACCCTGGTCAGAACTGCGACTAATTTTTTTTAAGTGCATTGCGTGCGTTAACTGCGATTAATCAACAGCCCTAGTAAAAAAAGTGTAACTATAAAGTATAACGTATATACTTGATCATAAGCTGGTTCGTTTATAAGCAGACCTCACTCTCCCAAGATGGATAAGTAAAAATGGATATTTTTTTTAATAACCCAATCATAAGCCGACCCTATAATTCAGGAGTCAAAAACTTTGGCTCTTGGGCCATCAGGATAAACCACTGGTGGGCTGAGATGGTTTATTTACCTCGAGCATCTGCAGGCATGGAGGTAAACCTAAGTAAACAAGTGTCCCGCATGCCAGCTGCTTACCCTGATGGGCCAGGACAGCAACTGGTGGGGAAATTTTTTGAGGGGGAAAAGTTGGGGGTCAGGGGAGGATGTCTCTGGCCTGGTTGGAACTGCTCCATCAGCCTGGGCAGTGTGGTCGCAGCCTGCTCCAGTGGGCCAGACTGGGTGGCGCGGATGCAGCATGTTCCAGCGGGCTGGGCCGGGGGGCACCGCTGCAGCCTGCCAGCCCTGGAGCTGCAGCTGATTTGGAGGCTGGGAGAGAGCAGCATGGCCAGAAGCTGAGAAATTCTGGCCCCACCTCTTCCCTTCTGGCTCTGCTGGCTCTGCTGCCCCTCCTTGCTCCCTCCATTGTGGGAGGGGATGTGTCCCACCTCTCCCTCCCTATACCCGTTCCTAAGCCGACACCCTTCTCTGGTGCTTCCCTTTTTTACTAAAAAAAAATTGGCTCATGAACGAGTATATAGAAGATATGCTAAGTTATTATATCTACTTTATGGGGGAGAAATGACAGACAGACAGCTAAAAGAGTAAGGTGTGCCTCCCTGAAACAGGTGCAGCACAGAGCCATTCTACACAGTACACCATTCAGCAGGGCCCATTTCAGGCTATGCTGGAGATTGATAAGGAAATAGTCATGCCTGAAGCACTCATTCACCCCAAAGTTGGCTTTTCTGGGCAAGGCACTCAGGACATACCAAGACAACTGCATTAATGGGAGCACTTGCTTCACCTTGTTTGAAGACCCCCTCTGCCCCCCAGCAGAGCCAAGGAGGCCCATTACACCTCCTGACAGAACTCAGACAGGCTGCCACTTCCACATGCTCAGTCTTACGGCAGACACAACAGAGCCTTTGAATGTGTGCAAGGTTTCCAAGGGAGCAGGCTGTAGAGCTGGGAGCAGAACCCAAGCGACCCGGCTCCCATCCTGTTTTTAGCCACAGGAGAACACTGTCCCCATTTCCAGCTGTGGATGGCTGTGTTCCCATAGCAGGTGGCTAACTGAGAAGACAGAGCAAAAGTCACTGATGGTGCCTCCATATGCCCTCATGTCTATTTAATGTTACTGAGATGGAAAGGAAGGAAAGCACTTGGCTCATAACAAGATCCAAGCAGCAGAATTAGTTCCAAAATGCCATGTATAGCATTGAAGTCTGGGTCTACTTCAGGAGTGCTGGAACAATTTTTATAGTGGGGGTGCTGATGATGGAAACCATGGAAACCATGCAGGGGCATGCACAAGGGGAGCAAGCAGTGGTGCGCACGCACCCCACCCCCCAAAAAAAATCGGTGGGGTCAGAGGCTCTTCTGGCCCTGGGGCCACAGTGGGGGCAGACATGCTCCTTCAAAAGCGGTCAACTTTATATTCCTGTACGTGCCCCTGAAACTATGTAGTTGGCGTTTGTTATTACTCCTTCAAGCCACACCTCCAGCATCCCCAGTTCCAGCACCAGTGCCCTATTCATTGTCCACATTTGTAAAAATAAGAAAAATAAGGGAAGAGGAGAAGTCCCAGAGCACCGAACGCCTCTGCAGTACAGCATGCACCATCTGCCTTTTAAAAATGGCCACGGTATCCAGTAAAAACATTATTTTCTCAAGCCAAGAAAACGTTCTATTTTCAGTTCTTCTAAATCCAGCATCTGGATGAGGAGGCCACATCTTGATCTAAAATCTCTGTAACCAATAAAGTTATATTGGGGGAGGAGGGGATGATAGCTCAGTGGTTTCAGCATTAGCCTGCTAAACCCAGGGCTGTGAGTTCAATCCTTGAGGAGGCCACTTAGGGATCTGGGGCAAAAATCAGTATTTGGTCCTGCTAGTGAAGGCAGGAGGCTGGACTCAATGACCTTTCAAGGTCCCTTCCAGTTCTAGGAGATTGGTATATCTCCAATAATTAAATATATATACACTACATGCAACAGGGTTCTTGAGTCTGACTCACTGTTATACTGCAACACAGGGACTCTTGACAAGGCAGCTAGGTTACTATTTCACTGACCTCTTTCCTGCCCCTGGAAATTTCCACTACATTCATCTGATGAAGAGGGTATTCACCCACAAAAGCTCATGATCCAAAACATCTGTTAGTCTATAAGGTGCCACAGGATTCTCTGCTGCTTTTACAGATTCAGACTAACACAGCTACCCCTCTGATACTTGACCTCTATAAACGGCTTTTGATACACAGCCTTCCGTCCAGAACGTTCCCTAAATATGGGGCATGTTTGTATTGACTCTGCAGTCTTGTATGACAAAAAACTATGGCTTCGACCAGTGGCAGTCATTAAAAGATCTCACAACACATTCCCTTAGAGGTTTACCCATGTTGGAATATATCACCACCATGTAACAAATTGTGGTCAGTTTCTCTGGGGACTAGTATGCCTACAATCCATGACACCAGGCTGGGACACTAATCTAGTATTAATTCAGAGTGCCACCTACTCAGTCACAGTTTTCTCTTTCTTACAATACATGGGTTTCCTTTGAGGTTACCCATCCAATCACTGCTTAGTTTATGAGATTTTCCACAATGGCTATTTGTCTGCAGATTAACTCGTACAAAACGATCTCTAGCAAATTAATATTCATTTCCAGAACAGGAAAAAAATGGTTACCCACCTTTTAGTAACTGTTGTTCTTCGAGATGTGTTGTTCATGTCCATTCAAAGTAGGTGTGCACGTGCCGCATGCATGTAGGGTGACCAGATCACCCAGGTCAAATATCGGGACATGGGGGGGGGGGGGGGCAGAGGGGGAAAAATGGCGGCAGAGCAAAAAAATAAAAATTAAAAAAACCCGCCCCTGATTCCTCTTCCCTCCGCAAGCGCTGGAGGGAGGCCCGGGAGACTCAGGGGAGCGCGGGGCCGGGGTGAGTGAGAGTCCGGCCTGGCCCCAAGCAGGCAGGACTCAGGCGCGGTACCTGGAGGGAGAATAGGGGGTGGCCTGCGGGGCCAGGCTGTGGCTGTTCTCCCCACTTGGGCAGCTGGACTCGGGATCAGCTGCTGCTGTAGCTCCCACTGCCGCAGGGGGAGGAAGCAGCCACTGGCCAAGCTCAGCAGCTGCAGCTCTGGCGCCCAGGCCCGAACCCCCGGAGCCCGGGCCTGCTGTGGGGACCCAGCGCGCACGCTGCACCCAGCCCCTGGCCAGTCACGTCTGGCCTGGCTGCCCAGTTGGTGCAATCCCACGCACAGCCCCAGAGTGGGGGCAGCAGACCCCAGCCCTTCCATCCCGCTCAGGTCCCGCAGGGGAACGAACAGGGCTGGGCTGCTGATGCCTCCGCCACAAGATTGCACCAACTGGGCACCCAGCCCAGACGCGACTAGCCAGGGGCTGGGAGCAGCGTGCGCGCTGCTGGGTCCCCACAGCAGGCCTGGGCTCAGGGGGTTCGGGCCCGGGTGCCAAAACCGCAGCCGCCGAGCACCACATGCTTGGCCATTTCCTTCCCCCGTGGCAGTGGGAGCTGCGGCTGCTCCCAAGTCCCGCTGTCCAGGTGGAGAGAACAGCCGCCATCTGACCCCGCAGGCCACCCCCTACTCTCCCTCCAGGTTCCAGGTCGGACTCACACTCACCCCGGCCCCGTGCTCCCCTGCGTCTCCTGGGCATGGTGTGCTTGGCAAGAGGCAGGGATTTGGGAAGGGAACCAATGGGGCAGAGAGGGGGCAGGGATGGGGGCGGGGATTTGGGGAGGAAGCCAATGGGGGACAGAGGGGGCGGAGTCCGGGCAGGAGAGGGCGTGATTCCTTCCGGCTCCAGGGCCTTTGCTTGTTTGTCCCATGTCCCAACCTAACATTGGTTGGGACGCGGGACAAACAAGCAAATATCGGGACAGTCCCGATAAAATCGGGACGTCTGGTCACCCTATGTGCACGCCAGCCGGAAGATTTTCCCCTAGCAGCATCCATAGGGTCGGTCCTGACGCCCCCTGGAGTGGCGCCACTACGGCGCCCTATAAAGGGGCCCGCCGACCCTCCACCCCCTCAGTTCCTTCTTGATGGCACTCCGACAGAGGGGCAGGAGGGTGGGTATTGGAATGGACATGAACAACACATCTCGAAGAACAAACAGTTACTAAAAGGTGGGTAACTGTTTTTTCTTCTTCGAGTGATTGTTCATGTCCATTCAAAGTAGGTGACTCACAAGCCTAACCTTAGATGGTGGGGTCGGAGGTCACTGCCGACTGAAGCACTGCACGACCGAAGGCGGCATCATCCCTAGCCTGGTGCGTGATGGCATAGTGCGACGTGAACGTGTGGATGGAGGACCACTACAAATCTCCTGAGTCGGGATCTGAGCCAGGAACGCCGTGGAGGAGGCCTGCGCCCTGGTAGAGTGGGCCGTAACCAGAGGGATAGGGGATCTAGCTATACAATAGCATTCCCGTATGCAGGCCACAATCCACAAACAGATCCTCTGAGAGGAGACCGGGAGCCCCTTCATTCTATCCGCCACTGCTATGAAGAGCAGGGTTGGCCGTTTAAACAGCTTTGTCCGTTCAACATAAAAGGCTAGGGCCCTGCGGACATCCAGGGAATGCAGCCTCTGCTCCTTACCGGAAAAGTGTGGCTTTGGATAAAACACCGGTAGGAAGATATCTTATCCCATGTGGAATTGGGAGACAACCTTGGGTAGAAAAGTCGGGTGAGGTCTAAGTTGGACCTTGTCCTTATAGAAGACAGCGTACGGGGGTTCGGATGTCAGCGTCCTGAGCTCCGATACCCTCCTGGCCAAGGTGATTGCTACAAGAAAAGCGACCTTGTATGACAGGTACAGCAGAGAGCATGAAGCCAGGGACTCGAAGGGAGGCCCCGTGAGGGCAGAGAGGACCAGGTTGAGGTCCCAGGTAGGAACTGGTTTGCGGACATGTGGAAACAGCCTGTCCATGCCCTTGAGGAAACGACCAACCAGCGGGTTTGCGAACACCAAGGTGCCCCTTTCTCCCAGGTGGAAAGCTGAGATGGCCGCTAAGTGAACTAAAACAGAGGAGAGGGAAAGGCCCAACTGTCTCAGATGGAGCAGATAGTCTAAGATAATGGGAATTGGGGCCCGCAACAGCTCCTGCCCTCGCTGACTGGACCAGATGGAGAAGCGTTTCCATTTGGCCAGGTAGGTGGCCCTTGTTGAAGGTTTTCTACTACCGAGCAGCACTTGTCTGACCTGTTGGGAGTATTGCATCTCCACCGGGTTCAACCATGGAGCATCCAGGCTATGAGGTGGAGTGATTGCAAGTTCAGGTGGTGGAGGCAGCCCTGGTCCTGCGTGATCAGGTCCAGCAGCAGGGGCAGCGTCAGGGGCGCTTGGGTGGACATGTGCAGGAGCGACGTGTATCAATGTTGCCGCGGCCACGCCGGTGCTATCAGGATTACATGGGTGTGATCCCTGTGGACCTTGAGAATTGCCCTGTGTATCAAGGGAATTGGAGGAAAGGCGTAGAGCAGCCCTTCTCTCCACGACAGGAGGAAGGCATCCGACAGAGACCCCGGGCTGTGGCCCCGGAGGGAGCAAAACCGCCAACACTTCCTGTTTTCCTTTGAAGCAAACAGGTCTAACTGGAGACGACCCCAGAGCAGAAGATTGAGTGCACTACGTCCCAATGAAGGGACCACTCGTCACCCCGGAAAGAGCGGCTGAGGGTGTCCGCCAGGCCGTTCTGTTCCCCTGGGAGGTAGAACACCATCAGGTGGGTAGCATTCTGAATGCAAAAGTCCCACAGCACAAGGGCTTCCCTGCACAGGGGAGAGGAGTGTGCACCTCCCTGTTTGTTGATATAGAGGACCGCTGACGTGTTATCCATGAGGACTGAGACACATCTGCCAGCCAGGTGGGATTGGAAGGTAAGACAAGCCAGGCGAACAGCGCTCAGCTCCCTGACATTGATATGCAACTTGAGGTCCTCCTGCGACCACAAGCCCTCTGTTCTGAGATCCCCCAAGTGTGCTCTTCATCCCCGATCCGAGGCATCCGTCACCAGAGAGAGAGAGGGTTGAGGGGTTGCGAAGGGAACACCCAAGCACACCTTCTGTGGGTTGAGCCACCACTGGAGAGAGCTCAGCACCACCTGGGGAAGTTACTACTGAGTCCAGGGGATCCCTGGCCAGGCGGTATACTGTCGCCAAACAGGATTGTAGTGAGAAGCCAGAGTCTGGCATGGCTCACCACATAGGTGCACGCCGCCATGTGGCCCAAGAGCTTGAGGCAGTTTCTTGCAGTGGTGGTCGAGGCACGTTGCAGACTGAGAATGATTTCGGACGTGGACCGGAACCTGGACTCCAGAAGATACGCTCTGGCCTGGGTTGATTCCAGAACCACCTCTATAAATTTTATCCTTTGAGTAAGAGACAGGACTTGGCCTTGTTTAAGAGGAGGCCGAGCTTGAGGAAGGTCCACCTGCTCCTTGGAGCAGCCCTTTATAAGCCAATTGTCCAAGTAGGGGAATACCTGGATACCCCGCCTGCTCAGAAAAGCCGCCACGACTGCCATGCACTTCGTGAAGACCCTTGGTGCCGCCGATAGGCCAAATGGGAGCACTGTGAACTGCAGATGGGCGTCGGCCACGAGAAACCTGAGGTGCCGACGGTGTCGGGGGATTATGGCAATATGGAAATATGCGTCCTTTAAGTCAAGGGCGGCATACCAATCTCCTGGATCCAAGGAGGGAATGATCGAAGACAGGGAGACCATGCAGAACCTGAGCTTTTTCACAAACTTGTTCAGCCGCCGCAAGTCCAGGATGGGTCTGAGTTCCCCTTTTGCCTTCGGTATTAGAAAATATCGAGAGTAGAAGCCTCTGCCCATGAGCTCCTGAGGAACTTCCTTCACTGCCCCCACTGTGAGGAGCGACTGCACTTCCTGAATTAGAAGTTGCTCGTGAGAGGGGTCCCTGAAGAGGGATGGGGAGGGGGGCTGGTGGGGTGGGAAGGAGGAGAACTGGATAGAATATCCTCTCTCTACCGTGCAAAGCACCCAACTGTCCGACGTGATTAGGGACCAGGCATGGTAGGAGGGGGACAGACGTGACCCAAAGGTAGGGAAAGAAGGATCCGGAGTCCTGATCGGTAGGCCGTCCTCGACTGCACCATCAAATAGGGGGCCAAAGGCCCCGATGTCGGTCTCGGTTGGCCGGATGCCTGGCTGGAGGGATGGCGTTGGTGGCGCCTCCTGCCATTCCTGCCCCGTCTGCGCTCAACCTCTGGACAATTCTGAGGCTGGTAAGAGCCCGGGGCCCCTTGCAGCTTAAACTGCCTACTTTGGGTTGCCAGGGTATGCAGGCCCAGCGAGCGAAACGTAGCCCTCGAGTTCTTTAGACTATGCAGATGCTTATCTGTTTTGTCCGAAAACAGCGTCTGCCCTTCGAAGGGGAGGTCCTGGATAGTCTGCTGGACCTCATAAGGAAGGCCTGAGACCTGGAGCCAGACTCCCCACCTCATGACCAGGCCTGTTGCCATGGAGCATGAGGCCGAGTCCGCTGCATCCAGGGCAGCCTGAAGGGAGGCTCGAGAGATGAGCTTTCCTTCTTCCACCAAGGCCGAAAACTCTGCCCTCAAATTCTGAGGAAGGAGAGCGGTAAACTTCGACATGGCTGAACATTTGTTATGACCATATCAGCTTACGACAGCCTGTTGGTTGGCTATTCATAGTTGAAGGCCTGCCATGGAGTACACCTTTCTACCAAAGAGGTCGAGCCTTTTGGCATCCCTGTTCTTTGGCGTCGACCCTTGAAACCCCTGACACTCCCTTTGGTTGGCCGCGTCTATCACCAGGGAGTACGGGGAAGGGTGGGTGTACAAATGCTCATGTCCCTTAGAAGGCACAAAATAACGCCTCTCTGTTTTCTTGGCAGTAGGGGCCAATGAGGCTGGCGTTTGCCATAAGGTGCGGGACATGTCCTCTAGGGTCTTGATCAATGGTAGGGCCACCCTGGATGGTCCCGATGGAGCCAGGATGTCCGCTACCGGATCGACATCCACCTCAATTTCCTCAGCCTGGATTGCGAGGCTCTGAGCCACTCGCCTGAGCAGTTGCTGAAGAATCCTAGTGTCTTCCAGGGCCGGTGCCGTGTCTATGACAGCGACTGCCTCATCCGGGGAAGAAGAGGATGAAATCACTTGGATCGGCCCGTCCTCCGGTGCTTCCAGCCCTTCGGGGTCCGGCGGCACATGGTACCGAGGTTGCAGGGCTGGTGCCGGTTCCAAATGCGGCACCGCAGCCGGTACGGGGGTCGCCAATCAATGGCTTGGCATGTCTGGCAGCACCTGTTGAGCCCGAACCGTGGTCGCTGCCGGTGCCGATGCCCGGCTAGGGGGTGCTGAACTTAGATGCAGCACACCCCTGCCCGGCGACGGTGCCAGTGGAGGAGGCAACTGCGCCAGGGCCATCGATGCCGAGGAAAATGACGCCGACCTGGAGTGAGGACCAAACACCTGGCCCACCGACTGGTGGTAGACCCAGGGGGTCCAAAACAGCCACTGGGAGGGCGGATGCCACTGCTGCTGCCACTGTGGTGGGTACCACTGGTGGCTCACCCCTAAAGTAGACCTCCTGCTCCGCGACCGGCTGGAGCGATAGGGGTCCACCTCTGAGTCTGAAGTCTCTGAATAAGAGGAACTGGGGTGAGCGGCTACCGTCATCACCGGAGAGCGGCGCAGAGGAGGGGAGCTGTCTTTCTGGTCCGGTGCCGCCCGGGTTGCGCGGGACGGAGAGGGAGGCGACAGCATGGCCGGCTTGCCCCTAGACTGTACTGGGGGACGAGCTATGGATGGCAACTCCCTGTCACAATGCGAGGAGGCCGGTACAGGGAGTCTCAGCAGGTCTGAGGCCGCCTCGAATGCCTCCGGCGTCGAGTGGAGGATGCACGTCTCCGCTAAGGCCCAGGGATGTTGGTCGCTCCGGTCTTGACTGCTTTCTCTCCGGTGCGGGAGTCGACGGAGCAGCCGGGGGCTGTAGCCCAGCACGTCCACTTGTACCAGCGGACGGCGTTGGCCTGTGGAGGTCCTGGTGGGGTGATCGCTCCCTCACCGACCTCTTCTTCTTAGAGGGCACCGGGGAGGGCAAGCAGTGCTGCACTGAGGCTGACTTCTTATGACCCGATTCCTTCCGGCGCCGGGTGTTGGAGGATTTGGGCTAGGCGCTAAGTCCTGATGCCAGTGCCGGGACGCTACGCACCGACGATGACGTGCTGGGCACCGCATCGGCCAACTCTGGGTCCAAAGGTGGCCGCAAGGCAGCCTCCATCAGAAAAACTCTAAGTCTTTGCACTCTGTCTTTGAGAGTTCTGGGATGGAAGCCCCTGCAAAGAGTGCACCAGTCCCTTTGGTGGCTCTCCCCAAGGCACCACAGACAAGCAGAGTGCGGGTCACTCTTTGCCATGAACTTTCCACAGTCGTAGCAGAGTTTAAACCCAGGAGACCTGGGCATGCCCCGGTGGGGCAACAAGTAGGTGGGGGGGAACCCCCAACAGCAAAGAACTATGTACAACTAATCTAGATAGACTAACTATATACACGAACTATATACACAAGGTTTATGGACACTGCTAAAATTGCTATCAGGAAGCGAAGTTCCAGCTAGCTGTCACCGGCGGTAAGAAGGAACTGAGGGGGTGGAGGGTCGGTGGACCTCTTTATAGGGCGCCATAGTGGCGCCAGTCCAGGAGGCGCCACGGCCAACCTTACGGACGCTCCTAGGGGAAAATCTTCCAGCTAGTGTGCACACGGAGCGCACACACCTATTTTGAATGGACACAAACAACCACTCGAAGAAGAATATCTATCACACGAGGTGTCATACAATCCCTTAGCCCTTATGTTAGCCTTCTAGTCACCTTCTTGTCTTAAGACCAGGCACACCGTTTCACAGGGCAGTAACAAACTAACCCGTTGCAAGGTGATATCTCCATCTTTCAGACAGATAAAATCAAGGTGCAGACAGGACATGTGACTTACTCAAGGGCACAGAGTGAGTTAGTTGCACAGTCCAGAACAGGCCTACAGCGCATGCCAACATCACATGAGAGGATGCTGTCCAATGTGTCAGGCTCTCGATCCAGGCACTCAAGCCTGGCGGGTTGGAGCAGTAGTCAAAGCTAGATGTAGGATCAGGATCAGGCCAAAGGCTGTGCTGAAACCGGGTCTGGGGACAGGTCATGGGTCAGAAACAATGTCAGACCATACAGACAAAACCAAATCAGTATCAGAGTTGGAGTCTTGATGCAGGCCAAAGGTCAAAACTAGGTTGGAGTCAATCTGAATGTCTGAGGGGTCATGGAGGGCTGCAGGGCTGGAGTGGATCAGTAACAAGGCTGGGGCCAGGTCAGGGTACGGCATGGACAAGCCCAGAGCGGTCTGGAACAGGAACAGGAGCCAGATCCAGGGCAAACTGGAAGCCTGGGGAGTTGATTACACTGGGAGGCAGCAGGAGGGTTCCTGGCTGGGTAGTGTTGTTGCACAGAGTAACCTGAAGGTCGGTGAAACAGCTGTGCCTGGGGGGTCCTCTGACCAGGACCCTGCCCAGGGACAGGCTGCTGCAGCATGCCTGAGGCCTGGGTCACTGCAGGCTCTGTCGGAGGGGTGAGTCACAGAATCATAGAATATCAGGGTTGGAAGGGACCTCAGGAGGTCATCTAGTCCAATCCCCCTGCTCAAAGCAGGACCAATCCCCAACTAAATCATCCCAGCCAGGGCTTTGTCAAGCCTGACTTTAAAAACCTCTAAGGACGTCACTGCAATTGAGTTGCTGCAGCCCTGGTCTGGCTGCAGGTTTGCCTGACACAATGACCATCAAAATTAGCACTTCTACAACACTTTATAAATAATAATTAATCCAACCACATCCAAGGGAAATGTCTCCACATATGTCCTTCTGTAAGTAGATGAGGAGAAATCGAGTTACTACACTGAAAAAGTTGCTCGCTTTGATATCTGAGCAAAATGCATTTTGGTCAGGCTTTCAAGGGATGGCAATCATATATTCTTACATGTGGTATAATGCAAGACAATTCATCTGAGCCTACGGGTAATGTTCCTCATCATAGATCAGAATGCATTAAGAAGTTTTCCTAAACCCAAACAATGCGAGTGCCTGTTTCAATGAAGGAAGCAGTTTATTCTGGTTGTCGGGCTGCAGGCCCCTCCCCTATGGGATGCAGGCTTTCAATAGTCAGCGTTTGCTTTAGGCACTTTCAGATCAGCAGTCGGGTTTGAGCGTAGGGCATAGTTACAGTGTGCACCAAGGAAACAGTAAATGTAAATATGCTTGTGCCAAACTATGAAAGCATTTATGCAGGTCCATAAACCATTGCCACTGCCTGCACTTGAGGAAACCTGGCCAAGAATAGCAAGGGAGAGAAGGACAGAAACTAAAAAGAGCAGACATGGAAAAACAGAAGAGAAAGGCAAACCACCCTAACAAACAGAAACGTTTTCCAACAGATGATGAGTGCAAGTGGCCCAACCACAACTACCCTAATGTCACTTAGGGTATTAGGACTACACCTCATGTAGGAATACCTGGGCTAGCTTTAATCTAGCTAGCTTGGGTCCCAAACAGAGAAACTGTAGCAACACAATCTTCACTGTGGACTGTATAAACTCACCTGGAACCCTGGGTAATTACTCCTGGGGCTATCTCACGTTGCTGCGGCTTCACAGTTCTGGAACCCGGGCTAGCTAGATTAAAGCTAGCTCTAGTGACTTAGCTGTGATTCCAGTCTACACATACCCTCCGATTCCAAGGTTACTGGCACCTCAGAAATATCTAGGTGAGAGAGGTAGACAGATTTCAAACAAAATGCCAGTTATTTCTATTAAAAAGTGTTTAATTTATTTCATTTACCAAGACCTGGAAGAGACTGTGATGCCCACATAGGAACGGCCCTACTGGGTCAGACCAAAGGTCCATCTAGCCCAGTATCCTGTCTTCCGTCAGTGGCTAACGCCAAGTGCCCTGGAGGGAATGAACAGAACAGGTAATCATCAAGTGATCCATCCCCTGTCGCCCATTCCCAGCTTCTAGCAAACAGAGGCTAGGGACATAATCCCTGCCCATCCTGGCTAATGGGCACTGATGGGCCTATCCTCCTCCAACATCAGCTCTGTGGGTGGTATGTGGGAGCAGGACGGAGGAACACTTCACCCTGCCCCCACAATAACATGGAGCAATTTCCAATGGTGGGCAAAGTTATAACAGAGCACCAGGGCTCACACTGTGCAAGGAAGGAAAGGACAACAGCGAACAGCACCTTTGGTTTCCAGGAACAAACGTGCATACTCTATCTGACATTTTTCTCACTCTGCAGTTGGAGGAAGTCCCCAGGCTGATTTGAAAGAACTCTTCAGGTTTGTTTGCATGCTAAAAAATGTTTTACCAGAGGCTCTGAAAGATTTATCCAGGATCCAGATGTCTGAAGCCACAGTTCAGATTACTGGTCCATTAAGAAAGCAGCCACAGATAACTAGCATGTTTCTTGAGCCCCTCTGTAATCATCCTGCCTAGAAGACAAGTTTTTTTTCTGGCATGGATCAGCCAGAGCTAAAAGAGGCAATAGTAGCTTCATTTGTAGAAAATCTTGTTAATGAACAGTTTTCAAGAGCAGAATATGTTGGATAAAGGAAAGAGAGAAGAATAGGGCAGATGGAGGAATTTTTGGTGGAAAATGGCCTGAAAATATGTTTATGTCTAGTTCTTCCCCTTTGGATGCAATTAGTAGAACTCCAAAGCCTCTGTATGCATTCTGTCCACAACGCCCAAACCTGAGATTGTGGATTTATCCCACTGTGGTTGCAGAAACAAAAGGCTCAAAAAATGGCACTGGAACAAGGAGTCTTCCTGCTCCTTCTCATCTTTTCATCTCCTGCCAGTGTTGTTTGTTTGTGAAGATATGCAGGAGGCTAGAGAACTCACAAGACATAGCCATGGTGAATACACTTGCAAATTGATTTCCTCTATCCACCTTCCTTTGAGATGCTTTATTGGCATTAAGGTGGAGACTGTCTTTCACCAAATGAAGCCAATAAAGCATCTGAGTTCTTACTGTTCCAACATTATACCAGTGTAAAAAATCCCACACTTTTAAAGTAGCAGCTTATGCAAGTCCAGCAAAGTCCCCTTGCTAGCTCGAACTTTAGAAGAAGATGTAGATACCACAATTACGTAAGGCTTGTGTTGTGCATGGATACAGAACTTTCTGTTTCCTTCTGCCTGGTTCCTAAAATAAATATGGACAGGACAACTCAAGAAGTGGGCAGAAGGAACAGGTGATATTGCAAAGAATTAAGATATCCCTCAATCCCAGTGTAAATGACTGAGCACAGGGAAAAGAGTTCTCCTTCTGTTAGGTTTTGGAAACAGGGGAACAAAATCATTATTTTTTCTGCACTTGGACGTTATATGGATTGAGAGGTTAGAAACACTGATTTCAGCCCCTCGGGTATGTTGCATCTCTTCCCCATGTGCCGGGCACATTACACACACAAAGCTTCTGTGTCCTGGCATGTCAATAAAAATGAACACAGTGGGGGGTACTTTGCCGGGTATTCATGCCCTCACTACATGTTGTTCATCTGCCATCGCTCAGATTAAGGAGTCGTGAGAGCGTGACAAGAGGCCAAGAGCACAGCAAAATTGGCATCCAAATTGCAAGTGCAGGAGACAGCTACTGATGAGAACATTCTACCAGGTTTTGGTGGTGGTTACTAGCCACAGTTAGCATAAAACAAAACACAAAAGTATTACTTTTAAAGCCAACTTTGATGACTAGGGGACAGTGATGCCTGTGTTGATGTGTATCTGGCTTTTTGTAACTGGATCCAAATGAGTGAGACTTATGTGCCAATCTGGGTCTTCCAATAGCTTGTGGATATTGCCAACAGCAACCCTCCCATCACTGTGTCTGCTCCTTGGCTTTCTGTCTGGATAGTTTGAGAGGAGAATCATTCTGCTATGATGTTCCAATGAGGTAAGCTACAAGAGGGCTTGCTTTCCACTCTCCAGGGCACGGGCACTCTCTAGGGTCCCCCTTCATCTTCTTCCTGACAGCGGCACAAAGGTCTCTCCATTTGTGTCGGAGGACCCCAGTGTCCAGTTTAGAAATGCACAAGGTATTGACAGCTCACAGGATTCTGCCCGCACCCTGAACTGCTTCATTGGACCTGCTTTCAAGATCCTACCCCAAAAGACCAGCTGATGGTGCAGAAGCCTCAGTCTCTTGCGGGCAAAAATTGGGCCTCCTCTTTTTGCCATGGGACACCCCAGAGTGCAATCCTTGAGTTCTCCATTGGTACGAGGTGCAATTCCAACACTGGACAATACAAAGGCATCCCCATGGGTGGAGGAAGGAATGACTGCAGTAGTCATGGGCTCTAGCATGGAACTTCACCATGTTAAGATTGGTTTCTTGAAAAGCTGGCTATTGAAGTGTTCCCTACCAAGGTAGCATGTACACTCCACATCAAGATTGCACATAGACCATTGGGCATAACCCTATGCCCTTTATCCGAATTCTTCAGGTCCATATAAGCTCATCTAAGCCCCAGTCACACGTGGACAGTGTGACATTATTGATATAAACTGGGACCATATAGAACATGGGTTGCAACCAAGGTTCTGTAGTGGCACCAAATCCTATGTATAGGGGGTCATATAAGGTGTCTAAGACCAGGTTACGGGTTACTGGTTATGATTATGCTGTCTGTATGTCTGTATCATTTCTGTAGTTGAAGTTAGAATAGGCTGTGTATTGTCTGTATTTCAAACTTGTTCTGTGTTACTGGAAAAAGTCTCAGACAAGCTGGTGTCAGCTCTGCTTAGCCTGCCTTGATGCCCATTAAGGACCATCAACTACACAATGACCCATCGAGAGAAGGCAGGATACGCCTGTGACTCACTGGAGTGAGCAGAAACTGGCCTATGCTGACTGCAAACTCCATTTTGCTGTAATTTTCCCACAGTAGGAAAAAGGAGTGTCTTATACCTGGAAAAGTCTATATAAGGAAGGCCTGATCTCCATTTGTCTTCAATCCTGCTTCTACTCTGGAAAGGACTTTGCTTACAATCTGAAGCTCTGCACAAAGGACTGATGACCCATCCAGCGGGGGATGTTCTCCAGAGACTGCATTTAAACCTGCAGTTTACTTCATCATTGCTACAAGCCTGAACTAAGGACTTTGCCATTACTGTAATGTAATTGATTCCATTTAACCAATTCTAGCTCTCACCTCTATCTTTTCCTTTTCTGAATAAACCTTTAGATTTAGATTCTAAAGGATTGGCAACAGCATGATTTGATAAAGATCTGAGGTGCATATTGACTGGGTCTGGGGCTGTGTCTTTGGGATCGAGAGAACCTTTTTCTTTACTGGGGTGTTGGTTTTCAATAACCATTCATCCCAGGATGTGTGGGACTGGTGGTAATACTGGGAGATGGAGTGTCTAAGGAAATTGCTTGTGTGACTTGCAGTCAGCCAGTGGGGTGAAACGAAGTCTTTTGTCTGGCTGGTTTGGTTTGCCTTAGAGTGGAAAAACCCCGCCTTGGCCTGTGACTGCCCTGTTTTGAGCAATTGGTCTGATTTGGCACTCTCAGCTGGGTCCCGCCAGAACCACATCGTCACAGACAGTCACAGCCATTAATGCAATCAAAAGGAGAGTTTGCATTCTCACACCACCAAAGAATCATAGAATCATCGAATATTAGGGTTGGAAGAGACCTCAGGAGTCATCTAGTCCAGCCCCCTGATCAAAGCAGGACCAACACCAACTAAATCATCCAAGCCAGGGCTTTGCCAGCCTGACCTTAAAACCTCTAAGGATGGAGGGGCAAGTTGTGGAGGAGCACTGCTTTTGCCAAGCCAGGGAAGAAGTAGAGCTTCTCCTTCTGCTTTAAACACAGCAAAGGGAGATAGCATCTGCCCCATTCCTTTTACTTTAACTCCCGAGAATCATCGGCCCTAGCCCTTCCTTTATTTTGAGAAAACATATAAACTCATCACCATCTTCAAAGAACAGTGGCAGTCAAAATCATATATATTTAGATTGTCAGGTCCTTGGGGCAGGGATCTTGTGTTTGTACAATGGGACACTGCTCCATGACGTAGGGCTCTTGGTGCTACTGAAATTGAACAATAAATATATATATATATATATAATTATATCTCCACGGCACATATTTCTTTCAATTGCACTCTAAGCAATACATGGTGGGCACCTTGGGCAGCTGTTGCTTTACTTTTAATAAATAATTTTGTCACTGTGAACAAAATAAAAAAAAACTTTCTTAACTTCATTTAGCGCTCTGCAAAGAAATACCTATCATAATCACATACTGTCATTCAGGTGGGGCAAATTAAAATCACAATGATTAAAAAGCAGAGAATCCTGCGGCACCTTATAGACTAACAGACGTTTTGGAGCATGAGCTTTCTCACCCACGAAAAGCTCATGCTCCAAAACGTCTGTTAGTCTATAAGGTGCCAAAGGATTCTCTGCTGCTTTTACAGATCCAGACTAACACGGTTACCCTCTAATGATTTAAATAATTATTTAAAACACTTTTAAACAAATATTGTTATTAAAATTAGTTTGAGGGTCTGTAAAAACTAATTTGAAACTAATGTTATTGAAACTTCAGATTCAAATGTATATTGAACTAAATTATAAGTAAAAGCAGCAGAGAATCCTGTGGCACCTTTATAGACTAACAGACGTTTTGGAGCGTGAAGCTTTCGTGGGTGAATACCACTTCTTCAGACGCAGGTATTCACCCACGAAAGCTCACGCTCCAAAACGTCTGTTAGTCTATAAGGTGCCACAGAGTCTCTGCTGCTTTTACAGATCCAGACTAACACGGCTACCCTCTGATAAATTATAAGTGTTTACTTGCTCGTTTTAAATGTCCTCAATGGCAAGTTATCGCATGCGAGTTTTACAAAATTCTGTAACCAGAGGCAAAAAACCAAACCTAGGAAAAATTAAGGCCCTTCTGCTGCAAACACGTAGGTATGTCCTAGTTTTATTCCCTTGACAGTTCCATTGACTCAAGTGAGACGACTCATGCTTAAATAAGCAACGTGTCTAAGTATTTACAGCACCAGGGGCTGAAACTATATTTTTATTAACTAATGTTTGTCTCAGTGGCATAAAGAGTCTTTGTCATTTCAAAAGAAAAACTGCTTCAGTGTTAACAACGAAAAAAGTTCCAATACATTAACAAAGTTATTCAGACTTTTTTTTCTTTTTCTTTTTTAATACACAGGGCAAAATATAGTTAGGCTCCTATATCATATTTAGGCACCTAATGGTGGAATTTTCCAAGCCTCTTGGTGACTTCAAAGCGTAAGTCCCATTGTCCCATAAGTCAAACTGCAAATTCAGAGGAAGGAGTACAGTTAGACCAAAGCACTTCAGCTGTCTTGACTTGTGGACGTTGAATCTATCAGAAAGTGGGATATGTTGCAAATATAGTATACAGACCAGGGGTCGGCAACCTTTCAGAAGTGCTGTGCCGAGCCTTCATTTATTCACTCTGATTTAAGGTTCCGTGTGCCAGTAATACATTTTAAGGTTTTTAGAAGGTCTCTTTCTATAAGTCTATAATATATAACTAAACTATTGTTCCATGTAAAGTAAATAAGGTTTTTAAAATGTTTAAGAAACTTCCTTTAAAATTAAGTTAAAATGCAGAGCCCCCCGGACCTGTGACCAGGATCCCGACAGTGTGAGTGCCACTGAAAATCAGCTTGTGTGCCGCCTTCGGCACATGTGCCATAGGTTGCCTACCGGGCTACAGACGATTGGCTTATTAACCATGTGTCTGATTGTGTGTTTTTCTCAGAGTAGAATTATTCATGAGGCTCATCTTGTCTTTTTGCAGCACAGATGAGAATTTTAAGTGTAAAACTCTTTTTGAAGAGTAATAAATATTTATGAAAATTCTGAAATTCTACTAACAATTAGGAAACAAAAGGAACAAGTACAAAAGATCCAGCAATTGAAGATTATAAAAGGGAGGAAAGTAAAGAAAGAGCAACAAGTAAATAAAAAATCCAAGTTAGTATTTAAAAAACTCATTCTTTTATTAAACGAAAATTAGATTTTTAGATCCTCTGCTGCTGTTTGATGCTGGCTTCATACCATTAGCCCAGAGGTTCTCAACCCATGGCCCCCATGCAGCCCAATTAGCACACAGTTGCAGCCCAGCTCAGGTATGTGCTAAAGGCCGTGGGCTCCAGGCTCCTGGCTGCCCTGCCACGGTGGGCCCCAGGATACGGGCTCCCAGCTTCCTTGCCATGGTGCAGGCTCTGGGGTCCGGGCTCCCAGCTGCCCTGCCCACACAGTGGAGCTCAGGGTCCTGCCATCTGGCTGCCACTCCGCCCCGCACAATAGCGTCCTGGCTGCCCCCGAGTCCTCCATGGAGGGGTCCAGGGTCCGTCCGGGGTTGGGGTCTGGGCAACCAACTGCCACCCAGCCCCACACCGGCGTGTCCAGGCTCGGGATCCTGGCTTTCCCTCCTTGGCCCCACAGAACAGGGGTCGGGGTCCCTGCATAGCAGGGTCCGGGGTCCCGGCCCCACGCCCAGCTCTCTGCTTCTGGCCCCACTCTGTAGAGGGGTCTCTGGGCAGAGGGTGCTGAGCATAGGGGTTTGTGGGGGGAGTTACATGCGGGAGCACTGTGGTTCTCAACCTGCGTCCCAGATAACACTTCATAGGCTGCATATAAAGAGGCTGAGAAGCACTGCATTAGCCCTACCAGCCAGCTAGTGTTCAGAAGTCCATTAAAGGAGCCAAACATATTTTATCCTTCCCTATCCATTTAAATGTTCATTACATTAAATAAACCTGAAGCACCAACTGCGGTATCTGATTGTAAAAGATAAAAACTTCCTGCTGTGTTTTGTCAGAAAGATAAAATCCTTCTATACTGTGTTTGGGAATGAATGTATCTTTACAAATCTGTGATTTGTACCCTTTTTACAGTAGCAAAACAAGATGGGGAAGGAAGAAGGGGAGGGAGAGAGTAAAGCATTCATTCACGCTTATTTTGTTCAGAATATCACCTCAATTGCCTCCCAAACATTTGGGAATTTTCTGACATTTGAAACATACCCTCCTCTTAATGAAGTGACTCTGTTAATGATCTCATTCGGTGTGGTTCACAACAAAATTGCTCCCTGTGTGAATCCAGAGCCACATTTGCTGACCTCCGTACAAAAATGTCTTTGTATTATTTTTTAACCCTCTTAACACAGTTTTTTTTGTCACTCCTTTTGTCATAAACAGATAGCTAAGGGTTAATGTTTCTTTTACCTAAAAAGGATTAACAAAGGGAACCACACACCTGACTAGAGGACCAATCAGGAAACCGGATTTTTAAAAGCTCAGGGAGGGAATTTTGGGGTGTGTGTCTTTTGTCTCTCTCTGTTCTGTGCTCTCTCTCGGCTATGAGAGCGATTTCTATCTCCAGGCTTCTCTAATCTTCTGTTTCCAATTTGTAAGTACAGGTAGAAAAATAACATAGGCTTTTATGTTGGTTTTTTTTGTATTTACATGTGTGTAGTTGCTGGGATGTTTAAATTGTATTTCTTTTTGAATAAGGCTGTTTATTCATATTTTTCTTTTAAGCAACTGACCCTGTATATTGTTATCTTGATACAGAGACCATTTTTATGTCTTTTCTTTCTTTTTATATAAAGCTTTTCTTTTTAAAACCTGTTGGATTTTCTTTTCTAAGTGAGGCTCTAGGGGATAGAAATCCCTGTGCCAGGATTACGGTCTCTCTCAGGGAAAGACTGGGAGGGGGAAAAAGAAGGAGGGGGAAAGGTAAATTGCCCTCTCTGTTTTGTAATTCAAGGAGTTTAAGTACAGTAATCTTCCAGGATAACCCACGGAGGGGAAGCCTGGGGAGGAAGTAAAGAGAAGACAAGGGGAGGGGGGTTATTTCCCTTTGTGGTAAGACTCAGGGCATCTGAGTCTTGGGGTCCACCCAGGGAAGGTTTTGGGGAGACCAAAGTGAGTCAAACACTGGAAATTTTTGGCTGGTGGCAGCGCTATCAGATCCAAGCTGGTAATTAAGCTTGGAGGATTTATGCTAGGCTCCCACATTTTGGACGTTAAGGTTCAGAATTGGGATTTATGCTTATGATACCTTTATCTACTTTTTCGTCTGTATACACATTTCTAGCACAGCAATCCCCTGGCCATCTAGGTGCAGCCTTTAGGAACAATGAGCGTTAGCAGGTGTGGGAATGTTATCTAGCGTTTAGAGCTGAGACACATCGGGACTCACGGATTCTATTCCTCAATCTGTTACTGCTTCCCTCTAGGACACTGGGCAGGTCACATATCGGGTATGTCTACACTGCATTCTGGAGTCTACAGGAGCAAGCCTCCCAGCCTGGATTGACAAACTCAGGGCAGCCTCAGTGCAGCCGGCTGTGGCTCAGTCGGCGTGTTGCGGCTGAATCCCCGCCAACGCAGGGGCAATTGAGCCTGCCCCTGCCAGGGCCCTGGGCTGGGACCCAGTGGAGTAGGGTGGGCCCGAGTCCCCTTGTCACCTCACCCTGGGTAGCCAACTCCCTACACTTCCCTGAGAAACTCCTGCTCTGGAGAAGGAGCCTCCCTTACCAGACAGCCTTGTAGACTGTTTGTTTGCTGGCTGCCTGAGCTCCACCCAGGCTAAAGCCAGTCCTGAGACTGTTTAGTTACTGGCTGCCTGAGCCTCCTCAACCCAGGCCCCAGCTCAGTTATAGACTTTGTTTAAGGGCTGGCAGCTAAAGCCTGACTGTGACTGTTGGTCACCCAGCCCTACTGTAGACTCTTGACTGTCCTGCGGACTCTGGCCCTGGCCAGACGGGGCTGGACTGAGTGGCCTCCCTCCCTTACACCACCCTGTAACGAGGCGGTGTGGCTCCCCTCCTCCCCAGGGAGGGTCGAGCCCCGTCAGACACCTAAGGGGGCGGGGCCACTGAGCAGTGAGCCCACCCCTCAGAGGGTCAGGAGGCGACCCGGAAGTATAAAAGCCGGTCCTCAGTCCTCAGTCGGAGCCCAGCCACCGTCGGGAGCAGACCTGCCAGAGGGTGCTCGTGACTGGGAAACTGCTGAGGCCCAGGGCCGTTGCTCTGACTGGCCGGAGCTTCCCCGCGCCCGTTACAACAAGGAGCTGCCGGAGCTTCCCCATGCCCATTATGACGAGGAGCTGCCGGAGCTTCCCCACGCCCATTATGACGAGGAGCTGCCGGAGCCGCCCCGTCCTTGCTGTTACCCCGAGGAATCCCCGGACCAGGCCTGGCTGGACTTCCCAGAGGTGCTGCCGGACCTACCGCCCAGCCCTGGCCGGGAGGAGCCCATGCTATTAGACTTCCCAGAGGCTGACCCCACAGGTCAGGTAGGCCCAGAGGGGGAGATCGGAAGTAGCCCGGGGGCAGCTGACTCCAGGCAGACTGCAGGTATGCCGGGACCCATGTCAGTGTGTTTCAGTCAGGAACCCCACTGACCGTCAGCGGCGATACCCATTACTAGGGCCCCGGGCTGGAACGCAGTGGAGTGGGTGGGCCTGCGTTCCCCCTGCCACCCGTCCCCGGGTGGCAGAACCCCCTCTCCCCGGCCTAAGGAGGCCATCAAGCCTAGTGATGACTGCTCGACCCTGAACCACAGGGGTCTGAGCTTTTGTAGCTGTGTGTTTGGTGCCCGCCCAAACTAAGGGCTGGGCCCCCTTTGACTGTGCTACTGTTCGGTCCTGCCCCAAAAGGCCCGAGCTACCTGAACTAGTGTAACTGTGTGTTGGTGCCCCGCCCAAACCAAGGGCTGGGCCCCCTTTGACTGTGCTACTGCTCAGTCCTTCCCCAAGGGACCCGAGCTACCTGAACTACTGACTGCTCAACCCTGCGCCACAAGGGGCTGAGCCGCTATAACTTTGTATTCCTTGCCCTGCTCTATAGCAGAAGGCCAGAGCCCAAGCGACTGTGCAGCGGCGCTCAGCCCGGAAGACAGAGGCTGCTGCAGACGCCGTGTGTCGAGGCCGGTGTGGCTCCCTTCCTCCCCAGGGAGGGTCGAGCCCCGGCCGTGCACCCTTTACATACCCCTTTGCTTCTCTGGGTACAATTTTCAATAGTAGCTGTCGGTCTGTCTACACTGCAGCCAGAAGTGTGCCTCTCAGCCTGGGTAAACAGACACATGCTAGCTCTGCTAGAGCTAGCGAATTAAAATGAGTCGTCTGGATGTTGCAGCTTGGGCAGCAACATGGACTAGCCGCTCAAGCACAGACCCGGGGGTAAGGAGGCTTGTACTGGGACAGCTAGTCTGTGCCCCATCATCCATGCTGCTATTTCTAGTACGCTAGCTGGAGCAGAGCTGGTTATGTGTCTGCCTAGGCTGGGCTGCTCGCTCTCAGCTGCATTGTACATGTACCCTATGGGTCTTAGGAGGCCAAGACCTGCTGACTTTCAATTAGACTTAGCCTAATGGCCCAAGTGTAAACGTCTTCAGGTGTCTCAAGATGCCAATAGGCACTTCTGAAAACCCCACTTGGCGCCTAACTCCCATGGACTTCAAAAACAAAAACTCCCACTAGACACTTGTCTGCATCTTTAGACACCTACAGTCTTTTAAAATTTTGGCTTTAACTTTTAGAATATTGGACAGGGGCTCTTGATACTGAGATGCTGTGATGGGGTGTATAGACTCCATGCTGACAAGGAAGGCGCCAGAGATGCCTTGGGAGGCAGGGCTAGTGCCACCTGTCTGGACCCGTCATTCATGTGCGGTTGGGAGAAGACCTTTATAAGGGAGGAAACTGCAGTCAGCCATGGGGACAGGAGCAGGACTGCCCTAAGTAGGACACTGCTGGAGGGACTCCTGGAGCCACAGAGTAAACGCCAAGATCTTCACCCTGACCCTATGGAGAGTGCAGGGAACTCCCAGGGTAAGCCAGAGAGACTTCAGAAGGAAGGGCAGGGCTCCTTGCAAGTTGTAAGGAGCTGGGGCCTATGCTGAAGACACCTACTGCAAATAACTGGGTGCAGCCAGGTTCTTCCACCATTTGGGTGAAGATCCTCAGGGGGATTTATTTTCAGATGCTTTTGAATGTTTTCCTCTCTGCACCTCAGATTCCCCATCTGTGAAATAGGATGCTACCCACCTACTTTACCAGGATGTTGGTGACTTAACTCCTTAAATCACCCTTAATGCATTTGGAGAGCTTGGGATAAACAAAGCACTGTCATCACACCACAGTAAGCAACAGAAAAGAGTAGATTTGAAAGGGATAAAACACATTGACTTTCCATTAATTCGCTTCTATCTCACACACTTAAAATCTGATTCCTGTAAAGCTGCCAAATGAGACCGTCCTTGGCTCTAGTGCAGGGGGGAAGACCCAGAGGCAAGCGCCTACTTAGTTGAAGTAATCGCAAAGAGGGGGACGAGGTGAAGAACTGATGAGGATTCCTCTCACTGCTTGGCAATAGATTCTCCAATGCCAACAAGAGCCAGCTGCCCCCTGTAAACAGCAGCAGGCAGCGTCGGGCAGTATTTTACTATATCTAACGTTCCTAAATCAATGCAGCTCAGGGCTGGATTGACAACAGCCAGACCCACGATGTGTGTGTGAGCTCGGAGTGCACAGCCTGCTTCAATATTTCCAGTTGAGAATCATGTACTGTACTGCCAAACAGACAAGATGCTGTGTGATGCATTGGCTACCTACCCTCATGCCCATCTGTCAGGATGGCACTGCGCCCACTAACTAGTTGCATGGATTCTTGCCAGTGGCATAGGTGCCAAGTAAACATGGGCTAGGCTTGGCTAAATCTAAAAGTAGCATTTCTGCTGCTGGAAGCCCCTTTTCTCTGTAGATTTACAGAAACGCTAGCATCCCATGACCCCCTGCAGACACTCTGCCTCCCGCTGTGCGCCCCCTAGCACTCAGGCAAGGTGCTGTGGGCGAGCCCTGCCCTGGTTTACTGTCAGCTGGATACAGAGAAGTCCAAACAGACTTTGTGTGTTAAAGAACAACCCCTTCAGAAGGTCTTATTATTGGCAACAGAAATTAATGAACATCAGCAAGACTTTATTCTGGTACCCACGGGGCATCTGCCGTTCCAGGGTCAAGTCCAACTAACTTTGGAGAACCTCTGGTTCATTCCTTCAGGGCTCTTGTTCCTGCCTCCTGGAAACAGGCATTGAGTCCTTCTCTTCAAGGTACTCCTGGCTCCTTTCCCCTGGGGAACAGTCTCTATAGAGCCGTCCCCCGCTTCCTTCTACTGGGCTACTCCTGTTCCTTCCCTGGGACCACTTTCCCTTTGCCTTCCCCTTACAAGCCTCTTCTCCTCAGCGGCACCTTCCTCCTGACTCCACTCCCCTGATTGAACCTATTTATTGTGTGCAAATGCTCCTTTACCAATTCATAGATTCCAAGGCCAGAAAGGCCCACTGTGATCATCTAGTCTGACCTCCTGTGCAATCCAGGCCAGAGAACTTCCCCAGAACAAGTCCTAGAGCAGATCTTTTAGAAAAACAGCCAATTTAGATATAAAAATTGTCAGTGATGGGAAATTCGCCACAACCCGTGGTGAGCTGTTCCAAAGGTTAAGTTACACTGACTGTTAAAAATTCATGCCTTACTTCCAGTCTGACTTTCTCTAGCTTCAGCTTCCAGCCACTGGACCGTGTTACACCTTTCTCTGCTAGACTGAAGAGCTCATTATTCATGAGTTGCTCCCCATGTAGGTACTTTCAGACTGTGAGTCACTCCTTCACCTTCTCTCTGTGAAGCTAAATGGATTCAGCTCCTTGAGCCTATCACTATAAGGCATGTTTTCTAATCATTACATCAGTCTCATGGCTCTTCTTTGCATCCTCTCCAATTTATCAACATCCTTCTTGAATTGTGAGCACCTGACCGCGACATAGTATTCCACCAGCAGTAGCCCCAGTGCCAAATATGTAGGTAAAATAACCTCTCTGCTCCTACGTAAGATTCCCCTCTTCATGCATCCAAGGATTGCACTGCCTTTTTTGGCCACAGCACGGCAATGGGAGCTCATGTGTAGCTGATTATCCACCCTGACCCCCAAATGCTTTTCAGAGTCACTGCTTCCCATGATAGAGTCCCCCATCCTCTAAGTATGGCTGACATTCCTTGTTCCTAGATGTACTCTTTAAACTGACCTTTATAATCAGTCACTTGGAACAACCAATTACTCCCAGGTGGGTTTTCAGAGGGCTGTAATAGGAAAGCTAGAGACTATCTCCCCTTAAATAGGACACGCCCCACATTTAATATAGTACTAAATAAAAACAAATCAATCCATCAGCCACCAGTGGGAAAAAAAAGAAGTTGAGGTGGTGCTCCAGGCTACCACAAAGTCAAATGGTCTTGTAGCCAGGATATGTCAGACACAGGCATTGCAAACCAACCAGAGAACGTAACAAGTTCTCTGGGAAAGGCTTCTCCCAGATAGATAATGCTTGTAATTAATTATATTACAGTAGTGCATAGAAGCCACCCCTAAGCTCAAGGCCCTATTGTATTAGATGTCACACAAATACATAATAAGAGAAAGTTCCCTGAAGCACTTACAGTCTAACCAGACAATGCGAAGGGAGGGAGAAAGGAGGTAGAATTATTCCAGTCACAGACAGATTGAGTTGCTCACCTGCACACGGGAACTAACCCAGCTCCAAGCTCCTCAGAACAAGTTCAGTGACTTAATTGCAAGATTATCCTTTCACCTACCAGAGAGATAACACAAAGGGCACGAATCAAGCCCAGTTTGCTGCGCTGATTTGCATGAATCCATCCCTACAGTCTCAAAAAGCGGCAAGATGGTCAAGGATGCAACCCCATGTTCTTGATGTCCCTAAACCTCTGACTGTCAGATGTTGAGACTGGATGAAGAAGATGGATGACTCAATAATTGCCCTGTTCTGTTCACTCCTTCTGAAGCATCTGGCATCGACCACTGTCAGAAGACAGGATATTGGGCTACATGGACCGTTGATCTGATGCAGTATGGCCATCCTTATGTTCTTAAACATTGTTCACTGACTTAGACACTCAAAGTGTTCTGAACACTTAATATGTAAAATACATGGCAAAGCTAGTTGCTCCAGTCTTTCCGCACCAGGTAGGCTCCAACTTAAAATGACACAGTAAGGTAGCCAAGAACAGTGACATTATTGATATGGCACCCAGAGTGTATTAGAGGTTGCAGGTAAAAAGGAATACACTCCAGCACTTAACTCTGCACAGCCAACTACACTAGCAGGAGTAAACTTCCAGTTTAGTGCTGCTGTCTTGAAGCATGCCACTGATTTTCGTCCTTTAAATAAGAATAACGTAGCTGAAGTCGACGTACTTAGATCTACTTACCGCGATGTCTTCACTGCGGTAAGTCAACGGCTCACACTCCCCTGTGGACCCCACCTGCGCCTCTCAACCTGGTGGAGTACCGGAGTCGATAGGAGAGCGCTCGATGGTCAATTTATCGCATTTAGACTAGATGCGATAAATCGACCCCCACTGGATCGAGTGTTACCCGTCGATCCAGCGGGTAATGTAGACAAGCCCTTAGAAACTTAGCACGTCAGCACTTGAGAAACACCTGGGGAAGCAGTGTGGGGTGGCAAGTGGTTATATGGGGAATTCCAAGTCAGGACTTCTGGGCTGTATTTTCAGCTGAATTACTGTATCTTCATGACTTCTGACATGTTGCTCAATTTTTCTGAGCTTCGGCTTCTCCATCTATAAAACGGGGCTAACACTCACTTCCTAAAGTGCTGCAAAATCCTCAGAGATATGATATCCAAGCTGAGTATTATTATGGACGAGTTATTACAGTTTAATAAAACTGCAGAACTTAAGCTTATTCCATGCCCCTTCTAGTCCAGGACTTCAACGGTGTTACACAAGGTGGTGGTTGTCTTCTAAATTCTAGATATCCAAACATACAAAAATGTCCCAGTTTATCACTGGGAAAATAAATAGCCATAGTTTATGTAAGTCGTACACTATCACATGTTCTGCAGTTGCAGAGCAAGCCAGCAGAGGGAGAACAAGCTAACAAACTTCATTCATTCCCCAATCTTTACGGACATTAAATTATCCCATTGGCACAGAAATAAGAAAGTCACTAAAGCAAAGCAGCCAAGTTAATAGACACTGCCAAGGTTTTCCCCCACCCTAACATTTACCAGCTAACCTCACATTTACTTATTAGCTAGTTTATAAATAGGTAGTGCCTTTAACCTTTGCTGCACTTCTTTGAAAATAGCTGTCTCTGCTACCCAACATGGGTTCATAAGTCTGCCTAAACCAACCTAATGTATGTCTTAGATCCTACACTGGGGCTTCTTCCACGCAGCAACAACCGTCTACATACCTAGTGCTTCTAGGGTCCCTATATTATCCGAAAAAACTAACAAAGAGTCCTGTGGCACCTTATAGACTAACAGACATTCTGAAGCATGAGCTTTCGTGGGTGAATACTCCCTTCGTCAGATGCATATAGTGGAAATTTCCACTTGCCTCTGGCTTGTGCGCCAAAACATCTGTTAGTCTATAAGGTGCCACAGGATTCCTTGTCGCTTTTTACAGATCCAGACTAACACGGCTACCCCTCTGATATATTATCTGACTGCCCAGTCAAAATCTAATGCCCAATCCTAACTGAATCTTCCCTCACTTGACAAAACCTAATGTTCAATCCCAAATTCCCTTCTCCTGCAACGTCCCTCCAATTCAAGCTAAGCCTCAACGTCCAATCTCTACCTGTTTACATCTGCCAGTTCCTTTCCCATGATGTTTGATCTTTAATCACTCCTCACTTCTAGCGGCCATTTCTTTCCCCCAGCAAAAGTCAAAACTAGTAAAGGAAAAAAGAAGTTATTTCCAACATTTTTGGATACTGTAAGTGCAAGGAATGGAAAGTAAAAATTAAATTAAATTAAAGCTAAAAGGTGGCTGAGCAACATCATTTTAAAATGCATCATTTCATGTAGACTGGTCATTTCATATACTGAGATAGTCTACGTGTGTGCAGAGAACATGCAAATATGCAGATACATACTTTGTGTAAATGGATGTATCTATCTATATATCTAGGTTTTAATTCATCACCTCCCACAGAAGACTGCATATAAATCTTTCTTCCTACTTTGTCCCAGCACAACTCAGGTTTGGACCAGCTGTCATGACAACAGGAGTCCAGTTAGGCCAAATTTGAGTGAGTGGCACTGCAACCCCATGAGCCAGGTCACAACTCCAGTCGCACAAATTTGGTCCAGTCAGGAGGCGGGGCCACACCTGAGAGGTTGTACTGTGCGGAGAGACTTTGGCAAAACAGTAAAGTGCCGAAAACCACTATGGCTTATTGTTAAAAAGCAGCCTGGTCAGCAAGCTGTAAATTGGTCATTCAGCAATCTCGGCTTCACCAAGGCAGGAGGGGAGGGGGTTTTGGGTGCCAAGGAAAGGGAAGCTCGAACCCACATCCTTCCTGATAAGAATTGTGTTGAAGTTGCTGATACATGCATTTTAAAAGAGCAGAAATGTCTATTGGGGTCTCAGAGCTGCAGACTCTGGAAAATCCACACCTGGTGTAATAAGCCTCTGTCCCAAATCTGGACCTTAGCGTCCAAAATCTGGGTGCTTAGCATGAACCTCCAAGCTTAATTACCAGCTTGGATCTTATCTCGCTGCCACCAACCAGGAATCAGTGCCTGGCACACTTGAGCCCCCCAAAACCTTCCCTGGGGAACCCCCAAGACTCAGATGCTTTGAGTCTCCAACAAAGGGAAATAAACCACTTCCCTTCCTCCTCCCTCTCCCACCCAGACTTTCCTCTCTGGGCTAACCTGAGAGTATTGATGCAATCTCTTTACATCACAATACCAAGAAGCATGTCTCCTTTATTCCACAAAGAGACAAACCCCAAATACAAGGAAACAGAGATGATCCTATCTCTTCCCCCTCCCACCAACTCCCTGGTGCTGCAGAGCTTACCCTCCGTAGATCTAACACAAAGAGAATTCCCTCCCCTTGTTCCTTAACCTACCCAGAGAGAAAAACTCAAACAAGTCTTACAAAGAAAACTTTATATAAAAAAAAAAGAAAGAAAAAGACATAAGAATATAAACTCTGCATCAAATAACAATACAGGGCTATTGCTTATAAGAAAATATGAATAAACAGTCTGATTCAAAAAGATATCCAATTTGAAACATTCCAGCAAGTTACACACATGTAAATACACCCAAAACAACATAAAAGCCTATATTGTTTTTCTACCTGTACTTACAAGTTGGAAACAGAAGATAAGACGATAGAAAGAAGCTTCTCATAGCTGAGAGACAAACAAAAAGACTCAGAGTCCAAAAATTCCCTCCCTGACTTTGAAAAATCCAGTTTCCTGATTGGTCCTCTGTCAGGTGTTTGGTTCCCTTTGTTAACCCTTTACAGGTAAAAGAAACATTAACTCTTAGCTATCTATTTATGACACCTGGTTAATCAATAATCAGAATGAACCTCTTGCTTGAAACTGCTTACTTAACAAGGTTTCTTTAAGGGACATGTCATTCTATTACTAATGTATAAATAAGGGGAAAAAGCTTGAGATAGTTAGACTCGTTTGGAGACTCTTTTGAACTCTCCCTCTGGA
Organism: Chelonoidis abingdonii; assembly: GCF_003597395.2. Classification (NCBI taxonomy): domain Eukaryota; kingdom Metazoa; phylum Chordata; order Testudines; family Testudinidae; genus Chelonoidis; species Chelonoidis abingdonii. Next base: position 296,010,691 of record NC_133770.1, read on the forward strand.
TACATCTTGCAGTCCCCACTGGCAGACGGAAAATTTGGCTACTGGAAGCCTGCCGCTGTGTCACTCGAAAGCCACACTCAGTGTTGGTAATTATCAAGAGTTGGGGGTGTTTTATTAACTTGTGTGTAGTGCATGAACTAAGTAAAGTTTAGCTTTAAGTGAAAGCACTCTCGTGTTGTCCTGTTTGTGTCAGCTATCTATTGGTCGGACGGCCGTGTCTCCCCTCATTTATTTCCTAACACCTCCCACAGAGTAAAAGTTACCAAAAGCTTTGTGTTAAAAGAAGCTTGGGTATCAGTACCACCTTGAGTGGAGAGTCAAGGCCAGCCAGCCTCACAGCATAAGAGCTGCTGCAGCTTGCCACTGTGGGCTGAGTGCTAGGCAGAACCCAACCCCATTGGGGGGGAGGGGACCGGACCCTACCAAAAACCACCCCAGGGCCTCTGTCCTCAAACTATTTACTGAGTCACAACAGGCCATAAACATTTACCAATGAATCCTGAGCCCAAAGAGGTTGAGAACCACTGGACAAGATAACCACCATGGTCCTTTCTGGCCTTGGAATCTATGAATCTGTGCTTTGCTGCAGGTGGAGTAGCTAACACAGCCAGATATTGCCTGAAGGTGCTTGTATTTTTACATGCTATCTAAAAATAAAGGAGAAAAATTCCAGCCATATGGTTGGTCAGAGGTGCATGAGGGAGCCTGTATACCAGGTATTAATGGGAATGGAGGGAGTGATTGTGCATGCATTCTCGAATGGGTTAATTAGACGCACTCAAGTATGAGTTGTCTAGAATTACCTTGAGGAGGTTTTGCTGACTGGCAGGAGATGTTTGTGCTTTGTTTCATACAATGCACTTCACACATCAGCAGCTACTGTGTGTCTGTTCTAACCTCATGCAAGATCTGACAAGATGCTGCGAATGTATAGTCTTGATCTCTGAGTAAAGGCAGGGGACCCGTTAAAAGCATGATTAAAAGGAACCTTTCCAGTGGGAATATCACAGGGTAGATGCACAGTGTGTCAGTACCATTTTGGTGAGTCATCCATCCATCGGCATCAGGCTGAACTGTTAAGTGACATTTCTGTGGGCTAATGGTATTGCAACTGAGAGTTACATACACAAATCCCTTCATTCCCTGTAATTTGGGTATGAACATAACCTGACTAAAGCAGATACAAAACTCAGCTCCGTCGGACTAGCCACTGCCGCACTGAAAGTCAATATTATGACTCAATGCAGATATTATGGTGCAGTTCATACCTGCTAAACTTTGGGCCCAGGACCAAAACTCTAGATGTTCATCCTCCCCTGTCAAAAAGCTGCAGGCAGAACTCTTGACCATAACTGATGTAACAAATAAAAAAGCAATGTTCACTCTGTTCTATCAGGACCAATGCTGAGGGTCTAAAACCGGCCAAGGAGACTTCCCTGACACAGTGGCTGAAATACAGATATTTCAACTCAAGGAACAAATGCAGCACTTAACCACATGCAGACTGTGATTACCCAGGTAAGAGTCGATGAGTCAACACATTAAAGATACTGTAAGTTAAGGGAAGTTGATTCATAGACTCTGAGAACTAAGAGATGAAAGAGACTTATTTAGGTCATTTAGATTATCCCCAGTTGGGCAATGTGACTGGCTTCCCACAATATATTCCCTGGTGCTTCATGTAACAGACTACTAAATGGCTCCAGTGAAGGGACTTCTACCATTTCCATTCCTCAGTCTAATATATGTCACCAGTAGAAAATACTTCCCAATAGTCATCCTATTTCCGTTTGCTCAGTTTTCTTATGCCAACTTACCCCTATGTCACTCAAAATATTAACCTAACTCTTTAGTGTTTACACCCTTCAAATGCACATGGATGTTTGGGCCATTCAAAAGAAATAATTGTGAGGATTCATAGATTCCACAGCCCAAAGGGAGTCAACTGTGACCATCTAGTCTGACTTCCTGTATAACACAGGCCCTAGAACATCCCCTAAACAAACTCCACTACGAATGGATGGATGGATTTCAGGAAGAACTCTGCAAATCCAAAATCAAGGAGCTTGCCTGCCCCTACAGAGAAGTAAACCCACCCTGGAACACTTTCTAGGCCCACAGCATGAGAACAGGAATAATACTGATCCCAGACGTGGGGCTGATGCAATGACAAAACAACTGATGGGACAACCGGGGAAATGTGTTTATCACACTTGGTTTTGTCCATGGGAAAGCACAGACTCCCACAAATGTAAAGACCATAACGTTGGGAGAGGATCCTCCTCTTAAGACTTGGGTCTGAACTATGACGGAGCAGAAAACGGAAGAGAGGTAATTTTGAGGAGATGTTTAAATAGTTCAAAGTTTCCCTATAACAGCAGCAGGTATTTCCAGCCAGGGCTGCCCAGAGGATACAGGGCGCCTGGGGCAAAGAGAGGGCGCTGCGGCGCTTGTACTCACCCGGCAGCGGTCCGGGTCTTCAGCGGCATTTCGGCAGTAGGGGGCCCTTCAGTGCTGCCGAAGACGCAGAGTGACTAAAGGGTCCCCTGCCACCGAAATGCCACCGAAGACCCAGACCGCTGCCAAGCCAGGGCCCCCTGGCAACCCTGTTTCCAGTTGTATATTGTCTTGGAAGGTGCCAGCAACACTGATTTTATGTTTAAAGAATGGAAGCCCTAGGTATGATTTTTAACAAACTTATTTTGGTGAGGGAAATCAGAAGAGCAGCGCTGAACACCAGGGTTGGGAGGTGGGGGAAGAAATGTTACTAACAGAGTTTCTCTCTACCCAAGAGACTTTTTAGTGAGATATGCTATTTCTATAGCACTGATATGGCTCATTAACACTTTTGTTTACTCCACTGGGTTGTTTTTTTTTAATTATTCACTAATTACTTATGTAAATATATTCACCAGTTACCATCACTGAAACACAGATTAGGAGAAACACTTATAAAGTTATAATGGCTAGAAGGAAGGGCAGAAGTTTTCAACATGGGAATTAGGCCACCATCATTTCAAAGTTAGATCTATTTGCAATTTTTTTTTTTTTTGTTACAAACAAGTTGTTTATGATGCTTTTTCGATGTATCCTCTACATTTAGGTTTTATTTATTCATTAAATCACTGGTAAGATCACAGTCAAATAAAAAGTGCCAGATACCATGGCATAACTCTGTCCTCTATTTCCTAACTGTAATGTCATTTTCATCTGGAAAAAAAAAATCGCTTCTAAAACTACTGCAACCAGACTAGGGAAACAAAGAATATTCTGCAACACAGGTGCCAACAACAGGGGCGCTTTGGGGCTGAAGCCCCCACAGAAAAAAAATAGTGGGTGCTCAGCACCCACCAGCCACAGCTGCTCAGCAGCTGCCACCAATCAGCTGTTTCATAGCAGCCGCTAAACAGCTGTTTGGCAGCTGAGAGAGGAGCCTCGCGGAAAGCAGGGGGCGGCGGGCGGGCAGGACCTCAGGAGAGGGGTTGGAGCAACGCAGGAAGAGGCAGAAAGAGAGCAGGGCCTCAGGGGAGGGAGAGGAAGGGAGGTGAGGCCTTGGGGTGTTGCAGATGTGGAGCACCCCCGGGGAGAAAAACAAAGCGCAGTGCCTATGTTCTGCAATGTTATTAATAGGATCAAACACCATAGAGAAACCTACCACTCAGCACCTATTTTGTTGAATATGTATTTTTAAAAGGTTTTTTGAATCTGTACAGTGAGTGAGCTTATTTTGTGTTTCAGATTGAGTACGGCTATATGCTCTTAGGCCTAGAAAATTGCCTCTGACACCCAGGGAAAGCCGTGTGTCTAGAACAGAGATTCAACAATCAACACTGCTGGGTTCTGTTCTCAATTCTGCCAGTCTGTCTGTCATAAACAGATAGTAGGAGTTAATAGGAGTTAATAGAACAGAAGTACTTTATATCTCTTTTGACTGTATAAAACGGGTTAACAAGTTCAGTTAGCTGGCTGTCATCTGACTGGAGGAACATCAGGGAACAGGATACTTTCAAATCTTGAGGGAGGGAAGTTTTTCTGGTGCTGTTAGTTTTTTGGTTGTTGTTTTCTCTGGGTTCTGAGAGTGACAGACGTGCAACCGGGTTTCTCTCCAAGCTCTCCAATACAGGCTCTTATCAGTTCAAAATAGTGAGTACTAGGTAGATAAGGTGAGTTAGGCTTATGTTTTTTCTTTTTTATGCAAATGTGGCATTTGGCTGGAAGGAGTTTAATTGTGCATTTGGCTGGAAGGAGTTTAAATTTGTACTTGGCTGGAAGGATTTTAATTTGTACTTGAATACTTGGCTGGGAGGGTATTCCTAGTGTCTATAGCTAAAAACTCTGTACCTAATCCATCTAAATGTACAAAGAAATTTACTGTTTTTCTCTCTTAATTAAAAGTTTCTTGTTTAAGACCTATTGTTTTTTTTATTCTGGTGTGACACCCAGGGGACGGGGTCTGGATTCACCAGGGACATGGTGGGGAGAAAGGAGGGGAGGGGGAGAGAAAGGTTAATTTCTTCTCTCTCAGGAAGAGTCTGCGAGGGGAAGAGAAGAGGGGGGAAGGTGAATTTTCCTCTCAGTTTAAAGATTCAAGAAGTCTGAATCACAGTGATCTCCAGGGTAACCCAGGGAGGGGAAGCCTGGGAGAGGCAACGGTGGGGGAAAGGGTTTACTTTTCTTGTGGTAAGATCCAGAGGGTCTGGGTCTTGGGGTTCCCCGGGCAAGGTCTTGTGGGGACCAGAGCGTACCAGGCACTAGAATTCCTGGTTGGTGGCAGCACTACAGGTTCTAAGCTGGTAATTAAGCTTAGAGGAATTCATGCTGGTACCCCATCTTTTGGATGCTAAGGTTCTGAGTGGGGAATTGTACCATGACACTGTCTATCTAGGTAATACATTTATATGGCACCATTCTCACAGTATCTGAGCACCTTGCAATCTTCACGGTATTTATCCTCACAACAGCCCTGTGAGTAAGGCAAATAAAACTATCACCATTTTACAGATTGGGAACTGAGGCAGCGAGCGGCTAAGTGACCTGTCCAAGGTGACACAGGCTGTCTCTAGTAGAGTAGGGATGTGAGCCCATGTCTTCTAAGCTAGCATCCTAACCACTGGACCATCCTTTCTCCCAGTGAGGTACCGTATACCCTTTGGCAAGTTATTTTACCTCTCTGTGCTGCATAAGAATGGGGATAATACTGACCTATATCACAACTTCAGTAATATTTGTGATCTCGGGTCTTTATATAAAAGTTGCTATAGAACAGCATTTCTTTAATGGCTTGTCTACACATGCACCAATGCAGCTGAGTCGCTGTAGTGCTTAGCGCAGACGGTACCTACTTAATCAGGAGAGTTTCTCCCATCAGCATAGGTACTCGACCTCCCCGAGAAACTCTCCTGTCAACACAGTGCTGTCTACACCAGGAGTTCGATGGATATAATTGTGTCGCTTGCTTATACTGACATAAATCTGTAGTGTAGACTGAGCCTAAATCTTCCCTTACATGCTATGGCATATTGAATTCCAGGGGCAACGTACATGCAGGAGGCATTACTGAGCATGAGGAAGGTGGATGAGTAACATGCAGTGCAATCATTCCTCTCCGAACATCTTTATTCCTGAATGCCCTGAAAATCTCTCACTATTGGTCTGAAGTTTGACCCTGTTTTTACCCTCACTGGAGAATTTACTCTTCCCCTTCCCTTCCTGTTCTACTGTCATTAATGTGGTACACCAGCTTACTTCTCAGACGTATCATTACTCACCCACTAACCTGGATTACCAGCCATAAACAAACTGATTGACTGTCAATTAAAAGACAATAATTTGCATTCATTTTGTTGAGCGTTATGGATAATTACTAAAATGCAATACTAATAAAAAAATTCATATGTCAGTAAAAACCAGCAAGAGTCACTCAGGAAAAATTTGAACATCCTGTAAATTTCTGGAGGATGGCTCCCAGGTAACCCAGCCTTATAGATTCATAGACTCTAGGACTGGAAGGGACCTCGAGAGGTCATCGAGTCCAGTCCCCTGCCCTCATGGCAGGATCAAATACTGTCTAGACCATCCCAGATAGATATTTATCTAACCTACTCTTAAATATCTCCAGAGAATTCCAAAACGCCCCCACGGCAATTTATATCCAGTGTTTAACCACACCTGACAGTTAGGAACTTTTTCTAATGTCCAACCTAAACCATCCCTTGCTGCAGTTTAACCCATTGCTTACTGTTCATCCTTAGAGGCTAAGGTATCTCTACCAGACGTATAGGCGGGTAGTGATCGATTTCTTGGGGATCAATATATCGCGTCTCATCTAGACGCGATATATCAATCCCCGAACAAGCTCCTGTCGACTCCGGAACTCCACCAGCGTGAACGGCGGTAGCAAAGTCGACAGGGGGAGCCGCAGACATCAATCCCGCGCCGTAAGGACATAGGTAACTCGATCTAAGATACTTCGACTTCAGCTATGCTATTCACGGAGCTGAAGTTGCGTATGTTAGATCAATTTCCCCCCCAGTGTAGACCAGCCCTCAAATGAACAAGTTTTCTCCCACCTCCTTATGACACCCTTTTAGATACCTGAAAACTGCTATCATGTCCCCTCTCAGTCTTCTCTTTTCCAAACTAAGCAGTGCTGAGGGGAACAGACTGTGATGGTCAAATAGAAAAAGGCCTTGGACAGAGGGTAAACGCACTATTACCTCATACATCTACACCTGCAACAGCAGCCCTCTACATCAGGGTTTCTCAAACTTCATTGCACCGTGACTCCCTTCTGACAACAAAAATTACTAAAAGACCCCTAGGATACTGGTAAATCCCAAGGCATTCTTTACAATTAGGACTGAGTGGCCAGTTTCCAAAATCACGGTAAAAGGAGCTATATGGGAATGGAAGGATGTGAAAAGGAGAGGAAGAGGAGCCAGTGGCAGTGAGAAGAGGCAGGTGTAGTTTGCATATCTCCTATTCCGCAGCATAGCATGCCAGGGCTGGGTAAGCTTGTTCAAAGGGTTGATGCTGCAGGCAATCTTGTGAGTAAGTTTGATGGATTTCTGATGTGTTAAATTTGGCAGTTAGAAACCAAGTGTCAGAATAAATAGAAAATCTCGTTTTCGGGGCAGGGGGAACCTGGCACCCATGTGGGCATTGACTTCATAAACAGCTTAAGTTTGTCAATGGGAACTTTACCAGTAATTATTCTGCAGCATGGTGCATTTAATGGTACTGAAGTGAAAAAAAAAACCAAGCAAATTATTCAATGAACTGAAAACAGCTAATGCACTGGGTCACTAAAGCAGCAACTTTTCACTGTGTTTTATTTCCCTACTGCTGCCATGACAAGTCCAAAGCACCTGCAGCCCCAATGAGGTGTGTCAGGCAGCAAGTGCCTTGTGTACTCTTGCTGTTACGTCAGGATCAAATCCTGCCCTCGGTTACGCAGTTCACACTGCAATCAGTGTAACTGGGAACAGATACTTGGCCCTTGGAAGGTATAAGCTGTCAGTGCAATAGCTTCTCAGGCTCTCAATGAAATAATATGCTGCAGCAATAATAATATTTAAATAGAAATAAAGAATCGAGAAATGTCAGGGTGGAAGGGACCTTGAGAGGTCATCAAGGATCAAATAAACTCTAACCATCCCTGGCAGGTGTTTGTCCAACCTGTTCTTAAAACCCCCCAATGATGGGGACTACACAACCTCCCTCGGAAGCCTATTCCATAGCTTAACCACCTTTAAATTAGAAAGTTTTTCCTAAAATCTAACCTGAATCTCCCATTATTTTTTGTCCTACCTTCACCAGACATGGAGAACAATTGGTTACCATCTTCTTATAACAGCCCTTAATGGATATGAAGACTTATCATGTCCCCCCTCAGTCTTCTTATCTCAAAATTAAATATGCTCATTTTTTTTTAACTTTTCCTCAGAGATGAGGTTTTATAAACCTTTTTATCTTTCTCTTGCTCTCGAATGAACTCTCTCCAGTCTATCTACATCTATCCTAAAGTGCAGCACCTAGAATTGGACACAGTGCTCCAGCTGAGGCCTCACCAGTGCCAAGTAGAGTGGGACAATTTCTTCCTGTCTCTCATATCTGGCATTCCTGTTAATATACCCCAGAATCATATTAGCCTTTTTCATAACTGCATCACACTGCTGATTCATATTCAGTTTGCGATCCACTATAACCCTCAGATCCGTTTTCAGTAATACTACCCCCTAGCCTATTATTCCCCATTTTGTAATTCTGCATTTGACTGTTCCTTCCCAATTGAAGTACTCGGCCCTATCTTTATTGACTCTTATCTGGTTCATTTCAGACTAATTCTCCAATTTGTCACGGTCATTCTGAATTCTAATCCTGTCCTCCAAAGTGCTCGCAACACCTCCCAGAGCTTGGCGACATCGACAAATTTGGCAGCCACACTCTCCACGGCATTAGCCAAGTCATTAATGAAAATACTGAATAGTACCGGACCCAGGACTGACCCCATTGGACCCAACATATCCCAGTTGAAAGAGAACCACTGATAACTACTCTTTGAGCACAGACTTTCAACCAGTTGTGCATCCACCTTATCGTAATTTCATCTAGACCGCATTTCCTTAGTTTGCTTATGAGAATGTCATATGGGACTGGACCAAAAGCCTTTCTGAAACTCAAGATACATCATGTCTACTGCTTCCTCCCTATCCACTAGGTCAGTAACTCTGTCAAAGTTGGAAATTAGGCTGGTTTGGCATAATTTGTTCTTGGCAAATTCATGCTGTTACTTATTACCTGTTATCCTCTAGGCACTTAGTAATTGTTTAATAATTTGTTTCAGTATCTTTCCAAATATTGAAGTTAAGATGACTGTTCTATAATTTCGCCTTCGTTCCCCTTTTTAAAATCGGTATTATGTTTGTCCTTCTCCAGTCATATGGGAGCCCACCTGTCCTCCACAAGTTCTCAAAGATAATTGCTAACTGTTTCAAGATTGCTTCAACGAGTTCGTCAAGTACCCTAGGATAAATTTTATCAGGCCTTGACGACTTGAATACATTCAACTTATCTAAATATTCTTTAACCTGTTCTTTCCCTATTTTGGCTTCCCCCTCAGCTTTCTTGATGTCATCAGTGATTCACTCTCCTTTCCCTGCTAAATAGAAGAGCTATATTTTCCTTCATCTTGCTCCAAATGTATTTGAAGAACCAATTCTTATTGCCTTTTATGCACCTTGCTAAACGTAACTCATTTGTACCTTGGCCTTTCTGATTTTGTCCCTACATGTCTGTACCTTTTTTCTTTTCTTTTGTACCCCTCCCTAGCAATGAGTCTAAGTTACCACTTTTTGTAGAATTCCTTTTTGATTTGCAGGTCATTAAACAGCTCCAGTTGGAGCCATACTGGCCTCTCAATATTCTTCCTGTCTTTCTTTTGCATCGAAATATTTTGCAGTTGTATGTTAATACTGTCTCCTTGAGAAACTGCCAGGTCTCCTGAACCTCTTTACTCCTTAGATTTTCTTCCTATGGGACCTTATCTTCCAGTTCTCAGATTTTGTTAAAGACTGCTTTTTAAAGTCCATTATTCTTATTCTGTTTCTGTCACTCCTTCCTTTTCTCAGGCTCATGAAATCTATTATTTTATGAGTACAAGTCTTACTAGCCTTGCGCAGGACCATCTATCCAAGGATCTCATGGTGCCTTACAATGTCAAGTAAGTATTAATCTCATTTGACAGAGGAAATTAAATACCCTGGCAAGGTTCTTGCCAGCGGTCTGTGGCAGTGTGTGAAATAGAACCCCAGAGCCCCAGCGCCTTATTCTAATCAGCTGCTTCTCTACAGTCTGAAAGATTCGATACTTTTTTGCTAAATTATAACCAAATTTGTTATTAAAACACAAAAACTTCTTTTTTTTAAATAAAAACATTTTAACATTATAGGGACAGAATTTCCAAAAGTGTATCTGCAAAAACATGAGGGCACCCAAACCCCGCTAAACCCCGATTTGCAAGCAGATGCATGCATGTGAAAATCCGGGTTGAGTTGCTGACAGCAGACACTTTTAAAAATCTTGCACATGCTGTCTGCCCAGATGTGCAGGGCTCAGTGAGCATCCACTGGAAGCCCTACCAGTTTGAAAGATGCTATCTGCTTCCCCGGTTGATAGTGAACTATTCTGGAGCCAAGAACTATCCAAACCAGTGGAACTATTGGAAGGTTCCAGTAGCGAGGTGGTTACCCGCTCCTGCCCGGCAGGACTTGAAACAGCCCAGAAGAGGGTTGGGACTGGGGAAGGGAGCAAAACCCCAGCTGATTGAGCGAAGTGGCTGCAGCTGGGGCCATGCCCCAAACAGACTAACCAGGCCTTATAAGAAGGCCAGGGCAGCCAGAAGCTCAGGACTCTCTGTCTGCTTCTAGAGAGAGAGAAGGGCCTGGCTGCTAGGGAGCTGAGCAGGGTACCGGGAGTGGAGCAGGGCTGGGGGAAGGCTAGAGGAGCTGGGGAGCTCTAGCTTAGGAAAGCCCCAGTCTGTGGGCCTACCTGAGGGCCTAAGACCAGTACTGGGGCTGCAGAGGGGCAGCCTATCTATAGAAAGACGCAACAGGTCCAATCCACACTTGCCTGTGATGAGTGGCGTATACTGCAGTCTGCCCCAGGGAGTGGGGCCAGATGGTGACTGAGGTGAGGTGGAGTTAGTGGGTGGGGGTTCCCCTGCGTGGGGAGCCCCAGAGTGTGGAGGTACTGCCAGGGGGGCAGCAACCCAGAGAAAGGGCACCGGGGTCCTGGAGGGACACAAGGGCCAGCGGTAAGGCTGCTCACCAGCCTATGCGGGTGCTCCAGGATGCTGGGAGAGCTAATTCCCATGGACAACCAGAAGGAGGCGCCGCAGGGTGAGTCCACACCCTTACAGAACCCAACATACAGAGAGTGTGACATATGTTACTACGTAGTAAAGAGTCTGCATTAGAAGACACACATTTTAACTTCCTTAGGAGAAGCTCCCTGTAAACACCTATAAAACTAACTCATTTTCCTCCTTCAAAATCTGCCTTAAACTCTTCCTTGCTGTGATACCTACAAAAACTTGTCAACAATTAGGCAGCTGGTGTGCTGAGACCACTACCTATCAAGTTGATAAATGTTGTCTCATTCCCTGGGGCTCCCATCTGTCTATATGCAGACGCTGTGTCGTCTTATACTTGGATTGTAAAGTCTTTGGGGCAGGGACCTCTCTTTGTTCAGTGTTTGTGCAGCACATAGGCCAACGGGATCCTGGTCCATGACTAAGACTCCTAAGCAGTTGGATAATAATAAATAATAGTAAATGGGTAAAGCCACCTATGGATTTAGGATTTTACATTATATGTAGAAGAGCACTTGAAAGGAAAGAGAAGCTAATTTTCCATCTCACTAAAGTTTATTTACTACTTTTGCAGTAACATGGGTGCCCAGAAGAGAACATAAACTCCAGGCATGGTTGGATTACAACTATACAGGTGAGAGGCCACTACTCATCTGTTTTGTGACAAGGTATTCAATTCCTGAGAATTAACCACTAATCCAAATGGCTCTTTTGCCCCTCTACTATACCTAACTATTGCAATGTAAAATCTCTCTCGCTCATCCCAACCCACCTTAAAATTACCTTGGCACAGTAAGGTAACTGAAGAACAGAGAAGCACCTCTAAGAATTATCTGGCTTGTGGCATTTCAGCTTATGCTATTTGCATTATTTTGACCTCTATGTATTTCTATATGCAGTGGATCTCCGTTCACTTTTCCCCACAGAACAGCAACCCTGGAAGAATGGTTCACTACAGCAGGGCATACTCTCACACTTTAACAATTCAGGGCTTTATTTCAAATTCACTATAACAGTGTTTCATTTCTTCCACGTGTACTGCAGGCAAATGACACACCTCCTGTTTGAAAAAATTCCTATCCCCCTCAGGATCATTTCAGTCTTTCACTCTTTCCAGGCAGAGAAGCTGAGTTCTGCACATTTTAACCGTGAATCTTCACTGGTGCACATCCACACCACCTTTGCCTTGTGTGTTCAACCTCTGATGCACAACTGCAAGTTGGACATACACAAAAGTGCACTTTTGGAAATTCAGTTTCATCTGAGTCTTTGGGATGAGACCTTAGAAATAAGGACCTTGTCTGTTCTGTGTGGGCACCAGGTGGCAGTTTATAAGTGAACAGGAATATGTCCCAGCATATTGGCCAAAGATATGTCATTATTACTCCACATACTCTGCCTCAGTTTGTTGCCATCCTCCACTCCAGAAGTGGCTGCATTTCAGTAATATCATGTGTGAGTATACTTTGTAAAGCATGCTGGGATCCTTCCAGATAAAAGGTGCTATATGTCGTAAATGAAAAATGCCCTGAATAACCTGAACATTTTTATTTTGCTTTTTTCCCTCCAACAAAGATCTTTTTGGGTCCCAAAACCTCTATAAATTTGGGTCTGAGATCCATACTAAAACTATAGCAAAAGGAATCCATAAATCTTTCTAAACAGATTAGCTAAAAAAGCGCAAAGCCATGCAATCCAAGACCCTGTTATCAGATTTTTTCCATGAGCAGCAACATTCTAATAATTATAATTCCATTCGTCATCACGTCAGCTAAGGAAGGCTTTTTCCTCACTTCCAAATAATGTATCTTCTCTTGTGAGGTGAGTACATGAGGATCTAGCACAGAGGAAAAGGAGCCAAGATGCACTGGAAATACAACTAGGCAAGGGGCTTTTTCAAAGTATCTTCAACACTTTTTTTTTTTGGTTGCCCCTTTCATTGATCTCCATAATAAACTCCTGGAAGACAAACATTTCTTCCTGAATGCTCTTCTTCCTCCATGGTGCATACATACTAGCTTATTATAGGGTCTCAACATCCACAGCTCTGGTCTGGACACAATGGTTTGTTGGCATATGATTGTCATGCCAGGCAGGTTAGTTTGTTATGGCAGTGCTACCAGAGAGCGCTGCACCACATGGGCTTCTTATTGCACGGTCAGGCCCAGAAGAATAGGGTCTTACAATTCCTGGTTCTGTTTTGTTGTTTGCACATCACTCCTGTTAGAAGTGTTAGTGAAAATGTAGGATTCAGACCTGTATATTCACCTGAGTTAAAATTTTGGGTCTTGTTTGCCCACTTGAGTTTTGATACTTTTATAATCTTACTAATATGTGTGAACAAAAAACAAAGCAACTTTGTGTTGCTTCTGCCTAGCCAGATGGGTTTGTTAGTACTATGGGAACACATAAGAACAACTGAAGTGTTACTGGATGTGGTGGGAGCACAACATACAAGCACACACGTGAAGGCTGCCTCGACTCCCATCTCAAGGCAAGCCCAAGCAACAGGCGGGAGGAGCAAGGGGGAGAAGGTATAAGAAACACTAAAAGCCAAAGAAATGCCTGTCCCTGACTGAAATAAACCTCACACCTTACTCCTCCCATGGAATACAAAAGAGGGGACATGAAGAACCCAGACTCTCGACCCTCCAACAGGGCGAATCAGAGGTGGGGCAGGAGGGCCATTTGGCCTGGGCCTCAACCTCAAAGCTCAAAGGAATTGCTTCAAAATATACTCGAACTTGGACTCTCTGGGGTGTTTCCTAATATCACAATTTCATTGTGTATTTTTGTCGGTTTGCTTACATCAGCAGGTAAAGAACTATCATCATTCAACTATGGGAAAAGAGTGTTTGAATGGGTTCGCCATGCTTAACATCAACTGTGACATTGCACAAAAGCTAGATTTTTTGCCTCAATAATTAGTGCATTTGCACAGAAAAAGGCTAGACAAGTGTTAAATTAAAAAATATTCAAATTATGTCTCACTATTTTTTTGGTGCCTCATTTTGTTTTCATGCGTCGTTAGGTTTTTTTAATTTTATTTTTATTATGGCTAGGGGCCTCAAAAGCTGGAAGTAGCCCAGACCTCTGGACCACTGAGAAGGCCTGCCCTCCATAACAAAACACAACCATAAATTGTACGAGGTGGGACCAAACACATGCACTACAGGTAAATGGGTGCCTGCTAAGGAGGGGGGTGAACAGGTTACTGGGAAACAAGGCTCTGTGGCATCAGACCTATGGATATGCTTGCTTAAAACTAACCCCACTAAACATTGCATTGCCTGCACTTCGGATTTCCAATCTTCTGCTTTCTGTCTCCATGACAAAAACCATGGGAGGGAGTAAAGGAAAAGCCCCCTAACAACTACCAGGCTGCACACCTTGGTTTGTCATCGTAGGGTTGTTACTGAATAAGGGGGTGCTGGCACTGATTTGTTAAATATAGAGTAAAGAACATTATTTTCAAGAACACACATATATCCGTCAAGGATTATATTCACCCGGCAAACAGATATGTCGGAGACGAAAGAAGGCTGTACGCCTTTATTCTGACCCCACTGTGAGGTTTCTACTGAGCAGGTTTTCTTATTAACTCAGTAATCCATCTCAGGGGAGAGCGGAGGCAGAATACAGGTTTCTAAATCAGCCTCCCTTGACATTTAATTAAGGACAATATTTGGGAATCCTACAATGAAAGACAGCCCGCAGGTGTCACTCGCTCTGTCAGGATTAAAGGGCAAAGAACACGGCAGAGGCTCAAATGACCCTGAAGAACAGAGATGAGATGCAAAGAAGACAAAAAGGTTCTCCAGGCCAACTCACCCACTCTGCAGCTAGTACAGAACTGCTCCCTGCTGCGTCTTCTAGTGTGCCGGCCAGTCCTTGTCCAGATGTCCCCAAGCAACAGGGCCCCCAGCTTCATCTTATTAATTTGTGTTTATACCCCTTTCTGCTCTCCCCTCCCCCATACACACACTCCCTTGGACAGCCCAAAACAAGGAGAGTTGCAAAGTAATTAATACTTATTGTAGTGCAAAGAATAATCGTTTGGAATCTCACATGGAAGGCACAGAAGAGGGCAAACTGCTCAACAGACATGACCAAACCAAGTCAACATCCCTCTCAGATAGGCTGATGATGTCCACTTATAAGGATGAGGAAACAAAGGCAGTAACAGAACCCAGGACTCCTGGCTCAGAGGTTTGTGCTTAACAAACGAGACCAAGGCTCTTCCTGCTTCCAGACTTAAATTTTAGAAAGCATCTAGCACTGAACAAGCTACAAGGCCCCGGAGAGAAGCAGGAATCAACGAGCCAGAGAGACAGGCAATCCCTGGATTTTCAAAAGCCAGCCAAGTACGCTCACTACTGAGCAACTCAAAGATTCACTTCCACTTGCCTGAAAAATAAACCTGCCAGTCTTCTTTGATTTGTACATGAACACAACCTGGGAACAGCAGGAGGGATGGACTCGGTGTCAAAGCTTTGTGGACTAGATAACATCTTACAAAGACTAAACACTAACCCAGCCCTGCGTTCTGGGCTTCGGCTGTCACTGTTCTTTGGCTTCCCAGAATATCTCATTCTGCTTCACTTCCAGAGGGTTAATCCTTCCAGGAGCAGTTGCTTAAAACTGACAACTTGAATTTGCCTCAGTACTTAAAATTGTGTTTAAAAAAAAGCCAAAACTCATCAGAAAACCAAAACCCAACAGAAACATTTCCATTTTTTATTTCCCTTCTTCTGGGAACACCTGATTGTACACAAGGAAACATTTGCAGCCCATTTGCAAAGTGCTAGCACAAAGCCTTTTACCATGGTGCATAGGCTTCATGCTGACCCTCTGCACAGGGGTAAATTTCACACTAAATCAAACAGCACAAACTGTGACATGCAAATGGGGTTTATAAAACCCCTCTGTCACTAATTATATATAGGCGGTCAAAGCAGAAGGAAAGACAATTCGCTGATTTAAAATGTACGATTTTTAAACTGATGTTGTCCCTAGAATAAAATATGTAGACTTTAAAACTCCAAAAAGCACCTATCTAGGTCCATTTTTGAGCCCTCTTCCTGGAATGTCTGAGTGTTTCCACTCACTGTATAGCAATGCACACAAAGTAGTTTGGTCGCCTGCTAAGATGGTAAACATCAGCCCTCCAATGGTGCGGAAGATGCACAATGACAGCAAAGTTACATAGAGCGCGTGTGCATTGAGATTAGGAGGGGCTTGGGATAGCTGGGCCCTCCTCCCTCCTCTTTGCCAAACCTATTGCAGCTCCTCTAAAGCTGTGGATCTTTCCTTGCATCACAGCCTCTCCATGTTGCTCTAGGACAGGGGTGGCCAACCTGTGTTTCTGGAGCCACGTGCAGCTCTTCAGAAGTTAATATGCAGCTCCTTGTACAGGCACCGACTCTGGGGCTGGAGCTACAGGTGCCAACTTTCCAATGTGCCGGGGGGTGCTCACTGCTCAACCCCTGGCTCTGCCCCAGGCTCTGTCCCCACTCCACCACTTCCCACCCCCTCCCCTGAGCCTGCCGTGCCCTCACTCCTCCCCTCTCCCCCTCTGAGCCTCTTGCACACCACAAAACAGATGATTGGGAGGCACGGGGAGGGAGAGGGAGGGTTGATTGGGTGAGTGAGAGGTGCTGGGGGCGGGGGAGCTGATTGGGGGCTGCTGACGTAACTGTGGCTCTTTGGCAATGTACATTGGTAAATTCTGGCTCCTTCTCAGGGTCAGGTTGGCCACCCCTGCTCTAGGACCACCAGGTGGACTATCCACTAGGATACCCTACTCTGCACACATGGGAATGCACCAAGGAATCAGCTTCCCCTCATTGCGAGTGGAGAGAAACCAGGCTTGCCTTCAGTAATGCCATAGACACCCACGCTCCTGTCCACTGCTCTCTCCAGGTTTCCACAGCTCACTCATTACCGTGGCATCTGAGCAGAACAGAGTCCACCACTCCCCCAGCCCACCTCGCAATACTTTATCAAGAGCAACGTTTCCTAGAACTGTCTGCCTCAGAGGAGGGCAGGCACAAGAGCAAACTCTTTCAGAAAGCTAAAGCATGAGGTCGCAGTCATTAGCTGCCCTTTGTGTTATGACAGTTGTGTTATGAGTTTGCTTTTATAAAGCGCAGCCTCGCACTGTGCATTAGAGGCCATTTAAAACATACAAGTTGACATCTGGATGCTTTGCCTCTTCTTACTTTACCATTTCTAAAGCCCCCCAGGAAAGAACGGGGTGGGGGGGACAGGGAGACGATTTCTGAGCTTTGGTTTAAAAAAAAAAAAAGTGCAGCCATTTGCTAAATGTTATTTCTGGGTTTGCATGTATTTACCGAGTGACTCTCAGTCCCCATTGCTGTAATGTAATAGCACGCTGCACAGATTAGATGCAGCATCCCGGTGAGTTAAACTATCCACGGTGAACACAATATGCCCAGCTTCCCTCTGCACATCATTCCAATCACTCCAATTGTAAATACACCTGGAAGACAGGAACAGAATCCTCTGTCTGCCAGTGAAATGCTCTATCTCCAGTCCCCGCAAATGCCTCTAAAAACACTGCAAGCAAAAGACTCCAGCTGAACTTATACAGTCAACAATACTGTACAGGAAATTCACACCCATACTAGTCCTGTTATATGCACTAGTTCAATGACTGATACATGAATCAAACCCAACAGAATGAGCCACCATGCAACATGCAAAAGCAAGCATCATAACATGCAACACAGTAACTCGATCATGCCCCAAAGCTGAGGACACAGTGAAAATTGATCAGCCCCCAGCATTCCCCACACATCCTATTATATTAGAACAAGGCAGAAATCCAATCATATTACAGAGCTGGAACTACAAAATCACAAAAATATTTCTTCACCTAGACCACAAGCCAACCTGGGGAACTCACTGTTGCAAGATATTACTGAATTAAATATTGGCTCTGGAGCTAAATAAGATTGAGAGCACAGTCAACATCAGTAGCAGTGCAAATTAAGAGACCAACTGTGCAATCCTTAAGGGCTTGTCTACACAGTACAGCAATGCATGCTATCGTGATGTGATTTCTAAAGCACACTAACATGCTGCACTTTAATTGGAATAGCAGTATGTTAATGTTCAAGAAAGATGAATTCAAACTGGAACAGGTGGCAAGAAGTGCTATTTCATGAGAGGAGCCTGGAAAAAGCTAGGCTTGTTTAGCCTAGAAAAAAGAAGGCTGAAAGGGGAGATGTTTGTTCTCCATAAATACATCAAGGGGGTAAACACCAGGGAGAGTGAAGAGCTGTTTAAACTGAAGGACAATGCTTGCACAAGCACAAATGGCGATAAACTGCCAGAAATAAATTCAGGCTGGAAATTAGAAGAGGATTTCTAACTACCAGAGGAGTGAGGTTCTGGAACAGCTTCCCAATAGGAGCCATGAGTCCAAACAACTTCATCAGAGAATGCTGGCCAAATTCATGAGTGCCATTGTATCACAAGACTGCTTGTGATGACAGGAGACAGCGCTCAGCAAACAGCCCAGGGGATCACTTCCTGTTTATGTCCTATATTACTAAAAGCTCAGGCTTCAAGGATTCAGACAGTCAACCTGCAAGGGTCAGGAAGAGATTTCTCCCTTGCTCTCCTGCAATGTATTCTGGGTGAGTTTTTGTTCCCCTTTCGTTGAAGCATCAGGGATGCAGATGGCGAGAGATGAGTCACTGGACAGGGTCGACCAGGGCTGTGAGGTGACACTGAGCATTCTCTCTCTCGCAGGTGCTTGACTGGCTGGTTCTTGTTCATATGGTCAGGGTCTAATTGATCACCATATGTGGGATAGGGAAATAAATTTTCCCCTGGGTCAGACTGACAGTGACCTTGTGGGTTTTTCACCTTCTTCTACAGCATGTGAGTGCAGGTCTCTTGCCAGGATTATCTGGATATATCTCACTTAATCATTGTCCTGTCACTTCAGGGGCCTTAAGTACTGGTGCACCTTTGTCCTTCCTAGCTCTGCCTGTGGCAAATAATAGTCTTGTCTCCTGTGGGCTGTAATACTTTGGTCTAATTTCTGTTATTGGGTTTAGTGTGCGGGTGCTGGGTGGTGCTGATGGCCTGGGAGAGACCGGAGGTCAGACTAGATGACCTGCTGGTCCTTCAGCTCTATTAATCTATCGTTTTAAGTGCACTAAGGAACCTTTAGTGCACCAGCAAGGTCTGCATGGGTCAATTAATGTGCAACATTTCTGCGCTTTGGAAATCACATCCCAGCTGCATGTGTTACCCAGCAATGTACACAAACCCTTACTCTTCTTGGACAGTAATTACTCATGCGAGCAGCCCCACTGAAGTCAGGACTATTTGCATAACTGATCCTCATCATAAGGATTGCACAAGATAGCCCTAAAAGATTGAACGATGGTGATTAAATCATGTACTTTGAGGGGGCAGCATGCTGGTCAGGGAACAATCACATACCTACAACACCCACTACATGCACTGCATAGTAACTAGGTACGCAGTGGTGGGATGTATGTTTTCTTCTGAAGCATCAGGTACTGGCTCCTGAAGGGACTATGGACCAAGAAAATCATTTGCTCAGGCAATGCTACATTCCTATGACTTATTGCATGACATGTCTTGATATTTTATGACGTGTTGTGAGACCACTTGGAAAGTAACACACCTCTTCTGTCTAGCTCTCAGTACTGAAACAAGAGAAGAGGGGAAAGAAGAGATCTTTAACTTAACGTCCTTTTGCCTAATCACCACGCAACATGATCTACCATACAGTGTAGCATTTGGCTACTGAGCTCCATCAGCCTTGTTATATATTAGCAATTAAAAATGCCTTCCCCAGCTTAGTCAGGTAGGGTAAATTATAGTGCGCAATCAACACTTTACCTAGGGGCTGATATCCTTGTCTTGATGGGCCTCCAAAGGGGTTCCGGCTTCCGAATCCGCTCCCATCAATGGAACCATAAGACATTTTCTACGGAGCGGTGAATGCAGATTTTCTCTTATGGCTGAAAAAGGACATAAAGAAAAAACAGTTGGCTAACGTCCACAAGCATTGCCCAAAAGACCCTGCAAAGGAAATAAAGCCCAGGACTTTCCTAGTAACCTTGTCCACCAATAGTGAGAGTAGAGTACCAGAGGGGGAGCGAGGGAGGGGGGTGTTAGGTCTCCTGAGTTATGTCCCTAGCCTTTCCACCAACCTGCTGTGAGACTTAGGGGAAATCACCTCCCCTTTCTGTGCCTTAAATGAGCATAACACCACTTGTCGGGGTTGGGAGACTTCATTCTTTACCGTGTGCGCTGTGCTTTGAAATCCTCAGACGGAAGGCGAGTGCAGGGTAATGTTAGCAAAGGAGGGTAGCCATTGCCTTCTGCAGCATTTTCGCTACAGAGCTGGACAGAAGTCTATCCGTCACACTGCAGGCTTGACGAGCTCTAGACAGACAGTTTATGGCCACATCATAATCTCCTGGGCCTCCAGTACAAAAATTGATGCCAGAGTTATTCCTCCTTGCCTGTAAAAAGATGCTGCATCAAGCAGCAATAGACTGAATTCAGTACAGTTCTGGCAGCTGCAAACCTAAATCTCCTCCTTGCCTCTGCAACACGCACCCACCTCTGCCCCAGAAGCCTTAGATTATTTCAAAGGGCTCCCAGGACTTGAAGGTCCACACATGACTTACCCTGGAGGCCCTGGGAACCGGATGGCCCAAAGAAATAAGGACCAGCGTGCTAAGGCAGGGTTGATAGGTAGCCAGGAATTGGCAGAAGCAGCAAACAGGGCAAAGGAGCAGCATAAGAAGTGGTGCTGGCTCCCCCACTCCCAGGAAGCAGAACTGGAAATGGCAGCCCCTTCTCGTTGCTTGTGGTGGTGAGGCCAGGAAGAAGGGCAGTGAATGGAGAAGCTCTCTGGCTGCAGATTGGGCTGATTGCTGTGACAGTAGATTCCCTGCTGAGAGGGTGACAAGGACCATACAACAATGGTTTTCCTGTCCCTGCTCAGTGGGGATCCTTTCACTGGAAATGGTGCCTGCACCATGGGAGACGCCAGGAACTGGGAGCCAATCAGCTGTGGCTGCACTTAAGATGCATGTTGGGCTGAAGGGTATAATAAAAACCCAGACACCCGCCAATTACATACACAAGCAGTGTGGTCCAAGCAGCTGAGGCAGGAGGCGGGGAGCCAGCAGACCTGGGGTTCTATTCCCAGTGACTCAGTGTGTAACCTCAGGCAAAAAAGATGCCTGCTTGGTGCCTCTGTTGGCCTGTGCGTACAGTGGGGATAACACATGTGCCCCGTTTTGGAAAGAACTTTGAGGTACAAGACTGGAGTTACCTATGAATTACTTAGCCTGGGTGTATCAAAGGTACAAAAGAGCAGTGTCTGTAGGAATTATTCATTGCAATTTATTCATGATACCAGCTACCAAAGCCTGCAGCAGAAAGCGAAGTCTCTTGCAGTGAATCTGCTCAGCTGCCTGCACTGCAGCACTTCATTTCAATCAGCCTGCAGGAAGAGCAGAGTCTCCAGACCCCACACCTCCACTTGGACTTGGCCGCAGGCAGCTGCTGCACATTTTTTCTTTTAAGCTTCAAGACTCCAGGCAAAATTACTGCTGCCGGTAGAATGGACAATGGAATCCGTGACATACCAGGGAAGCCACTTACTGCCCCTTCCCGACTGGCACAAAGGCGCACAAACAGAGCGCTGTGCAATTTATCTCCGCCTCAAGAAAAAAAAAAATACCAAGGACTAATCGACTCCCATTTGCACTCCAGTTCCCTGTCAAGCTGCAGATCTCATCCAACAGCTGAGCCGCATTCCTGCACAGAGGGGATGTGCCAAGAGATTTCTAGACCTTGTGGCAGAACCAGCCTCCAGTACACTTGACCCCCAGCTGCAATAGCTCTAATGCCAAAAGGGAGATTCAGCTCCGAGAAGCCAGACGAGAGAAGCTACAGTGAAAAAGAAACGGAGTACAGGAGTCAAAAGGCACAAACCAATAAAAAAAAGCGTAACTGATAGAGCTCTAACAATCAACAGAGTTCCTCACAATGGCTCTGGTGTCTTTCAGCTGAGGATCTCAATATACAGTACAAACATGAATTAGGCCTCAACATCCCCATGAAGTAGGTGAGTGTTTGGCTGAGTAAAACTGCAGCACGCAGTGACAGAGCTGGGAACAGAAGCTAGGACTCACAACACAGACCCCTTTTCTAACTACCAGACAACACTTCTATCTAGATACTTATAACCAAGAATTTGTCACAGGTATTTTTAGTAAAAAAGTCACAGACAAGTCACGGCAATAAACAAAAAAATCACAGAACCCCATGATCTGTCTGTGACTTTTACTAAAGACACTGGGGGAAGGTTAGGGGGAGTAAAAATGGGACCTCCACCTGCCATTGCTCCATTGATCTGGCAGTGTGGGCTGATCATCAGTCCTGGGAGCAACCCAGCAGTGGCAGCCTCTGCTCTGGTAGCCTGGGGCCGCTGCTCCTGCAGCAGCGGCTGACCGCTGACCCTGGGTCCTGAGCTGCTGCTGACCAGTCGTGGGGGCTCACCTGGCCACTGCTCTGGTGGTGGGGGCTGACGACTGGGACCACCAGTCCTGGGCCACCGTGCCAGCAGCAGGAGCTAAGCACTGGCTCTGCAGGCTGACCTGGCCCCAGGCCGCTGCTCCTGGACGGGGGGGGGCTGACAGCTGATCCAGCCCTGCTGCTGTGGCATACTGAAACTGAAGAAGTCACAGTGGGTCCAGTAAAGTCATAGAATCTGTGACAGACTCGTAGCCTTACTTATACTAAGGCTAAAACCGGTCACAGATTCTGTGATTTCATGAGCCCTCTGTGACTTCTTCAAAATTCCACTTATTCAGCCCTACCACCTGTAACTTAGATTCACAGGGCCCATTGTGGCAGGGGTCCCCAGGCAACCGCCCTGACTGCTACCCCCGAACACCAGTCCTGTCTACATAATCTGTGACTTTCAATAAAAATACCTCTGCCGAAATGTAGCCTTCCTTATAACCCCCGTTACTGCAGTATTTGGGCTCCTCATGATCTTTAATTTACTTATCCTCACAATTCCGGTGTGAGGCAGAGCAGGACTGTTATCCCCATTGTACAGATGGGGAACTGAGGCACAGGGAGACTAAGTGATTTGCCCAAGATCACAGGGGAAGTCTGCGGCAGAACAGGTAACTGAACCCAGGTCTTCTGAGTCCCAGGCTAGTGACAGAAATAGTACAAAGTAAGGTCATGCACTTAAGGTCTAATATTAGGAATTTCTGCTACAAGCTGAGGGTTCACCATATGGAAGCGATAGAGGAGCATGAAGACTTGAGTGTGTGGCGTGATCAGAGGATGACTATGAGCCAGCAATGTGATATGATTGTGCAAAAGCAAGGAGAGGCATTTCCAGCAGAGACAGAGATGTATTAATACCATTGCACAAGGCTCTGGTAAGACCTCACCTGGAATACTGTGTGCAGTTCTCGTCACCCAGATTCAAGGAAGATGAATTAGCACTGAAACAAGTGGTGAGACAAGCTATGAGGATGGTCATGGGAATGGAGGACCTGTCCTATGAGAGGAGACTGGAAGAGCTCGACTTGCTTAGCCAGGCAGAAAGAAGGCTGAGCGCGGATATGCTGCCCTCTATAAATATATCAGGGGGGTAAACACCAGGGAGACTGCAGAGCTATTTAAACTGAAGGACAATGCTGGCACAAGCACAAATGGGGATAAACTGGCCACAGACAAATTCAGACTGGAAATTAGAAGGTTTCTAACCCTCAGAGGGGTGAGGTTCTGGAACAGCCTCCCAACAGGAGCTGTGGGAGCAAACAACTTAATTAGTTTTGAGATAGAGACGAGAAACCGATGGCTGTGACTGTGCGATAGGGTTGCTTGTGATGGTGGGGGCAGGGCTCAGCAGCCCTCTGGTTTCTGACATGTTCCTAAAGATCATGCTCCAGGTTTCCAACTGGCCACTGCCCGGGGTCAGGAAGGGATTGTTTTCTGGAAGGGTTTTTGGTTTGGTAGTTTTGCTTCCTTCCTCTGAAGCACCAGGGATGGCCATGGCTGGAGATAGGACATTGGGTGGGGAGGGCCACTGCTCTCACGTGGCACTGAGCTTCCTCTCTCAGGGGCTTGGCTGGCCGGTTCTTGCTCAGATGCTCAGAGTCTAATAGATCGCCGTGTGTGGGGTCAGGAAGGAATTTCCCCCCCAGGTCAGATTAGCAGTGACCTGGGGTGAGGGGGCAGGGGAGGGTTCCAGCTTTCTCTACAGTATGTGGGTGTGCGTCACTTACCAGGATTATCTGGGTATATTTCACTTCTTCATTTCCCTGACTTTGAGGGGGCCTTGGGCATTGGTGCACTGTGGTCCCTCCTGTTCTCTCACTGGGGCATATAGTAGTCTAGTCTCCTGTGAGCTGCCCTACTAATTTTGGCTGTTGGGTTTAGTGTGCAGGGGCTGAGTGGTGTTGGTGGTCTGTGCTATACAGGCAGACAGACTTCAGGCCCTGAACTCTATCACTTTATGGCCTAACTACTGGATCATCACTTCCTCCCTTCTGAATGGAAGCAAAGTCCTAGGATTGCCCTACCCGCAGCTGGGAATGTGATTAGGAAAGGGAGGCAGGAATCTTAGAGGAAAGGAGTCATGAGAGGAGCAAGAGGAGACCAGCATGAGGGCTGGCACAGAGTGAGCTCTGATCCTCAGAGACACAATCTAGGAGTGAGAACCTGGGTTAAATGCTTTGCTCTGCCGTCACCCTCACCACCACCACCACCTGTGTGACCCCGGGTAAAGAAAGGGGTGGTGTGGAGAATGAGACACCCAATTATCCCTCCTAATTCCTCTGCTATTTATCCTTCCAATGGGAAGCTTGTCAAGATACAGCACAACTTTATTCTGAATTGAGTTATTGATGCCAACTGAGAGACCCTGTTGCCTAATGGACCAGACCCAAGGTTTTCCTGAGGGTGTGTTGGGGGCTGGGTAGCAGGGGACACCATCTGCTTGGGAACGGATACTGCACTGGAAACCTTGAGTTAGTGGAGATTGTATATGGGCCTAATGGGTCAAAGAGGAGAGAGGCTGGAATCGCCCCTGGAATCACAAACCACTCACTCACTAAAGAAAAGGGAGCTATAAACCAGGGACTAGATACTAAATTATCTTCCCCTTAGGTCAAGTCAGCCCAGCACTCACTGATGGGACAGGCAGAGTCATTTGTAGACAGGTGAGATGCAGACAGCGGGACACGGGAGGAATCTACAGCTTCCCTGCTCACATCATGGGGAATAAAAAGCTGAGGACTCTGGTTTGTTCTAGAATTATTAGTGCCTGATCCTGCCATCCAATCTGTGTGGGCAGATCCCTGGGCCTGCACACAGCCAGTCTCTGCCTGCACAGATCTCATTCCAGGGCCGGGGCCGTAGCCTGTTCTGCGCTGCATATCACTGAAAAGCTAGCTTCACTTCAAAGCGAGGCCACGATAAAACTGAGGTCGGTTCCCAGCGATGGAAAGTCCATCAAAGCAGGCTGAACTGGTGTAAATGGGCCACAACATCCCCCTGCAAGGGTGATCAAAAGAGGTTAGCACCACCCAAACAGTGGTGGCACTAACAAGAAATGGGGTGTGGCCTTAGAGCATGTTGAGGGAGCATCTTACTTGCCATCAACCACCCTAATTGCCAGAGTTCTTACCCAGCGCAGCAAGAGTCCCTGCCTGAGATCCACAAGAGAGGGCAAAGGTGGCAGCACCTCCTCTACTAGAGGGGGCTTAGCAGACACAGGGAATTGGAATGTACAGCTCCCAGATCAGCTTCCTTCAATCTGCTTCCACAGGCCTGCCCTCTTCCACATAAGTGTCTCCATCAAGTGATGTTAATCCCAGAATACGGTGTTCTCTCAGTCTTCGGAACCCTCAGGGAATTTTGTGATATTTGGTGTTTTTGTTAAAGCTCCAGCCTCCAGAGTCATGTGATCCTGACGGGATCTCAGCTTTGATTTTTCTTTTTTAAATGTACCTTTTTAGCCCTCATGGTTGTGGAGAAAAGTTTGAAAATGTGACTCCTACTGACTCAAAACCAGAAGGCAAATGAGTATAATCACAATATTTTTTTAAAAAAAATCTTTAGATTTTGGGGACCATGATTCATGATTTGTGGAAACTTGGGATGAGCAATACTGTTAGAAAAGTATGTAGAAAAGTTGAACGAGCACAAGCCCATGGGGCCGGATGCACTGCATCCAAGGGTGCTAAAACAGTTGGCAGATGTGATTGCAGAGCCATTGGCCATTATCTTTGAAAACTCATGGCGATTGGGGGAGGTCCTGGATGACTGGAAAAAGGCTAATATAGTGTTCATCTTTAAAAAAGGGAAGGAGGAGGATCCAGGGAACTAGAGGCCAGTCAGCCTCACCTCAGTCCCTGGAAAAATCATGGAGCAGGTCCTCAAGGAATCAATTCTGAAG
>NC_133770.1:296045977-296098720 GCF_003597395.2 Chelonoidis abingdonii
TAGAGGGCGGGCCCAGGTCCCTCCCTCTCCACTCCCCTCCTCCAAGGACACTAGGGGAGTGATTAAGAACTGGTTCAGAGGCAAGCAATAGCGCCCTGAACCTACCCCAGAGAAGAGAAAGCGCGAGACCCAAAGAACAATACCGGCAATTTGCCACAGTATGGATTAATTTTATTGCCATGAGTCTCACAGGGAGAGGCTGTGGTGGCACTTTGTTCCTCCATTAGCATCTCTCCTACCTGGGGAATGACAGGGTCACAACACAAAGTACCAGAACGAGGTCCCAGTTTATTTCTCAGACATGAGAAATTTATCAGTTACACCTCAGGATTAGGATTATTTTAATCCTTGAATATGGGCAGTGGTTAGAGCAACAGCCTAGGAGTCGGAATTTCCACATTCTGTTCCCACCTCTGCTAAAGGCTTGCTGTAAAACCCAAGGTTTTCAGAAGTGACTTGTAACAGTGTTTTTGGGTGACCAGCTTGACACTCTTCTTCATAGATTTTAAACCAAAAGGAACCACTGGGACCATCTAGTCTACCTATATAACAAAGGCCAGAGAATTCCACCCACTAAGCCCTGCATCAGACTCTACAGCCTTTAGCTGAACGAGAGCATCTCTTTTGGAAAGGCATCCATTCTTGATTCCAAGTGAAGAAGAACACACCACATCCTTCGGTGAGTTGTTCCACACAGTTAAAACATTGCATCTTACTACCAGTTTGAACTGTGCAGGCTTCAGCTTCCAGCCTTTGGGTCTTACTATACTTTTGCCTCCTAGGTTGAAGAACCAAGATACGTGCCTCCTGTGTAGGTGACAGACTGATCACATTGTCTCTTAACTTCCTCTTGGATAAACTAAATAGATTGATCCTCTTTAGGTTCCCGTTATAAGGCCTGTTTTCCAGACCACAAACCATTGTCAAAAGAGGATAGCTGAGCATTTTCTGAAAATCTTGACCTTAACACCTAAATCTTAGTTTTCTCACCTGCAACATGGATAGAATTACACTGACCTGCCTTGCAAAGATGCTGTGAAGCTAAACTTACTGACACTGAAATGCTTTTAGATCACTGGGTGAGATATACCACATATAGTTGTAGAATATTAATATTAATTCCAAGTCCTTTCCAAATGGTTTCTTCTCCAGGCATCAGTCTGTCAATTATGCTGGAGTCATGTCACTTTCCAGGCTTTTGTTTTCAGGGACTTATTCAATTATTTTAAAAAAATGATATCATTCTGGAATATCACCTGGAGAAATGCCACTCTTTTCCCTCAGAGATCCTGAATTTTTGAGCAAGCTCTATTGTCAGATTTCTTCTGAAAATCACTGGTTTTAACACTGAGTTGGTGTAACTGCACGAATCCCTATGCTCTCGATGAGCTTCATACCGAATGTGTCAGAGGTCAATCAGAATAATTGCAAGGGGATGACTTTAAAAAAAAAAGTGTCTTTGAGCTAATTGAAACATCTAGTTCTTCTGTGATGCTTGCAATATTCAGTTCTCTGGCGGCTTAGTACCAGGCAAGTTTAGGAAGCAAAATGTTTAAAAGCTTCAAAATTACTTGCAGCAAATGACTGCTCAATGCAGTTATCCAGAACTGGTGCCCCAAGAATTCTGGGACAGGGTGAGCAGGGAGCCAGATAACGCTGAGTATTTCCTCCTCCACCCCAAGTTTGATTTCCAAGTTAATTTCAGTGCTGGTGAAAGGTGCTTAGAGATGGAAGTAGTCCTATGTCTCCATGGGGTGGTACTGAAGTCACGGTGGGGTACTGAGATATACAGGGTAGACTATGCCTTAGATGCCTTCTAGGACTCTAGGCACTGACTGTATTTTGCCTAGCTTGGCCATCACTGGCTTGCGGACCCCACTGATGACTATTTCAACTCCAGAGAAGCAAGAGCAGCCATCTGTGATGACCAGAAGACGTCCTCCATCAGTGACATGACAAAAGTTTCACAGACTAGGTGCAATGGAGCAGCTGGGTTCCCAGGGATAGCAGCATGGCACAATAAGCAGGTGGGATTCAGAGGTTATAAGGTCTATTTCTAGGCACAACATTTTTTTCCCCTAGGAGCTGTTAGGGTTTTAGGCTACTTTGGTAGTTAGCTCAATAGTATGGCCCAAGAGGGAGGGAGGGAGAGTAGATCTTGGTGCATAAAGGAGTAATCCATCATCTTTTATGCAACATACTGAAAACGCTTCTGGAGTCTGAACCACCAGCATCTAAACACTGGTTTCCATTGCTTATCTTCTAGGCCAACCAACCAACAAGGCTGCAATGGCCATCAGGCTTAGATAACAGTAATAAACCAGTTTTGAGATCTGCTCATGTAAGGCATCAGTTCACTAGGCCATGGTGCGAGGTTGTTTTAACTGAAGCCTAGCTAATGGTCAAACAGCCCTTCTCTTACTCCCAGGAGAAAATGGGAGAGGAAGAGAGAGAGTTTACTACCAAAATGTTCCCATCATTGCTCCACTGAGCCATCGCCTGGGTTAATCAGTTGCGTTTTTTGTAGTGCCGTCTTCTGTTTGCTATTTCATGCCATGCTGTGTTTTTTGTGAACCCCGAATGTAGAACAGTCTTAATCTATCAATGCACTAAGCAAACACAGAGATATTACATATTTCAGTGAACAGTAAAATTAAATTTCAAGTCAGTTCAGGAATCCAGGCTTCATCTTCCTTTTTGCTGATTATGGATTATGAATATTAATACAAAGCTGCTGTAAACGAACAGGGAGGAGGGAAGAAGGGGGTGGGAATCAGGCTTTGTAATTTGTTCCTGTGTAGCTGGAGCAAAGCTATTAACTTTGGATGATCCATATGCAGACATAAACAGAAACGGGGGTGTTACACTTGTTCAAATTAATAGATACAATCAGTGTTTGTGCATTGGCATCAGATATCAACAGGATAAAGGAGCCAGTGAGAAAGATATTGCAGAGACAGGCACACACATGCATAGACCACAGTTAAATTTGGGAATCCCACTTTGGGGGAAGGAAGCACCTGGCAGACAGCATGTTTAAAATAACAGAATCTTGGATTACTACATCTAGATGTCCTGCTCTCACCACTAAACATACTGTTCTCCAAGCCCACCATTCCTACTGCTCACAGGAAGACCTTGTAATTGTCAGTGCAAGGTTTCTGAGAAGCTCTTCAAGCACAGGTCTGTACCAACACAGATACTCCTGGGCAGCCACTCTAGAAATACTTCTTGGACATGGCTAAAGACGTAGTAGCATGATCCAATAGAAAAACATGGCAACGTGGACATGAGAATTCTGGAGTGCTCCAGCAATGATTCACAGGGAAGCCATGAACAACTCCCTTAACCTTTTCACTTCAGTTTTCCTACTGAGAATAAGGAGATAACGCCACTCGCCAACCCTATCTGTGAATTTGTTTGTGCTTGTAAAACGTTTTGGAGGCCGTGAAGGATAACAGAACGGTTATTATTATCTAACAACTAGTGGAAAATACTCCCCTGAAATATTTCCAAATAGCTGTAAAAAGTAAGGAGGGAGGAGAGTGGGTAAGTATGGTCCAAGGAGGGTGAAACTGAGCAAAGGAATGATACAGATGAACAACAGGTAACATTTCCTAAGGGTGAAATCATTGAGACTGTGACATGGTTTTTCCCCTCCTAGATGCAAGTGCTATCACTGCAGTCATTTAACATTGGTCAAGACAAAGGCACCAAAGAAGCTTCTGCAGGCGAACAAGTGACATAGATCATTTTTATCCCTGATTTTTGTGAATCTGACTTCCTATTCCCTCACCTGGATGCCAAAAACACACACATTCAAAGAGCTATCAGAATGATAAAGTAGCAATTTTTACTCACAGATCCCCACACAACAACATGTCAGAAACACTGCATCCAGCTAATGCTTACAGCCACTGATCTTATGTACAACCCCTTCCTTGAAGAAAGGAAAGAGAGGAGGGTGAGCTTGTGCTCAATACCACCCACTGCTGGACAGAATCAGGTCATCTCTAGAATTTCTCCCTTCTGGCTGCCAGATATGCTCCTACAGCCACTCTTTAATTCACTCAGCAGAGGCCTTTTACTGGAACCTCAGATCACAAGTACAAATTTTCTTATTTACGTCTCTAAATTAATTAACAGAGAGCTGTTCACTGAGAATGCATCCCACCATGGTACATAATGCATTGACGTTTTAAAGCCATGGATGGAGCCTAGCAGCCGAGATGCACCCAATCCCCCGGTCTGCACACTGAAACAGAACACAGCTGTGAAGTAAAGAATAAAATATTAGCCCCGTTTTACAGACAAGGTGAAGTGGCTTGACCAAGGCTATGTAGTGAGTCAGCAGCGGAGCAGAGATCAGAGAACAGGATGACAACCTGGCTCCTAAAGCCCAATGCATTCCTAATTTAACCCTTCTGATTAATTCCAGTCTCCTAGAGCTCTGTGTATCATACCATTCACAAGACTGGTCTTTTTAAACCGCTCCAGGCCACAATTTTTTTCTTACGTTTTCACGATTTTTAACATGCTTTAATGTTCCCTGAACTATTCCTCCCACTGCCACATGCCCCAGCCTGACTGGGCTGTAAATTAGTGCATAGGATGTCAGAGATAGAAACAAATTTTTTAAAGCATTCAGTTCAGTCAGGATTCAAAAACAACATCCTTTATGAAATGCAAAGGATCTGAAAGGTCCCTCTAAATATAATATAATAAGTAAAAGGAGATAATTAATTGGAGATCATTAAAAGGAGTAAATCTAGCATTACCGTATCTCAGAGAAGATCTTAATTATTAGGGAAAAGCAGACTCATTATTACGGACAATAAAGGGAGGGAAAAATGGGACCTCTTCAAGAGGTGAATAATTCCTCTGATCACTTCTCTCCCCACGTATATCTTTTCAATCTGGATTAGGGTTGCCAACTTTCTAATCGCACGACAACCAACACTCTTGCCCCACCTCTGCCCTGCTTCTTCTCTGAGGCTCCACCCCGCTCACTCTATTCCCCCCTCCCCCGCCGCTCACTCTCCTCCATCCTCACCCACTTGCTCATTTTCACTGGTTGGGGGCAGGGGGTTGGGGTGTGGGTTTTGGGGTGGGCCAGGGAGCGGGGGTTGGGGTCTAGGAGGGGGCTCCAGGCTGGGGGGTGAAGCCAAGGGGTTTGGAGTGTGAGAAGCAGCTCTGGGCTGAGGCAGTGAGTTGGGGTGTTGGAGGGGATACAGGCTCTGGGCTAGGGGTGCAGGCTCCTGGGTGAGGCCAGAAATGAGGGGTTCAGGGTGCAGACGGTACTCAGGGCTTGGGCAGAGAGTTTGGGTGCAGGAGGGGGCTCAGGGCTGCAGCAGGGGATTAGGGTGTGGGAGGGGGTGAGGGGTGCAGGCTCCAGGCGGCACTCACCTTGGAGGGCTCCCTAGAAACTGTGACTTGTCCCTTGGCTCCTAGGTGGAGGCGTGGCCAAGCATCTCTACGGGCTGCCTCCACCTACAGGTGCCGCCCCCTCAGCTCCCATTGGCCACGGTTCCCTGGTCATGCCTCTGCTTAGGAGCCGAGGGACATGTCACCACTTCCAGGGAGCCGTGCAGAGCCAGGTAGGGAGCCCGCCAGCCCCAACAAATGGACTTTTAATGGTCCGGTCAGCAGTGCTGACTGGAGCCGCCACAGTCCCTATTCAACCAGGCATTCCAGTCAAAAACCGGACACTTGGCAACCCTAATCTGGAGTTCTCTAAGGCCTGGTCTACACTACAGAGTTAGGTCGATGTAACTCTGTAAACGTCTACCCTAAAATGTCACTCGTACTGATGTAAGTCACCCACTATGCCAACTTAATAATTCCTCCTCTGCAAGAGGGGTAGTGCTTAGGTTGACATACTTAGGTCGACACTGTCAGTGTAGACAAGTGCTGATCAGAGAGAGTGGAAGAAGGGAATAAAAAAACTGAGCAGTCATTTTTCCCCTTCCTTGGCCAGGGGAGTGTTCTTTACACAGTATGTTCCCTACTGGGTGGTGGCCTGGCCAGTTTTTAAATGGCTGACTGATAAGAAGTGATTTTTCAAATCCTTTTCCTCATTTCCTCTCACCCCCAATCACAGTCGAGACTGGTGTGAACTAAAGTGCTTGTACTTTGAATAAAGCAAAATATACCATTGCTGAAATACTGCAACAACAAAGCAGAGTAATATGATTTTCCAATGTTCACGGTTCTCAAAGGCACACAGGACTGTACAGTACACGACATCCCTTCTTTCCCCCGTGCAAGTTCTGACCTGTTATTGAACATTAAGTGTATCAATGCCTGGATGCTTCAACCAGATCAACCCACTGTGCCAGGCCAGGCCCTATACAAACACAATAAATAGCAGTCGCTGCCCCAAAGAACGTATAGAGGTAAAACAACCTTTCTCCTCCTACTGGAGAGTCCCCTCTTTATGCATCCCAGGATAGCATTAGCCCTTTTGGCCACAGCATCACACTGGAGGTTCATGACAGCTGATTATTCACCAGGACCCCCAAATCTTTTTCAGAGTCACCCCCTCAAGTAAGATTCCCCGTCTCATTTCACAGCAGCTGTATTAGGACTGTCGTCATGAGATAATGCAGAGCTTGGACTGCCTTTGTTTCAAATGCCACTGATTAATAGAAAAACATCCTTCCATAAGAGTGGCACATTTTGAAAAATATTTTTGTTACCACCAAGTGGCAAAAGCAAGCCCTGATGCTTTCTGTCCATCATGCAAGCAACTATTTGAAACGATGGTAACACAGAATGTCCACGAGCAAGAAACCAAACAGTTCTGCAAACTAGAAGGGAAAACATTATCTAAACCTACATTTTTTTAAGACACCCATCCATCTATCAGGAAGGACTGAAAGAAATATGTGCAATATAGTCTGGCCAAAGTACAAATAATTTGGATATGAAAACTCTCGGCAGTTATTTGAAAAAGACTGAAGATGCAGGAGGGAGAGGAATTGCGAGGATGATCCAAGGAAATTGAATGCATAGAAAGTGAAGGTGAATTTGAATGAGATAGAATCTTTTGGAATGTGAAATATTCATCCAAGGGAATTGAAAGAAGAACCCAGCACCTGAGTTACTCAATAATAAATTCAACTAAGCACCGGGTAATATTCTAATACATGTAGAGAACAATCCCACATCAATCAGGGAAGAAGGAAGAGAGGGTCTAGATGACTGGATTGATCTCCTTATAAGTGCTTTGCTGTCAAAAGAGTTTCTATCTCAAAATCTCTTTCATCAAAAAGTTTATGAGGGACACAGGGAAGACTGCTGACAACACAAAGCAGCATAAAGAGGCAAACTCCTTATCAGTCGGCCACTGTTTAAAACAATTTATAATGAGTGCAATTTATTTATTTATTTGGCTGTGTGTGTCCAAAAGAAGCCCAAAATCACGCAGACAGATTCCATTCTTCAAAACAAACATACACTCTAACACTATACCGAGCTAACCATATCTGTCAGTCATGCCAAGAGTTACAGAAAAGGACCAGGTTGTCAACTATAAACTGGAAAAGATGAAAAGCCTCATCTCAGCTGGCTACCTGAGGTTCTACTTCAGGTTTATTAGCTGCATACTTATGGATTTATTCTCCCACTGATATGCCCAGACAGCACCTGACAGTATCAAGAGAAGCAACGCACGAATATCGAGGGGAAAACTAACACCTCACAAATGGGTCTGACTCACAGAAGAGATAAAACACCAAGACTTGAACAATAAGTGCTTTACAAAAAAAGTCACTACAATCTCAGACTTGGCAAAGCAAATGGGCGAAATGCAGGACAAAAGAGTCTCCACCAATCAGCTCCCAAAAATCAATTCAGTCTCCCTTCACTGTTCACATCATTGTTAGCTACCTTGATGTAAAATCCTAGTGGAGACAATGCCCGGCAGTTTCAAATTTATCTTGATGTAGCTGGTTGAGGACAACCCCAAGTAGGGGACAGACTGGGTATAGGGTTGACCACCTTGCCTACCTACATGGAAGTTAAAACTAGCCGGGTCTTTTCAAGATGCTATCTCCAGGTAACACACACATCCCTTTTTTTTTCTTCAGTGAAGGCAAAGCCTCAGTCCAAATACCCTGTCAAACAGCCAGTTCCTCATTATTAGTAAATTGGGAAACTAACTAAATCAAGGGGGGGGGGGGAGGAAAGGAAAATAAAATGGAAAGGTATTAAAAGGGTTACAAGGGATCCTCCCCCCCCTCCCCCCAAAAAAAATTGCAACTTTTCTTCACACTCCCTCTAAGCTGATTTTAAAATTTCAGGTCACAATATTATGAAAACCTCTTGCAATCACTCCTCTCCCCACCACCACCACCACCCCTTTTCTTTGTTTGTTTAAAGAGTTTGGTTGGGAAGGTGGGTGTGGGGAAAAAGACGAAAGGAAGCAGGGATTGGATGGCTCCAGAGACTGAAGACCTGAAGTCCAGAAGACCTGAGTGTTAACAGCTGTCCCTGACTTCAGCTGGAATTGGAGGTGCTTAGCATCTCTGAGAATCAGGCCTTGGGAATGCGACATGGAGAGTTTCTCTCGGGCATTCCTGGAAAGCCAGCTTTCTGAGTCAGCCGCAACAAAAGGCACCGTGGGTGGGTAGGAAATTCTGGATCCTAGTCATGGCCCTGCCATTGAACTGCTGGGAGACCTTAGCACGTCCCCTTTCTGTGCCTGTTTGTCCTCCCACACTTTTGCCTTTCTTGTGACTTTTATATGCAGAAAAACAGTTATTGTGGCACAGGTGGGCCGTGGAGTTTTTATAGCATGCTGGGGGGGGCCTCAGAAAGAAAAAGGCTGAGAACCCCTGGTCTAAGGGGAAAAGATCAGAGTGAATACAAATCAATGATTTTAAAAAAATAAAATAAAAAACAAATTATTTAAATCAGATTTTTTGATCAAATGTGTTTTGAGGAAAAAACTTATCTAAAGAGTTTTAATTAAGATACATTGTAGCTCAAAGATATCTCACTATGGAATAGGGATTATAAATTCTAATTCTATAGGACGAGACAATATATTCATGTAATGTTTAAGAAAAGTTTTTTGAATAAATTCTAATAGTTCATGGATTAGGGACCCAATTTTATGGGGTTCCAGGGGCTTCTACATAGATTAACCTAAATAATCTTTCTATCTACCCAATGGGACTCAGCGCTCAGTCTAGAAGATACCATCAGAGATACTTAGTTTTGCAGTTCTCAAACTGTGGATTTGTGTCTCCAGAGATAAAATGCTTCCTAACAGCAAAAATGTAAATAAATAAATAAATAAATAAATAAGTAGAGGTGAGAAATAACAGACCTCAACCCTACTGTCCCTCTGCTAATTTGTGTACACAGATTCAATCCCTTACCTCTCGCTAAAAGTGAAAAGTTTCAAAAAGTTCAATGCATAGAAGATTGGTGGGGGTGGAATAGATCTGGACAAGGAGATGTCTGGAGATAAATGTGAGAAGGGAGGGACAGGCAGTAGAAACAAAACTGAAACTGTTTGAGCAGCATATTCCAAAAGTCTTGAGGTCTTTCTGAGTGTAGCTTTCATTGTTTTGAGATCTACCATATCATTCTCTCACTAGAAGGGAAAATCTACAATGGCAGCAGGCCATAAGAGAGACCTAGTTTGGAAATAGGAACCATTCAAGAAATATATATTTGCTGATGATGTTTTAAAGAAAGTCACACCAGTGAACTGGTGGAAGTCACTTAAGCACTTGGATTCAGAGACTGTTGAAGTGATAATCTCACTTTTAACAGCAGTAGCTTCTTCTGCTGGTGTAGAACGAATATTTTCTTCCTTTGGACTAATTCATTCCAAATTGAGAAATCGTTTGGGACCTGAAAAAGCAGGAAAGCTTGTTTTTCTTTTCCAGATTATGAACAAAAAGGAAAATGAATGTGAAGACAACTGAGTTAGCTGCAGAAGCCAATATTTAAAGTTTCTCATGTTGACCTGGCTGACATAGTTGATTTAATTTTTGTTTTGTTTTTTAAACATTTCCTATAACTATTTTAGTTAAAAACAATTTTAACAAAAACAAACCTGATTTTTAAAAACTTAAAAGTTTAACTAAATTCAAAAATTCATATGCTTGTTTTGTTAAAATATTATATGTTTGCTGCTGAAGAAAAAAATCCAGACTACATTATGTTGTTGTTTTAGTTAAATAAAACAGTTTAAATGTCTGTCTGGTGATGTTTTCCTCCTAGTACAGCATGGCAAGAAAATTCTCCAAATATTAGTGATTAACCTGTTGAACTGGAGATAGTTCACCTCCCAATGACTTCATGAATATCTGCTTCAATTGGTAAATGAAACAACCAAACAATCATTTATTTTCTGATATACCTGTAAAACTAATCTGAAAATTTTTCAAAGAAATCACTTTAAAAAATGAATAGCGTGTGCCTTCTAAAAATGAAACTGACACCTATCTCTGAGCTGTGAAGAATATGTATTAAGGTTATAGCAACTAACAAGAATGCACTTTTATGTAGAAATCCATGAATAAATCGAGTCTTCCCAACTAGTGGTTTAAATCAATTTGATTTAAATCAAATCCACGCTGGAAAAGATCTAGTGAACCAGTCTCAAAAGCAGCAGAGAGCTCAAGGATGTGTACAGGCCCTGAGATCTAGCCAGATCTAGCCTGTTACCACTGAATTTCATGGTAATACACTCAAGTTGACTTCATCACAACCCTTGAGGTCTCTGGGGCAGTGGGGATGCTGAGATGCAGAGGAAATACCATCTAGTTCTGCTCAGATGGAAGGAGAGTGGCTTTGCGTAGAAAAGGGAGGGCAGAGGGGGAAGACAATGGTCTGATCTTCAAGGGAAGTCCAAAACAAGTAATCTTAAATAGTGCATTTGCTAAGAGTAACTGGCATTAGCAGCTTCCCAAGGCAGCCTGCCAGTCTGCACAAGGCCATGGGAGCAGCACTGCCAAGATACCCCCAGGTAACCTTAGGGTGAACCTGTTTGGTTCTCTCCCTTGGTATTTGTAATCCTTCCCCCACGACCTCCATGGCATGCTTGTGGGGGGGAGGAGAGGAGGAAGAGGCGGGAGGTTGTTTTTCTCTCTGGCTTGGTATAGTAGGATCCTGTTTATGCGGAAGCACCGGAAAAGCAAATTTGAAGCCAGCAAACTCCTGCTGCCGACAAAGGGAGTGGAAGGGTTCCTCTCTGTGTGCAACTCACATAAACATCACATTATAACCACAGCCCATGCACGGCTGGAGGGGGGAAGACACAAGCGGTAACAGAACATTCCGTTTTAAATGGCAACAGTCTCGCTCTCTGACTAGACACAGCTTTATAATATGTCCCATTGTCACAGAAAGGAAACAGTCCCTCTGGCAAGAGAGTTTTCCTCCAAAATTCCATGCCAGGGGCCTTAACAACGCTCAGCTTGCCATCCTGAACTAATATGATGCAAACAGCTGCACCATGCCGCAAACCTGCACTTCACCACAATGCTCCTCCAATCACTCCGCTTTGCTTTTCACCAGCAGCCTGCCCATTGCACTAAAGTGAACATCATCACACTCCATCTTCCTGATTCCTGGTTATTAATGGCTGGCCGGCTATCACCATCACACACAAGTATAAGAGCAACTCATAGGGCAGACCTTCCGGTCTCTCCTGTCTGGGATCCTGTCTCCAGCTGTGGTTGGTGACTAACGCTTTAGAGGAAAGCAAAAAACACTTCTGGTGTTGCACTTGACCAAATGTGCAGTGTTTTACTCCAGGAAGGACAGACAGATGGACATACTCATGTATACATACACCCTTTAGCCAGGCCTCAAATGCACACCTTAGGCCCTGAATCAGAAGGGACTACTCCCCCTTTTTACCCTAATTATGATGTTATTTCCAAATTTGTCTGTGCTATCTGTTCTAACGTATAGAGACAAATGTAATCTTAATGAAATAAAGATAGGATTGGGCACCAGGAACTAATGGGTTCTAATCCCAGGTCTGACATGAAGGCACCAATCAGCTTTGAGAAAGTCACTTAACCTCTGTGCCTTAGTTTACTTCTCTGTAAAATGGGAATAACACTATTTGCCTACCGTGCAGGGCTGTTGTGAGTCATACCACAGCTTGCGATGTTTTGGGGATCATTCAGAGCAATAAGGAGTTCCTGTCACCACCTGTCCTGGAACCTTCGTTACCTTAATGCTCAGAACATTGAGGCTAATAGTCAGCCTATAAGCATAAAGGTCTCACCCTGGCTTCCAGAATCCTAGTTACTCTTTGCATGTGACCCCAACAGCCCTTCTGATCCCAAATCTCACCACCTCAAGTTCTGAACTACCAGACGCAGACTTTTCCCCTCTGGTTCATCACTCCAGCAGGAGTGAAACCTGCCCCAGTTATCAGTTCATTTTGGCACACACATACTTCACAGAGGTTCCACAACAGAGACTTACCTGGGGTAAAAATAAATAAAAACGTTATTTAACAGAAAATCACAGACTCAAAGATGAAAAGTAAGGAAAAGCAGAGACATACAAATTACACAGAAAATGAACAAAGGCGCAGCTTCAGGTTTTCCACATTTGTATTAGCAAAATTCTCTTTTCTAATACAAGTTACCTATATTCTCTGAACCGTTTCTCAGTGTACCCCCATCAGAGAGGAGATCCAGCATTTCAGGGACACACCACCTAGACAGTAGTCCTTGATTTCTAGATAAAAATCCTCAGCCACAAGCCTGCTTTTAAAAAGCTCCCCCCCCTCCCCCCCCGGCATGAGGATTCATGGTTATTTAGAGTGAAGGAAACTCCCTCTTTTCTTCATTTTCCAAGACTGGGGTTTTCTTTTCAGTTTCAATGTCTTTCCATTAACTCGAATGGTCCATCATTTGTTTTTTTCTTGGGTTGTACAATTAGGGTTGTCAACTCGGTAATATTTAAAAACCAGACACTCCAGCAGGAGTGCCGAAATCTCCCCTGGCCCACCTCTTCCCCCGAGGTCCCACCCACTTAGCCTCTTGCCACAAGACCCTCCTCCCATCCATTCTTCTCCCCTCCCCATCACTGCTCGCTCGCTGCTTTTCCCCTTCCACTCACTGCCTGGATTGGGAAAGACTAGCCTGCAGAGCCAAGGCTGGGAACTGCAGCCACCCGATGCAGGTAGGAGGTGCCCTGGCTGAGTAGGGGCTGGTGTGGGTGATGACCCAGCACCTCCCTACCTCCCCTAACCACAATAATTGAACTTTGGGTGTCCAGTCAGTAGATCTGACTGGACACTGTCAGGCTCCCTTTTCGACCCGACTTTCCGTTCCGGTCTAAAACTGGGCACTTGGCCACTCTATGTACAATGCTAGGTGCTTAGAGCTAGTTTCATCTGGCTGGAGAGGCAGCCCCTCCCTGCTTGGCTGACCACCTCCCTGTTGTAACGTGGAGCTGCATGTTGCAACACAAATTATGAGCTCAGCTGTATATCTACACAAATATATCAATTCATAACCACAATCTATGCACATATCTCACAATGACTATCAAATTCAGACACTACAAGCTTTCACAAAAGATCTTACCCAACATACTTTTATATCACAACCAGCTGATTCAATCGCTTATTCTTTGGAGGTTCACACCCTCGGCGTGATCTCCCCTTGGGGTGTCTGGACCCAGATTGTCACCCAGCTGTGAAAGCATACAGTGCTATGGGCTCTGAGAAGAATCAGATGGAGGTGGAAAGGGGTGTGTTGTGTTCTGCCGGCTGTTTTATTTTATTCATTTTAGTTATTTATGGCCAAAGTGCTTAGTCCCTTCAACAGATGGGATTTTTAGGGTTTCTTTCTTTCTTTTTATAACTCAAATGAAAATACAGACATTAAAGAAATATAAATGCTAAATGTTAATCTATATCCAGATCATTTAAACTAATAGGCCCCGATTTATTCTTATTGTTTGGTTTAGTCTTGTTTGTTCAAGTGAATTAATACCACAGATAGGCCAGGATTTCAGATTTGATAGGATATTTTTCCTCCCATTCTGCACTTTTAAACATGATTTTTGTTTGACAATTTTTTTCAAACCTTTACAAAAATGTCATTTTACAATAAATGAATAAATAGCAATGAAAAAAACCTCTGTAATGGAGTTAGGATATGGTCCAAAACACTTGTAATTCAAATATCTTCTCTTTTGTTATATTACCAAACATATATATATAAAGACGTCCAGATCTATAGAAGCAGAAAAAAACATCCAGGAAAATTACAGCTACAAGCCGCCTGTACTGAAGAAAAGTGTTTTTTATGGGAAAATAAAACTGAAATCTCAAGAATGAAATGAAAAGCGTGAAATAGCACATACAATAAGCGAACCAGCAGAAAAAGTAATGGTGAATAAAGGAGATTTGACAAAGAAAAATAAATAGGCATTGGTGATGGGCTGAAGGGAAGGGAAGAGGAGACGAGAATAAATCAGACAATCAGATTCAAGAGTGGTTTGCATCATTTATGAGCATGTTTCCTTTGCATTCTAGTCTCTCTACAGTACCCGTCCCCATACCTTGGAGCTCCCTCGAAGTTCTGGTAATTTTCCCTCCTCTGTAGGACCACAAATGGGAAAGAGAATTCCTGGCATAGATGGTAGCTCATGTAGAGCGCAACCCAGTGGTCAGTGTGTATTGCGTGTCCCTCTCTTTGCCTGATCCACAGAGAAAGTGAGTCTGTCACAGCCCCAGCTGCTGAGCCTGGCTCTTTAGCTTAAGCTGTAGAAAGTCAGCCAGGATAGTAGCCATCAAATATGCACATAGGCAGCTTGGACTAGTGGATAGGGCATCAGAGTAGGAGTTATAATCATTGTTCTGCCACTTCCCTGCCATGTGACATTAGTCACTTCCACTCTCTGTACCTCTTCCCCCTCCTACTTTTTCTCTGTCTTATCTATTTAGACTGCACGCTCTTCAAGCCATGCGCAGTCTCTTACTCAACAGTGCCTCACACAGTGGGGTTTTCAAATGTGACCTCTCCCTTAGGGGGCTTAGCTTTAAACACACAGACCAAAACTCTCCAAAATGGGTGCCCCTCCATTTATCTCCTCAAGCCACATGCAGGCTCCTATGTAAGTAGCCTGGCTTTCAGAAGCAATGAGCTCCCATCAGCTCCCATTAAAAGACATTGAAAGCTGCCATTTATATAAGTGCCTAGATTCCAAAGGAGAAGCCTAACTTTAGGACCCCTTGGGTCTCATTTTCACTAGTGCTGAGAAGTCATTACCTTTCCATGCCTCAGTTTACTCACCATTTACATGAGGATACAACCAGCCACCTTAAGGGGTGTTGTAAGTATTCAGCAAAAGTGCTCTGAGATCCTTAGATGAAATTGTGTCTCTGTATAGCCAGAATTGTGCACCCTCCTTAGGGGCAGTCATGGTTCTTTTACTACTGCAACCCATGTGATAGGCCTACGATTAGCACATGGAGAACCACTCTACCAGCCTTCTCCTGCAGAACTCCATTAAAAAATAGCTATGGAAACAGGCTGGTTCCCAGTTAAATGCATTTGGATTGCTGATTTAATAGCTGGGAAAAGAGAAGAATGGGAGGTGACTTGATCACTGTGTACAGGTACTTACACATGACAAAGCGATGTGACAGTGGCGGGCAGTTCAACCTTGCTGACAAGGCATAATGAGATCTAATGGCTGGAAACTGATGTTACACAAATTCAGCCTTGAAGTAAGATGCAATTTCCTAGCTGTGAGGGCAGTTCAACACTGGAACAGTTTGCCAAGAGGAGTGGTGGACTCATTGTCATTTAAAATGAGATTAGACATCTTTCTAAAAGACGTACTTTCAATCCAGCTTCAATTTGCATATCCTGGTGATCAGAGCACATGATCATGGCAGTCCCTTCTGGCCTCAGAGTCTACGAATTTACTCTCAGCCTACAGCTGCCTAGGGTAATAAATACTCTGACGTAATGCTCAAAGGCTAATACATCCAATGGAAAAATAAGGAAATATTCTATTTTCTGAGAAGGTGAAATATATTCAGAGGAGGGATCTTTACCAGAACCACTAGGGAGTTCCAAGATGGGGATGGGTACTGTAAAGAGACTGGAATGCAAAGCAAACATGCCCATAAATGATGCAAACCACTCTTGAATCTGATTGATAGTACAGTTTCAAGAGATGTTTCCTATTCTGATTCTGGAACTCAAACAGTGGCAAGATCTCAGCTTCAGATGAATTATTCTCCCCAGCCGAGAACAGAAACAAAATACTCATCCGGGCAGCAGGGTTTTCAGTAGCAGTATTGCTATCTGTTGCTCTTTCATTTACATTGTGGAAATGACTGCAGTCACTGAGTGCCTAGGAATACAGATCCATGGCACATTATACACCTCCCAAGGCTCATAAAACTTTAAAATCACTGATTAGAAAGTCAAGTCTGGATGATCTATGATGGCTAGTTAATCCCAAAGAGAAG
This sequence comes from Chelonoidis abingdonii, assembly GCF_003597395.2. NCBI lineage: Eukaryota > Metazoa > Chordata > Testudines > Testudinidae > Chelonoidis > Chelonoidis abingdonii. The sequence goes on from NC_133770.1 coordinate 296,062,458, forward strand.
GGCTCTTTTTCTAAACCCTCACAGTTTGCATTCAGGGATCTGTATCTTATTAGTATCCAAATTCATACTCCAGTTCCTAGCTCCCTTCTGTTGTTATTTCCTCAGTAGAGAATATTGTCTCATCAGAGCATGCCTAATTTTACTTGGAAAAACCTTAAAGAGAAATCTACTACAGGAAGATGGAAAACACTACCTTTACATTTAAATATAGAATTTGAGGGGGTTGTTTTCTTTCAAATCTGAACCCAAATCTCCTTCATCAGATTATAAAGGAAGCCACAAAAGCAACAATGAGAGACTCTATCAGGCAGGGGATCCTTCAAAACAGTATATATGATGCTCAAGTCATAAGCCATGAAATGAAATAAAACTTTGGAATTGAAGCACAGTTTTATTGTTGTAACTCCAAACATAAAATGAAGCAATTAAACCAAAATGTTCCATGAATTTTAAAGAGCCTGGGGCTAGATTGGGATACACATACTCATCGTTATACTTTATTCCTTGTACAGTTTCCTTTACTTCCATGAGACTGCTCAAGGAGTAAGGTGTGCTCTGTGTAAACAAAGGCAGCACAATTTGGCCCATAATGATTAAATACTCATGAGGAAAAAAGGATATTGCTGCTACTTCATCTGAGTATTATAAATAGTTACATCAATTAGATTCTGTGAGGTACTGTCTATATCGCGGGTACTGTAAATAAATGCTTTCATTGTAAAACAAAGTGCATATAAGCGGCAAAGGGGGTGGATAGGGCCATTTTAAATAGATCTAAATAAAAACATGCTTCTATTCCATTATTGTGAGGGGTTGTTTCAAAAAGCATTTTCAAAGTCAATTCAAGAAGTTTTAAGATTGCTGTTCTCTGTGGACAAAATTAAGCCATAAGAGAAGTGAAGGCTAAAAAAAGAACGCTGGTCCAGATGGATTCCCTGCTGAATTCTATAAAATATTTACAGATCTTCTGTCACCAAAACTTACGCTTCTTTTTGACAAGATGGAAGCCAAAGACTCCACCTGTTCCCTGCCCGAGAGAAGCAATGACAATTTGCTGGAAAAAACTCACAGATAACCTTGTATTTGAAATTATTATAGGGCATTCTCACTTACCAACGTTGATTCCAAAATATTTGTGAAACACAGTTCAGTTGCTATTACCTCACTTTATTTAGCCCCCAAATTATCCTCATCTAGCTTCCATGGCCTAGAAGTCTCCACTAGAATAGATTTTGCCCAGATAAACTCAAGATGTCTAATGTCACTCATGCAGTGAATGAACAGACCATTTATGTAGCCGTGCTGTCCTTAGGGGCCAAAACATATTTCACCATATGTAACAGGATTATAACATCCATGTTTTTCATTTGTTTGGGGTTAGCCAAAGATTTGTCAATTACTTTATTATATGACGTATCAGAGAGGTAGCCATGTTAGTCTGGATCTGTAAGAGCAGCAAAGACACATGCATCTGACAAAGTGGGTATTCGCCCACGAAAGCTCATGCTGCAATACGTCTCTTAGTCTAAAAGGTGCCACAGGACTCTTTGCTTTATTATATGAAGTTCCTTTGCCAGACTCTTGATCGGAGGAGTCTGATCTCATTCAGCCTCTGTTCACAGATAGACCAGACACAGGTGGTGTTTTTCATTTCACTTGTTAGTTTTGGTCCTGATTCTGCCATCCCAACTCACGCTGAGTAGTACCTTACTCCGCAACTAATCCCAACAGTTCGAACAGGACTCATCAAGAAAGGTGCTACTTTAACATCAGTTACGCTCTCTTACTTTTAGAACCTGCATCTACCGGTATCTAGTGATTGATATCTAGGGATTCACACAGACAGTCCTGCAGTAAAGACAGTGGGACTCAGGAAATGCGAGTTCAGTTTGTGGATCCTCCACAGACTTCCTGTTTGGGACCATCAGCAAGTCCATTCATCTCTCTGTGCCCCACTCCCACATTTTGTTGGGCCTGCATAGCTATACAGTCACATTTAAAGGTATCAAAAAAACACTCCTCCATGAGTATATGGGCAGGATGGATTTATTTCATATTTCAGTTCTCAAGGAATTTATTGTGAAGCAAGCAGTACAATGATTGAAGAATGACACAGATGTCTTTACTGGCTAAACATGGAAAGAGATATAGCTACTCATTCTCCCACTGTACCACACACCGTCTCCCTGCCCTCTGCTTTAGAATTGCATCCTATTCCCCATGTGACTGTAAAAGACGTTAGATGAGGGAGCAGCTTACTCAACCATCAAAGATCTCATGCTTTATGATCTTCCTTAGAGTCAAGGCCTTGCTTTCTATGAAGCAAGTTAAACCTAAATCATTAACCTAAATCAGGCAACTGAATTCCGCAGAATGTTGTGCTATTGCTAACAGAGCACAAAATCATCCAGTGCTCTGTGCAGCTCCTGCAGGAAGCAACGGGACAGGCTTGAACCATCCTCTGAGGAGGACCAGAGCGGTAGTAGCCACCCAGGGTTCATAAGTTTCATTCAGCAGTGCCTCATGGTGCGGGGGACCTTCCCTAAAAGCACTGCAGCAGGTCTAAGCCTCTCCCAGCTTCAACATCCTCTGCCTTTCAACGTAGCTGTGTCCCACCATTCCCACTGTGGATGGAGCTCCTGGAATAGTGGAAGGACAAGTTGAAAATGGCCACTGTCAAGGAAAAATCTGATTTATATGGCAAACACCAATATATATATACACACAAACACCATCTGGACAAAATGGTAAAGGTTGAGGATTTCATCTGAAGAAGCTGGCATGTGGATACGGGCTTGTCTCAAAAAGAAAGAGGCTATGGGAGCAGGTAGTATAGGCGTGTGAACATTGGCGGAACGGAATGTCACTTATAGGAATGTTCATGTTGCATTTTAACCTGTGTCTACCTCCAATCCTCACTTTCTCAATTGCAATACATCATGGTGAGCTCAAGATGCACAAAACCGGCCTGTCGATTAATCACTCTTGCTGGTTGGCTAGCAGGCAACACATTTTATTCACATCTTGTTTCAAGGTCTCCATGCACCAATTATTTTGGAACCAACTCACTAATAACCAAACTAAAACTAGTTTGTAAAATTATTAGATAACATGTTATAATCAGAAAATATAGCTGGGTATGAAAAAATTTATAAACAGAAAACTCTCAAATGCAGTGACCATCATTAAAAAACTTACCAATTTCCGCCTACATTATTTTACTGTGGCAAAGTATATCTTATATGTAATATATAATGGCAATCACCCATATGTATTAACTTTAGACGTTAAAATAAGCTTTCAAGATCAGACGGGTGACTGCACAACTTCATATTATAGACCACTGAATCCATTCACTTCTTGATTGAAAAATTTGAGAGTGGTTCTCAAGCGCGACAAGATGGAACAGTTTTTAAACGTTAGGAATCCTATAAATGAATATCTCATTTAATATCATTTCTCACGTTCCATTCATTATTAGTGACTTCTTGGTTTGGTATCTTTCTTTTTAATTTGATTTTTCTGCCTATATATTGTTTAAACTTGAGTTAAGCTTTTAAGAGAGAACAACAAACCCTCCACCATGTCTCTGTGTTGGACAAGGCAATGCGAGGCCTGAAGAAAATAAGAGTTTTCAGACTTCCCCATGTAACACACTTGTAAAGTGTGTGTTACATCCTCTGTTAGGGTATGTGTGATGATCCCCGGGGGTACCCAGAGTTGTGAGGCACCTCACCACCATCTGCCTTAGCATGAGGCAGTCTTATCCACACCTGCTTGGATCAGCTCCCTGAAACCACCAGCCTCCAGCAGCACAAGCTCTGCCTTCCAGGCCTCACTCTCTCTGTACAGTCTAATGAAAGGCACAAACCAAGCCTCGAGTCCTCTCAGCATTCCTTGTCACGTGCAGCCCCTTATCCATTGGACACTGTCAGAACTACCAGACCTGCTGTTCTCAAAGCAATAGTACGTGCCAGCTTGTAAGATTCACTCAGGACCATCCCCTTGCTTAACACCACAGCTCTTAGATACAGTTATAGTGAAAGCAAGAATAATTGTTAGCACAGCACAGAGATTCAAATAATAGTGAGGAAGAATACTGGAGACAAATGGTTACATATAAAACAAAATCATAATATGCTTGCTAGAGACGAAACTTAGCTCACAGGTTAACCTCAAGTCTAAAGAACCTTGTTTCACCCAAAGTTCTCGCCAGTGTTTTCATCCAAACCTGGTTGAGACCCTTCTTTTCATGAAGTAAACTCACTGTCTAGTCACTTCCTCAGAAAAGGATGGCAGGGTGTCTTTTTCGTTCCCTAAATATACTAGAACAAACCTTTGAGGTGAACCTCAAGATAGTCAACCCCCGTCCCCCTCACTCTCCTGCTTGCTTTTCCCATTACTTCTCTCTGTATGAAATTTTTTCAAATCTTTATCAGCATTAAGTCCAGACTGGTGAGAGGAGACCCACTGGGAACTATACAATACTTAATTTACATGTAAACTACCAGCTAGATAAACATGTCTTGTCTGACAGAAAACCTGTTTTTCATCTTTGCTGGTGACGAGTCCCTGGCCATAGACTTTAAGGACACATTTGCAGTGTATATACATAACTGCTTACACAACCTCTGTATATATATTTTTTTGCCACGATACTGATGACTGGTGTGGCATCAGCTTTTATCTGAGACCTCCCATGATGCTCTTTTGGTGAATACCAGTCTCAGAAGAGTCCTGTGACCCTAGGACGACCAGATAGCAAGTGTAAAAAATTGGGACGAGGGTGGGGGTTGGGAGGTAATAGAAGCCTATATAGAAAAAAGCCCCAAATATCGGAACTGTCCCCATAAAATCAGGACATCTGGTCACCCTATGTGAACCCTTATGCACTGTCCCTGTGCCCCTTGCTAGTTGGCACCAAGAGGTTCCTCAGTCCCAGTATGTCTTCACAGAAGAGTTTACCCAGGCTCTTGCCCTGCCTTTAGTCCAAACTCCCTTCTGTCCACACATAAAACCCTTAAAAACCTGGATGCATAGGTGTTTTGAACCTAGGGCTGCTTGCCCAGCTAGGGGTGTAGGTTAGATCTTGGGTTTTGCTATAAACTTGGCTCTAATCCACCTACTTTGCAGTGTGGATACAGCTGAAGGGTTACGGAGCCCAGGTTTTGATAGTCCTCCAATGTTATCCCACAATCCCTGAGGGCTGTATTTCCCAACCCTTCTACCTACTCGCTTCCCACTCGCCTCCTTGGCGCTGGAAGCCATCTGCTAATGGCTAGTCCAGTTGTTCTCAAACTTTTGCACTAGTGACCCTTTAATATAGCAAGCCTCTGAGTGCAACTCCCCTTATAAATTAAAAATACATTTTAATATATTTAACATTATTATAAATGCTGGATGCAAAGTGGGGTTTGGGGTGGAGGCTGACAGCTCGTGACCCCCCATGTAATAACCTCACCATCCCCTGAGTGGTCCCGACTCCCGGTTTGAGAACCCCTGGGCTAGTCCATATAATGTATAATAGCCTACACTACTCCTGACAGCTAATTTATCTCCTTTAAGCTCAGTGATAGTTCTAAGTCTGTGCTTTGGTACCAACGATTCCAGGTCCAAACTTTGATCACAACTTGTGTTAGAGATTGTTACACACAGAGAAAAAAGACCAATGAATCTTAAACAGAATCTATCCTTGTGCAATTTATGGGACCAGAGTTGCTCTTAATTTTTCCTTTTACTCCCCACTAAAAACGCCTTATGCATTATTTATTTCAACTCCATATTTGTGAATCTCCTCTCCTGCATCTCTCACTCCCACCCTAGAGGATGAAATCTAAAAGAATTTTAAGCAATTAATTGATGTTGCAGCTTTTCAGAAATGTATATTTTGCATGGACAGTGAAACTGGCTTAATCTTTTTCAGCACTGCTGTTGTCTGTCTCTTTGCCTAGCTCTGCTGCACTGGCACTGTCCGGTTTTCAGGGATTAGGCCATTAGCACTATACTACTGTGTTTGTGGGTTTTCCCTCATCCACAAGTGCCCAGGGAAAAAAGTGGGTGTGTGTGTGTGTGTTTGTTTTTCTGTTTTTATTGTTTTATTTATATATATTTAGATTTTGTAACTTTAAAAAAAATTGAGCCTAACCTAAGCTGACAGCATCCTTTCACACACATTCAGTTTTCTTATTTGGATATCAACGTAAGGAAGGATACATTATTGCCTTACTCCGCAGAAGAAAAGGCTGTCATTTCAAAGGTCCCAATCCTGTAATGAACTTAACATATGCACAGGAGTCTCACCTGCACACCACTCACTGCAAGATCAGGCTTAAGAAACTATGAAGAGGAAAGATTGCCCTGTGATTTACAGAGCAATTCAGAGACGCTCCATCATAGACTTACTGCGAGTAAGTTCCAACCTCTTTAGGCCTCCATTTCTCCATCTATAAAACACAGACAGTAATAATTCCTCCCTCCCCTCTCAAAGGGGCTTGTCAGATTTCTTCAACTGATTTAATAATTCTTGAATATCTGTAAAGCGCTATGAGATTTTCTGATGCAAGGTGCTACAATCAGGTAGAAATAAGGCAACAGGTATCCTTGTAGCATCAAATCTCTTCATAGGTTAAGACTGAACTCACAAAATGGAGCGTTCTTTAGTCTACGATCCCTCATAATTAGGCTTGGCAGAATCTGATTTTTTTTTAAATAATTTTGATGGATAATATCAGTGTTTATTTTTAAGCATTTTTCTATTTTTATCCATTTAAATTTTCACAGTTGCAAGAAATTATGGCAGTGTCAGATAATTATTTCATGACAGTTTCTAATAAGTTCTCATGAAGCATATTTTTTAATTTTCCCTATTTCAATGTTCATTAGTGGAAATATTTTGTTCATCGTTACCGACACTCCCTGATAAAAATTGAATCCTTCCACCTTCTAAGCTTACTCACAACGCAAGACTTGCCCTCTACTGTGCTTGGTGCCTTAGATGATAGATTCCATTCCCCTTTGGTCCAAAAGGGAATTTGTATTTACCATTTGCCGACAAAGATCTAATTCTGGACTTCTGGCTGTGAGCTTCTGTCCATCCATTAGAGACCGAACTGAACATTCATCTGACAGCAAACCTGCTGTCTGCTCTCTCAAGAGGGCAGGCTTTTACAAAGCAAGTTGGAGACATTTCCTTCTCCCATAGCTCACAAACCTGATGCAATAAGAGAAGCCCAGACTGCTCCTGTTCTCTGGTTGTTCACAATGATCACTTAGCAATTTATAATAAGTCCATGGGGTGGGGTGGGAGGTCAGGAAAGTGGGTGCAAACAAAAGCTATGCAGGATGCAATCTGTATTTTTGTTTTTTAATTAAAGGTTTTTTTAAGCGAACTGAAGCTCTGGTGAGAGATGCTCCACCAATAGGCCTGCAGACCGATGCACTGGAAGACTGTTTATCCAAGGGACAGCAAAGGCAGGAGGACTTTAGGCTACCTCCACTCTGTGTCTCCTGCATTGTGACACAACCCGGAGGGTGGAACCCCTTTCCAGGGCTGAGAAGGGAATTCAGCCTCTGTAAGTGATTCAGCCCAGACCTTTCAGTCAAAGCTGGCAATAAGGGTGTCAGTCATGAGAGTGGTTTGTTTGGTGTACACATCTGTAGGCTGGCTGAATTGTAAAATAAAGTTTTTAGTGGTGCATAGGACTTGCGCTGCCTTAGCTCCAGGCCCCCGCTATGCCGCCAACCACACTTTTAATGGCCCGGTCGGTGGTGCCAACCGGAGCCTCCAAGGTCCCTTTTTGACCAGGCGTTCCAGTCGAAAACCAGATGCCTGGCAACCCTACCCTCTGCACAGGGGTGAATTTAATTCTAAGTATGTATGCAGTGGGGAGGTGCCTGAACCAGGCATAGACTAGGGTTGCCACCCAGCCGGTTTTTATCCAGAGAGTCCAGTTTTCGGGGATCTGGCCACTCTAAATGGCACTGGAACTAAAAGTCCTGTTACCACAGGGCGAGGGGAGGCACCAGGTCATTAACCTGCGCCAGACCCTACTCAGCCGGGGCCACCTCCTACCTGTGGGCGGGCTCCTTGAGACAATCCAGTGAGTGATGGGGGGATTGAAGAAAAGGAGCAACAGGGGCTGGGCCTTTGGCGCGAGAGGCAGAGAAGGGAGAAGGGCCTGAGAGGGGATGAGGCGGAGACAGGGAAGGGGCCTCGAGGAAAGAGGCCATGCAAGGGGCGAGGCCTCGTGGAAGGAGCAGGGCCTTGAGGGTCCAGTTACCAGCAATTAGAAAGGTGGCAACCCCAGCATAGACATACCCAAGCTAGCTTTGATTTTGCTAACTCAAGTAACAACAGCAGTGAAGCCAAGGTAGCACAGGCAGCAGCCACTGGAGTATGTACAAAGGATTGGAGGACTCTAGCCCATGCTGACACCCGTGCTGCTGCAACTAGCTTTGATCTAGCTTTGGTGTGTCTACATGTGCTGTATTCACCCCTCCTGACTGCACTGTAAATTTACCCTCAGAGATCCACCAGGCCTCAAGCTCAGCAATCAGAGGGTAACAACGTTCATTCACTGCCTAAAAATCTGCATTCAAGTCCGGTGCCCCAGATAGGCATGGTTCAGTATCCCACTTCCAGGCCCCTAAGCTATGCAGGTTGTGTTCTTCTGGATGTGAAAGAGGCAATTCAAGGTGTTATAAAGATCTGCATACCGTCCCAATCAATTTCAGACCCACTCAGCACAGCTGCACTGAAAAGAACTTTTTCGACATCGTCATCCCTTACGTGTAGGTTTTTACCATTATTCCCACTGAAATCAATGTCCTTGCTTGCAGCAGTAACATTAATCATATGTGTAAGTCTTGCTAGTATCATGGACCACACCAATGACTTGTTGGGAATAGGGGAAAGAGAGGCAAACAGAAGGAAAGTGACTTGCTCAAATAAAGTCAATACTCTTCTATATATGTCTGCGCAGCGCTTTGCATGATTAGTCCTCATCCTAATGAGGGTCCCTGTATGCTACTGTAACAACAATTCATTTTGTTGGGAACTCAGAGTTGGGCCACTCGTCTGGTGTTGTTCATTTGTTTGCTCTTGTTAAAACATTGTTAATAAAAATGGCTTTGAGACCAAAACAAATTCTAACATGGAAAAATTTTATTTTGGACAACATTTTCCAGTTTTTACTTGAAAAACCAGAAGTCACATTTTTTTCCTAAAAATTGTTGTTTAAGGTAAAAGTTTTGGTTTTCCGTTTTCAAAAATCAATTTTTTTAGACGTAGGTTTTTAAAATCTGGGGGAGAGGGAGGAATCAAATTCATGGAAAAAATTCAAACATGAAATTTTTCAAATTTTCCCAGGAAAAATAACTGGCATTTTTCTAATAGTTAAAATACCAAACATGTCACATGCCTTTTGGAAAAGAGGAACATTCAGATTAACATTGTATGTAGCTTTTTGCCTCTGTACACATACACAAACAGAAACAAACACACACCTGTGCAATCCCAGTGAAGCAAATTTGTTTACAATTCAGATGTTTGAATAGGGTTTTCGGATCCACTAGGTGTACGTTGCTCTGTCAATACAAGATCATTATTACAATTGTATGGAGGATGCATGAGTGCTCATTTCAGGGTCTACTGTAAAAGCACCAATCACTTTCCCTAGCAGACTAGCTTTTTTCAATTAACAAGGCAGAAACTGCAGTTTTAGCTCCTATGGGGATCCAATGCATTGAGCTGCGGGTATTGTGCTTCCAGTTACTCTGTCTCAAACTGTGTGAGCAATATGGAAACTGTGTTTCCAGTCACTATACATTACTAGATTACAGCTGAGTCTGCTATGCTATGAGCTGGCTAACAAGCATCTGACTTTACTGCCCTGCATAACAGAACGAAACAAACCTAAGCCTCAAAGCCCACAGGTGCAAAGAGCTCAATACCACAACAATGAGACACAAAGCAGTGGGAACAGGGCCAGCCAAAAGAAGGCAACACACCTGCAGCTCTCCTCAACAATACACCGAAGTGTGGCAAGCTGGAATGATGATCACATAGCAGCTGTCCACCAGGAAGCCCTAGCAGAGGAAACAGCTGCCACTTCAAACCATTCACTCCCCAGAGAGGAGGTGAGACTCAGATGTTTGCAAGGCTGTTATGTGGAAGGGTTTCAGTGGGGAAGGCCGATGCAAGGAGAAATTCTACTCCAGATTAATGAGTGTTTCAATAGAATAAATCATCATTAGCTGCTACTAATAATTTTAAAATTGATGCAACTTCACATTTAACACCACTGACTTAAGGTTAGTACTGTACCTCAAAACTCTTCTACTGCAGTGCAATAAACAGCTTTCACTTCTCTGCAACCCTGCTCGGCTCCTCCTACTCCCCCCTGGACTTTCTCCTTCTGTCCTTCCCTTCCCTCCACTTTCTGCTTTCATATGAGCTCCTCCTTCAGGTCCCTCCTTTAAGCTACACCAACCACTTGAGAAAGTCATTTACGTGGAAGCTGGAGGTTGTCGGTACCTCTCTCATTTATTTTTTTACTGCCTGGAAATTGCAGCTAGACAAATTCAGTCTGGAAATAACATGGACATTTTTAACAGGGAGGGCAACGAACCATTGGAACAATTTATCAAGTGTTGTGGCGGATTGTCCATCACTGGCCATTTCAAAATCAGGATTGGATGTTTTGCTACAAGATCTGCTCTCGGAATTATTCTGGGGAAGTCCTAAGGCCTGTGTGATACAGGAGGCCAGCCCAGATGATCACAATGGTCCCCTCTGGCTTTGGAATCCCTGAATTGACTAAAAATCATCTCCAGCCCTGGGTTCCACCAGAACAGAGCCATTTCATACCTAACTTCTTTCACTTACTCCCTGACAATGTGAAGTAGGACCATGTCATAAACAGATAGCTAAGGGTTAATGTTTCTTTTACCTGTAAAGGGTTAACAAAGGGAACCAAACACCTGACCAGAGGACCAATCAGGAAACCGGATTTTTCAAAGCTCAGGGGAGGGAATTTTTTTGGTTCTTTGTCTTTGTCTGGCTCTCAGCTATGAGAGGGGATCTTTTTCTATCTGTAAGCTTCTCATCTTCAGTTTCCCAGTTGTAAGTACAAAGGTAGCAAAACAATAGGCTTTTATATGTTTTGTTTTGTATTTACATATGTGTGTGCTGGAATGTTTAAATTGTATCTCTTTTTGAATAAGGCTGTTTATTCATATTTTTTCTTTTAAGCAATTGACTCTGTATAATTGTCACCTTGATACAGAAGATATTTTTATGTCTTTTTCTTTCTTTTTTATATAAAGCTTTCTTTTTAAAACCTGTTTGAGGTTTTTCTCTGGTTAAGGCTAAGGAACAAAGGGAGGGGGGAAATCTCTTTGTGTTAGCTTGACTAGGTTTGAATGCATAGCCTCAGGGGAAGAAGGAGGGGGGAAGGTAAATTGCCCTCTCTGTTTTGCATTCAAGGAGTTTAAGTACAGTATCGCCCAGGATAACCCAGGGAGGGGGAGCTGGGGATGAAATAAAGAGGAGACAAGGGGAGGAGGTTGTTTTCCCTTTGGTGTGAGACTCAGGGCCTCTGAGTCTTGGGGTCCCCCAGGGAAGGTTTTGGGGAGACCAGAGTGAGCCAAGACACTGGAAATTTTTGGCTGGTGGCAGCGATATCAGATCTAAGCTGGTAATTAAGCTTAGAGGGTTCATGCTAGCTTCTCAGTTTATGAACGCTAAGGTTCAAATCTGAGTGGGAAAGCTATGATAGACCACAGCAGAGAGATTGAAAATTACACTGTTCTACCATCCAGGACTTTGGACCAGTGCCATAAAATCACTGCTAGACGGAGAGATATGAGCGGCAAGTTTAGAAGTCTTATATCTCACAAACCATCAGGGCTAGAAATGTATGCTGCACATCTATACAATAATACCTCTGAGAGGCTTAGTGGTCTAATGGGTAGGACAATAGACTGGACCGGGATGCAGGAAATCTGGGTTCTTCTCCCAGCTCTGCGACTGACCTGCTGGCTGACCTTGGACAAGTCACTTGTCTTCCCACCTTTCATCTGTCTTGTCTATTTAGATCGCATCCTCTTCAAGGCAGGGACTGTATCGTTACTCTGCAATTGTACAATGGGGCCCTGACCTTGGCTGGGGCCACTATAACAATTATTATTCATTATTATTAATAATAATAAATATAACAGTAATAACATCTCTACTAAGTAGGGAATCCCATTCAAACCACACAGCTTTCTTGTCTAGCTCTGGCAGCTCATGAGAAGTGCAAATTTTTTCTAAGGTCCTTTCACTGTGATTAGCTTTTTACACTCCTGGAATTCCCACCAGCTCTTTGGAACATCTATTCAGAGAATTGCTGGAGCAAAAACAAATGCTACATCCAGTAACCAAAATGTTGTAACCCCAGCTTTCAAACAACAATGTATGAATCAACTCCACTGGGTCTGAGAAACAGTGGCTGATAAAATCATGTTGCAACTGAAATGTGGAGGGGGTGGAAGAGGAAGGGAGGTGTTTGCAGGAAGCAAGAGACCAATCAGAATGCCATGCCTTAAAAGAAATCTGATACTTATTTTAACCCCGAAGGGAAGAAACATTCTGGTTAGACTAGTACAATTTTTATTCAGACAAGGTTTGAAAAAGGTACCAGACACCTAGCAGTGGGAGCCAAATGTGGAAAAGGAAGAAGGCAAAAGACTCCAGTAGTGAGGCAAAGGAGACAACAACCTGGTGAGAACCCCCAGCTGCTAGGAAGGGGGAAATTACTGGGATCTTTACCAGGGCACCAGGTACCTGGATCCTGCTTAGGGAGCCATTTTAGATATCAGTCTCCAACTAGTAGGTGCGATAAATGTGAAGCTCCACCATCTCGCACATAAACATACGACACTGGAAAGGTGAAGGACCAGTGTTATATGGCCCCGGGGCCTCCTGGCCGCTGCAAAGATGAGGAGAAAAGATCTGATACGCTATACACACAACCCTTCATGAACACTACCACTGCCTACCGCTGTCAGTGACTATAGCTTTCTGCAGCAGCATAAAACTGACATAGATGAGATCTTCACTGCTTCCCGGCAAAGCTCTGAGCAGCAGCAGAGGCATGGAAACAATCTTCCTGAGTCTGCAGACAATACTGCAATGTTTTTCCATTTGATTTACCCTTGGAAGGTTATCTCCACAGCCATGAGAACTGGGAACCATTTATTTTAACGAACTCAGCATCCTGCAGAAAATGATGACTTAAGCCATGCCAATCTCTAGGGAACTCTGCCCATTTCTTATCAAGTGTGAGAGATTTTTCAGGGCCCTGCTTTTAGGATCAGTAACCCCCCTTCCAAACACTGGTCTTAAAAACCATGGATCCAAGTCAATTTCAATCCCCAACAACAAATATGTTATTTCACTCTCAGCACAGCTCTAGGCACCAGCACTCCAAGCATGGGTTTGGGGCAGCACTTTCCAAGGGGCAGCACTCTGGTTCCTTTTTTTTTTTCCTTTGGGTGCAAAAAGCCGGGAGCCAACCCTGAGCAGAGATGAGCTGCGGCGGTAGGGGGCACAGGGAGGGCTGCAGGAAGTAACCCTGGGGGAGGAGGGCAGAGGAACCACTCCCCCCACAGCTCACCTCCACTCTAATGCTGCCTGCTTCCCCGAGCGAGCCACCACTCTGCTTCTCCCCCCTCCCTCCCAGGCTTGCCATGTGAATCAGCTGTTTTGCGGCAAGCCTGGGAGGGAGGGGAGAGAAGCAGAGTGGCGGCGGCACGCTCAGGGGAGCAGGTGGAGCGGAGGTGAGCTGCGGCGGTGGAGGGGTGCGGGGAGGGCCGCAGGAAGTAACCCTGGGCGGGGGGACAAAGGAACTGCTCCCCCTCGCTCACCATCACCTCCTCCCCCGAGCGCGCCGCCACTTTGCTTCTTCCCCGCCTGGGGAGAAGGGAGGGGTAGGAGGGGAAATGCAGCGTGCCTGGGGGAGGAGGCGGGGCCAGGGATTTGGGGAAGGGGTTGGAATGGGGTGGGGAACGGATGGAGTTGGGGCGGGGCCAGGGACCATGGGAAAATTTTTTTGCTTGGGGTGCAAAAAAACTTCCCTGACTCTCAGTGTGTAACTGAAAAAGCAAACACCACTTTCCTCCCTGGTAGCTGTTTACACTGTATTCTTACTTTCATTTAGGCAGAAGTGTTTAAATTATACAGACAAATTGCATCCTTGCCCTTCTGCATTAAATATTAAAACTGATGTTTTCTGTTATTTGGTCTTCCAATATCCTTTTTACAAAGGAATGTCTGCTGCAAACAGAGTGTGTTCTACTTTCCATTAGTGTTGTTCTATATGAATTATTATATTACACACAACTATCTTTCCCTCTGATCTCAGTACAACATTAAACCTTTGTTTGATAATGGAAGTTTACAACAGTTACCGTATCTCTCCTACCACAGCGTTTCTTTTATGCAAACACAACTCTGAACAAAGATCTCCTTTTATGCCAGCACGCACAAGACCTTTCTTATTATCTATTATAGTAAATATAGCACTAGATGAACTAAACGACGCAGTAAAAGAAGAATTTAACTGAATGGAAAATTAGTAAATCTTGGATGACGGATTAAATTCTAGGTCACAGCTTGAGATGCTTGCTGTTTTTGTTTACTAGGACAGCTTTGGGACCCAAAAGTGTGTGAGGATTTAAGATGACCAGCAAACAGAAAAAACTGTGTATGTGTGTGACGTTCCCCTCTGATGTTATCTGGACCGGTGATCTGGTAGGTCACTCCAATCCTCGACTCTGGGAGCCAGCCTTACCCTGCTCTGCTGTGAGAGCCGCCACTCCTGGGCTGTCCACGCACAGCCTCTGGCATGTAAGCTGCTCCCAGCTCCTTGCAACGGAATGACACTAGTCAATATCTCCAGTCCCAGACACAACTCTAGGAACCTCCGTCTTGCAGTGTCCAGTTATGCCCACTGGATGCTGTAAGCTTACATGAGTTTGTCAATTTAACAAAGTTGACTGGTGGTGGTGTCTGCAGATGAAGGTAAAAGAGTGCGCGCGCGAGAGAGAGTACATGGCAAACATCTCTCCCTTTTATCATGTACTTTCTTCCCTCTTGGCATTACTCTCCCCCTCGCAGTCAGGTGAGCATTATCTCATTGCAGTCCCATACTCACCAAAGGAAGGGGCGTGATTCCCTTGAGGGTCTAACAGATTCTTTTGTTGCTGCCTAGGCCAGCGTCCATTCTCCTGTGAGGCTGGGCTGGGTTTGTCCCATACATGGCCTGATGAGGTATGAATTGCCACTCTGTTCTTGGAGAGTTTTTGTCTGGACTTATTTTAAGCCATGAGGACACATTTTCAGCCTCGTAACTATATACATGAAATTATAACCTATAACCTTATGATAACATTACGGTAACAACAAATACTATAACAACCATACTCAGTGCATCATCAGCCTTCCAAAAATACCCAACATGACAAAGTTTGCATTGGATACCACAGTCATTTTATAAAGATGAACATGGGGGTGCAGGGTGTCCCCCCAAGGTACAAAGCATCACACTTCCCCACTGCAAGAGGGTTAGTCACTGACTAGCTTGAAGGCAGTTTGTGTTATAGTTCTCTTGCCATGCCTCCATTTCCCCATTCACACACAGCAAACCAGGTTTGTTATGGTTTCTCTGCTGTGATCAGCTTTAAATCTGTATACAGGCATTAACTGAGAACTAGCATTACCATAAGGTTTAACATCCATGCCAAAATTCTTATCCCAAAACTCAACATTAATATCAAAAAATGTATCACAGATGGGTGTTTACAAGTATCTTTCTGATAGCACGCCCTCTGTTCAGATAATGTAGTTTGAGGATAGTTTGTTCATTACCCATGGTGTCCTTTGACTCTCTCCTGTGTAATCAGTCACTGGCTTTCCTTTCCCTCCAGTGTTCCCTTCTGTGTGGGCTCTTAATTTAATCATCTTCCTGGCATTTTAATATCTCAGGGTCTGGCAAGATAAGGGTCCAAGGGAATCCTGCACATTGGCTGGCCCTTTGAGGAGCGGTCTCCCAAACCCAGGACTGTACATATGTAAGAAATCCAGCTCCCCTTTTGGGGTTACCTGGTGCTTCCCCCTACTAGAACTGAGTCGTTCCTTGCCCCCTTTTCCTAGAGGACTATGATCTGTACTCTGTGGGCTAGGTGTGTTTACCCTTTGATCAGATTCACCTTTTCCCAGCAGCTTTCCCATAACTTCTCTCTGGTCTCACCAGCCTGGGAGAAAACACCCCCTTCTCTGTCAGTTGGGTCATTTCTGTTCTCACAAACTACCACCTGGCAATTTCCTGGTCTCAACTCCTCTGCTGTCACAGGCATTGATGTATCTTGATGTAAAGAGACACAGTTACCTTCCAAAAACTTTTCAGAAATAACATCCTGAGAAAAAGGGACCTAGATTGGGGTACCCTCCACCACCCTTTTCTCTGTCCCTGAGAAGTTAACTATGTGACTGCTTCCCTCCAGGAAGTCAGTTACACAGTTCCTTCTCAAAACTTGGATCATAGGCTGAGTGCCTGGGTGCACAGATGCTGACCCAGCCATCCTCCGAGCATCCTGGGCATTCTGCCCCAAATTACTAGTGTATCCTCACTATTCCTTCCCCAGTTTCCTCCTCTGGGCCCCATCCCAAGACACATTTCTCTGTGTTTCCTAGGAAAGGATGTGTCTCTTCTTCAGCTGTAGAACTCTGCCAGCTAACAACTGGGACTTTTCCTTAATCACTGAGGACACCTCTCCTGTCCCTGTGCCTGAGGGCATGTTGCCTTCTGCAGGAAAGGAGCTAGTCTCGGCCCCTCCCACACTTGGAAGCACCCTGCTTCCCTGGGTTACAGAGTCACAGGAAGCCTCACTCACCACAGTGGTTCTTCAGGCCTGGTCTACACTACGACTTTAGGTCGAATTTGGCAGCGTTACCTCAATTTAACCCTGGATCTGTCCACACAACAAAGCCCGTTTTTTCAACTTAAAGGGCTCTTTAAATCAATTTCTTTACTCCACCTTCGACGAGGGGATTAGCGCTGAAATCGGCCTTGCCAGGTCGAATTTGGGATCGTGTGGATACAATTCGACGGTATTGGCCTCCGGGAGCTATCCCAGAGTGCTCCATTGTGACCGCTCTGGACAGCGCTCTCAACTCAGATGCACTGGCCAGGTAGACAGGAAAAGGCCTACAAACTTTTGAATTTCATTTTCTGTTTGGCCTGCGTGTTTGCAGAGCTCATGCAGAGCTCATCAGCACGATGTGCACATTGAAGGGGCACATTGCCCATCCCGTACTTTATGAGAAGTCTATGACCATGTCCCTCTCGTCACCACACCGCCATCGCCTCCTCGCCTGGTTTTGCGCAAAACAATTGTCTGACATTGCTCTGACGCACGGAGGGGCGACTGACGACATGGCTTACAGGGAATTAAAATCAACAAAAGGGGTGGCTTTGCATCAAAGAGAAACACAAATAACAGTCACTGAGAATGCCCCCCTCAAAGATTGAACTCATAACCCTGGGTTTAGCAGGCTGTTGATTTCATAAAACAAATCGGGTCAATTTCTTGTTTTGATCCATCTATCTTTTACATCTTAGTCTGGCAGCAGATGGTGCAGTATGACTGCAAGCTATCATCATCTCCTAGGTGCTCGGCAGAAGATGCTGCATTACAATTGCTAGCCATCATCATCTCCTGGCTGCTTGCCAGAAGATGGGAATGACCTGGCTGTCCAGGCACCCCTGACCGATCTCACTGAGGTCGGCTAAAAGAGCACCCAGGAATATGACGACGATGGCTACCAATCGTAATGCACCATCTGCTGCCAAAAGGCAATGAGCTGCTGCTGTGTAGCAATGCAGTCCCATGTCTGCCACCACCCAGGAGACATATGGTGACCGTGAGCTGAGCGGGCTCCATGCTTGCCGTGATATGGTGTCTGCTCAGGTAACCCAGGAAAAAAGGTGCTAAACAATTGTCTGCCGTTGCTTTCACAGACGGAGGGAGGGAGGGAGGGAGAGGGAGGCCTGATGACATGTACCCAGAACCACCCCCGACAACGTTTTTGCCCCTGAGATCAGGCATTAGGATCTCAACCCAGAATCCCAATGGGCAGCGGAGACCACGGGAACTGTGAGATAGCTACTCACAGCTACCCACAGTTCAATGCTCCAGAAGTCAATGCTAGTCTCGTCGACTTTATGCACTTAGAGCATTTTGTGTGGGGACACACACAATCCACTGTATAAAAACGATTTCTAAAAAAACAATTTCTATATATTCGACCTAATTTTGTAGTGTAGACATACCCTCAGATTCCCTGCCCCTTTTCTGGACTCTCCTCTGGGATACATTTCTCTCTGCTCCCTAGAGCCGGGTCTATCTCTGGTTCAGCTCCAACGTGCTGACAGCTAACAACCTGGGCAGTTCTCTCCCTGGCAGGCATTGCACCCCCATCCCTTCCTGATGTGGTGCTGCCTCCAACTGCGGTGCAGGAGTTGGTCTCAGCCACTCTCCCACCTGGAAGCATGTGGCTTCCCTCACAGCAGAAGAATCAAGGAGACTCTCTCCCATTCTCTCAGCAGTTCCTGAGACTGTAACCTTTCCCTCGGGGATCCCAGCATAAAATTCCCTCCGGCTGCAGGTAAATATTTAACTGAGCTACATGGAAAAAAACATTACCCAAGAGCAGGTGGAACAGGAGGTGTTCCATTACCCCCACACAACACACTTTCCAAATCTTCCCACACCACATGGATTTTAGCTAGTTGTATGAAGAATCTACTTTTGCCCACCCCCAAAATCTCGGCCATTTGTCTGGGTAACACTAGCCTTTGCAACCACACTCTGCCCCTGTATTCCTCTCCCCAAAGTATTCCCTGACATCAGTTTGGACAGCCTTAATGTGCTCCACATCTGGTTCTGCAGAAGTTAACCTCACAAAACCAATATGACAGGTTTCAATTGCTTGTGGGGGTTTCTGTGTTGAGGACAGCAGAACTAACATGAGCTTCTGTATGCCTGCTTCCTCCTATCAGGGCATTTATTCCTCATGTGGTCAATGGAATTACACTGATAGCACCTTGTGAGCTCTTCTGCTTTTACAGGAGATTTTGGATGAGAGTTAGAGGAATGTTTTTGGGTAAGAAAATGTTTAGGCTCCTGTGGTAAACTTCTGTCCCAGATCTGGACTTTAGCGTACAAAATCTGGGTGTTTACTGTGAACCTTTCCCAAGCTTATACCCAGCTTGGATATATCTCGCTGCCACCAACTAGGACTATTGGGGTTCCTAGTTACCCCCGAGTCACCCCAACCTTTCCCTGGGGGACCCCCAAGACCCAGAACCCTGGGTCTCCCTCTCTCCTCTCCCAGCATTCACCCCTCTTCCCTGGGTTAGCCGGTGCGGAGACTAGACTCTTACTCCTTGAATGCAAAACCAAGAGAGCTATTCACTTCCCGAGGCTAGCATTCACAGCTAATCACAGCTAGCACCAAGGAGATTCCCCTTCCCTGGTCTCGTAGCAGTAACATAGAGAAAACCCTCAAACACAAGAGAGACCAGAGATGATTCTTTCTCTCTTTCCCGTCCTGTTCCCGCCTGGGGACGATAGGGAAAACCCACAGCCTGGCTTTCCCTTCCCTTTGCCTCACTAGGAAAGAAACCCAAAAACCTCAGCCAGGTTTTTTAAAAAAGAACTTTATATTAAAAGAAAGAAAATACAAAACAATAATCTTGCATTAAGAAACTCAATACAGCTCTTGCTTAAAAGAAAATTGAATAAACAGTCTGATTTTAAAAGATAGCCCGATTA
The DNA here is from genome assembly GCF_003597395.2 of Chelonoidis abingdonii. Classification (NCBI taxonomy): domain Eukaryota; kingdom Metazoa; phylum Chordata; order Testudines; family Testudinidae; genus Chelonoidis; species Chelonoidis abingdonii. The sequence goes on from NC_133770.1 coordinate 296,082,336, forward strand.
ACCAGTCAGCAAATCAACATACATGTAAATACACACAAAGACGATATAACAGCCTATGTACTTTGTTTCCTTTTGTACTCACAGACTTTTAGGGAAACTTGAAATAAGAGGGAGTTGAAAGAAAAGTTGTTATACTTCACAGCGAGGAAACAACAAAGACCCTGAGTATACAAATTCCTGCCCCTGACTTTTAAACAACCCAGTTCTCTGATTGGTCCTCTGGTCAGGTGTTTGGTTCCCTTTGTTCCCCCTTTACAGGCAAAAGAAAATTAACCTTTACCTTACCTATCTACTTATGACAGCTCCGAACCCCCTTCTCTCTTCCCAGGGGCAAAATAAGATCCTCTCTTCCTATCAGTTTTAAACCCCTCTTTCTGTGATCTGCACTCAACAGACACCTGATTTTGTTCGAAGGCATCAGCTAAAAAAGCCATCTTATCCACAGACCACAGCTTGGGATCCAGTGAGCTAACCTGAGCTCAGCAGAACCCCGTCCAAGCTGTGCTTTCTGTCTGGGGCTTGGTCCTGCTTTGAGCAGGGGGTTGGACTAGATGACCTCCTGAGGTCCCTTCCAACCCTGATATTCTGTGAACAGTGTCCTACTAGGAACTGTCCTGACAGGAGATGGTCTGGAGAACTCAACACATTTTTTCCATCTAATACCTGAGTTTGTGAATATAAAACATCCAGCCATTCACAGTTGAATGCAAGCTACTGCTGAGCAGCCAAGTTTGCCTGCAGTCCTGCTGCCTCAACCAGCATCTAACCCACTGCTTGACAAAGTGCTTTGAGCCTGAAAAGTACAATAGAAAACCACTGTCTAATTTCATTTGTAGTGTTACCAACTCTCATGATTTTGTCACGAGTCTCATGATAATGATCGGTTTCCTTAAAGCCCCAGTGCCTGGAGTCAAGTGGGTATGTGATGATTTCAGCCTTTATTCTTCAAGAAAAAGTAAGTTTCTAACTCTCGTGGCTGTAGAGAACGCTTTAAAACGTGACTCCAGTGCACCTTAAATGCTCAAAAAGCAGAAAGCAAATAAAGAGAACCGTACGGAGGTGGAGGCAGCAAGGAACGTACCCACAAATGGTGCACTTTTGGAAACGGCTACCGGCTGCCAGCCCAAGCAGCTCGCAGTCATGCCATGTGGCACCAGCTTGCCAGTGTGGGTGGAGCTCACGTGACCCAGGCCACTCTGTGCCTGCAGGTTTGGCAGCATTGTCTGAACCAGCACTGGCAAGGAGCTTGTCAATTCCAGGGGAAAGCAGGCGAAAGAGCCCCTCAGAGGGTATGGGAAGAGGTGAGTGGCAGGTCAGTGCGAGGTGGGAGAAGGAGATGGGAAAAGGCTGAGCTTTGCCAGCTGATCTATGCCCTGCCTCTCGGTCCCACGAACCCATACTTCATCCTGCGTCATAAACAAAACTGTCCCACGCATTTACCCTTTTCCCTGAACCCGCCTGTCCCACACCTGATGCTGCGGCAACGGCACCCAGGAAATTACACCGGTAAGGTTTGGGTGAAGCCAGGAATGCTGCCCTCTTTCTTCCTTCTAAACAAGGCAAATACGCAGCTTTAAATTAGTCAAAGTTCTGAATTCTCTAGCAAAGACACATGCTTCCCATGTGGGGGAAGTCAGGGAGGAAGGAGGAAAAATGGAACATTTCCCCATCCCTCCACACAGCCTCATGGTTCACAGCTATCATGGGTGCTCAAGGAGAACAAAGACGTGTCAAAAACCTGGGAAGTCAACTCTACTTAGAACAAGCGTGTGCGCGCACTAAAATACGAACAGTTTGTCTATGAGTATGTCTATACTTGTCATAACTAGATAGGTAAGGTAAGGGTTAAGTTTCTTTTACCTGGAAAGGGTAACCAAACACCTGACCAGGGGACCAATCAGAGAACTGGATTGTTTAAAGTCAGGGGCGGGAATTTGTATACTCTGTGTCTTTTTTGTTTTCTCGGCTGTGAGTAAACAAGGTTTCCTCCTAACTCCTTCTTATTTCAAATATTATACCAAAAGTCTGTGAGTACAAAGGAACCCCAAAGCAATTCGGCTATGAGGAGCTTTGGGTTGTACGAATAGATGTGGATGGCTGTGTCTTTTTTGTTTTCTCGGCTGTGAGTAAACAAGGTTTCCTCCTAACTCCTTCTTATTTCAAATATTATACCCAAAGTCTGTGAGTACAAAGGAACCCCCAAAGCAATTCGGCTGTGAGGAGCTTTGGGTTGTACGAATAGATGTGGATGGCTGTGTCTTTTTTGTTTTCTCGGCTGTGAGTAAACAAGGTTTCCTCCTAACTCCATCTTATCTTAAAGTTTCTTCTAAACATCTGTAAGTACCAAGGGAACGCAAAGTAATTCGGCTATGATGATCTTTGTGGTGTATTCACATGTATGTTGATTTGTTGGACTGGTTTAATTGGGCTATCTTTTAAATCAGACTGTTTCTTCATATCTTCTTATAAGCAAGAGCCTGTATTGAGTTTCTTAATGCAAGATTATTGTTTTATATTTTCTTTCTCTTTTTTCTATAAAGTTTTCTTTTTTTCAAAACTTGTGGAAGCTTCTTTTCTAGTAAGGCAGAGAAAGTGAAGCCTCTGTATCAGGTACCTGTCTCCCTCACGGGAAGACAGGCACGGGGAAAGGCAAAGCCAAGCTGTTGGTATTTTGCATCTCAATTGTCCTGAGAGTAGAGAACGCTTATCTCTTGGGAAGCAGAAAACCGGTTTCTTGCTACTCGCAGGCTCGACCAAGAGGCAAGCCTGGGAAGGAGGGGGGGAAGGGATTTTCTCCCCTGCTTTTAGCATCCAAGGCATTTGGAATCTGGGTGTCCCACCAAGGGAGGGTTGGGGGCACCAGAGAGAGGAAAGAGGGGGGTCAGGCCCTCTAATTAAATTCCTGACCTGGTGGCAGCCCAAATACCCAAGCTGGTAGTGAGCTTGGGGGAGTTTCAGGTAAGCCCCCAGACTTTTGGACGCAAAAGTCCAGGTTTGGGACAGGACCAGATTGTGGACGCTAAAGTTCAGGTCTGGGACTGGGAGGCTAGATTACCACAATACTACCCACCGGATCGGTGGGCAGCGATCGATCCAGCAGGGATTGATTTATCGCATCTAGTCTAGACGCGATAGATCGACTCCCGAGCCCTCTCCCATCGACTCCTGTACTCCAGCGCCACGAGAGACGCAGGCGGAGTCAATGGGGGAGCGGCAGCAGTTGACTCACCGCGGTGAAGACACCACAGTGAGTCGAACTAAGTACGTCAACTTCAGCTAAGTTATTCACCTAGCTGAAAGTTGCGTAACTTAGATCAATCCCCACCTGCTAATGTAGATCAGGGCCATGTCTTTATACCTCACCTGTCATCACAATTTCCTATAGAGAATGGCAGCATGGCTGAGAGATCTGCCCATGCAAAGAGGTGACAGAGACTCCTCCATTATAATACTGGCTCTGCCACCAACTCCCTCGGTGGCCATGGGCAAGTCATTGTCCCTCACTGTATTCCGTTTATGTGTCAAATAAGGAGAATACTTACCTGCCCTGCAAGGGTTAATTAAAACACGGGTGGTGCTTTGAAAAGTAGAGCAGAACATAGGGATAATAATACTTAGTACTAACACCTGTTCTAAATGACTATCTCAAATATATCAGCTAAGGTAGCCTCAGAGTAGAGAGCATTTCAAGCTCAAATTCAGACAGAATTTTACTATATGTTTTAAAAGAGTCACTTGTGGGAAAGGTCAGCCATGGCCTTTACAGGTGGTTCTACTCCATTTGTATTGTTAAAAAAAAAATCAGTCAGGCTTTAACAAATCCACCTAAGTGAACTTTGTCTCTACTCCCATCCTGATTCCCTCTGCTCATACTAGATAGTCACTTTGGCCACTCACACATTCATGTTACTGTCAGTGCAAGTGCCTTCTCCCCTGCATCTCTCCTCAGAGCTAAATACCCAAATGCTCCATCTAACTGCAAATCTCAGCAGAAAGCATCTTGTTCCTCCCTTGCCTCTTCATTTCTAGCTCCCCCTATTATTATTTAACTCTGGGCTCCATTTTTAAATAAAAGACACCATACAGGATGGAGGCCTTATGCCAGAAGAAAGCCAGCGGAAGCTGAAGATGCTCAACATCTCACATGACTGGGCCCTTACTCTGGATCTGGTGTTCAGGAGTGTTTTTGCAAAGAGCAGCCCCTTAACACCCTCATCGGCATGTTCCTACTGCCCTGGTTCTGATAATTGGCACTACAAAGCAAACGTATGAGAGTCACCATGTGCTCTGTTTAGTTCAGGCCAGTCACAGGGTCTGGAGAGAGTTCATTTTCCTTAGTCTTATTATCCTTCCTCCACCACTCAAGAGCTTTAAAGATGTAGCATCCGGTTTATAGGAGTGTTCTGTGCACTAAAAAGGGAAGGACAACGAAAGAAAAATATTTACAAACCAAGCAGGTAAAACATAAAGCTTACAATTACTTGACATGATACATGGTGAATAGACAGAAAAAGGCTTCTAAGGTTTGTACAAAGCCTGGATTTGGCCTTCCATGCTTTCCAAGGATCAACAACGCATGTTCCACACAGTTGCCATCTCCCATAGAAACAGCCCACCTCCCCCACATTAAGATTTCATAATTTTTCAATCAGAAATGACATTTTAAAACTGAACTTTTTTAAAACAACTTCCTGCTCTCCTAAAACAGAGACAAGAATAATATAAAACCTCTGTCTTAAACATAACAATCAATATCATCGGGGGAGGGAACTCTATTGATTGAGCCATTTAACCAAGGTATTTAAACCCTGATGCGGAATATAAGTGCTATGCATTAGCTATTTAAAAGCACCTAATTCTAGCTTTATAGCTTTTTCCTTTCTCCCTACTTCAGCTCAATTCAAAAATCACACTGCACTGAAATATTTTTTACACTTTATGTCACCAGGGATAACAATATCCAGTGGCCGGAAGCTGAAGTCAGCAAAGATCAGAAGGGAAATCGGATGCACATTTTTAACACTGAAGAAAATTAACAACTGCAAACAATCACCAAGGGATGTGGTAGATTCTCCATCACTTGTGGTCTTTAAACCAAGACTGGATGTCTTTCTAAATAATCTGCTGTAGCTCACCCAAAAATTAGGCGCTCGATGATGAACCGCTTGTTGACATTTCAAGGTCTGTGTTCTACAAGAAATCAGAGTACAGGAACACTATTGTTCCTTCTGGTTTTAGCAATCTATGAAAAAATGTACATGTGATAAGTAAAGTGAGAGAAAGAGATACACACAGACTATAGGGATTCTACAAATCCCCAAGAACATTCTCCTTCTTACCCACGTGAATCTGATTAAGTAGGGCACATGAGTTTTCACTACAGCTGGGTGAAATATTTGCAACCAAGTCTGAAAACATGTGGTCTAATGAAAAACCTGTAGTTCATCCTAGATTTGTTAAAGTTTTCATTGAGGTTCTGGGACACTCTGTACCTCAGAGTAGCACCCTGAAATCCCCATATTCACCTCTGTTGTATAATTATGATGTGTTTTCTACAAAGCATACCTTGTGAGGAATCATTTTAAAAGTCTTGATCTGTTCAACACTAATATCCTGTTGGACTGTATGTGAAGTTATGAAGCATTGTTATATGTGACTGAAATATGTTGTGAGGTTGGGAACACCCAGGGCATACAACAAAGGGGTAGCAGACAGGCATTAATGGCGCATCAACACCCAATCCACTATTCCAGAGACTTCTCAGAGAAAGCAAGTACACTATGGACTAACACAGGATCTTTCTAGCCTGCTGGAAAAAATTATAGAAGAGGGAAAGTGACTTCATCACTTTGCCTCTTCCCCCCCTCCACCTTCCTCCCCTCTACCCCATCTAAAGACCTGGAAAATCATCTGGAAGAAAAAAAACTTTGAACTGGGGAGTTTGGTCCCAGGCTGGAATATGGTTCAGTCTGTATACTGAGGCACTGTAAGCTGCTTGTACCATCTGTTAGGATGAGACATGTCTTGATTCAAATCTTTCTTAGTCTGTTTAAATTAGAATTTTGACTGCAAATTTATTTTTGTTTCTTAAGTAACCAACTTTAATCTCTCTGCCTGCTACTTATAATCACTTAAAATCTCTCTTTCCATAGTTAATAAATCTGTTTTATATTTCACCTAAAACTGTGTTTTGGGAGAAGTGCTTGGGGGAGCTCCGCTCAGACTACAAAGACAAGCGTGTGTCCATTTCACACTGAGGGAGTGGTGAGCTACCTAATGAACTTTCACTGGCCAAGGGAGTCTTGAGCACTGAGTTTTGGGGTTCAAAGCTTGGAGCTTGGGGGAACTGGCTGGAGCATCTCTATTGATGGTTCATGAGTGGCTGGGAGAGCTTCCATGTAACCAAGCTGAGTGTGTCCCTACCTGTGGGTGGCTGTGTAAGTGCAGTGCCTGTCAGAGGCTTGTAGCTTGACATGAGCATCAGAGTGTGAGGGACAGCCGAGGCTGGTGGGTTTGCAATCCAGGTTGCACCCCAGGAACCCCATCACGGGTTCACAAACCTTTCCTACAAACTGGGGTTCAGTTCGAAGCCAACTAGGCCAGTTTATTTTTTGTACCACAGTGGCCATGAGCACCCACCAGCGCCCAATGATGTTAAGCATCAAGCACAAACAAAAGAAAGACAGAGTTTGCTATGTGCATATCAGGCAACAGGGGGACACAGAGGGACTCGTCCTAACCACGAAAAATTCACAACAGTTTAGTGGTAGAAAAAAAGCTGAAATAGTGATTTCAGATGAGATTTGTTTTCTGAGATTGTAACAAATCTATGATCACCTAGGATTTCACCATGGGCACAGTTACTCATCGCTTCACAGTTGCAATCAGGATAAACAGAATTCCAATTCACCTGCTTCACTGAATTTTTCGATAACCTTTTTAAAATGCGGGCACCAGAACTGGATGCAGTATTCCAGTATCGGTCTCATCAATGCTGAATACAGAGGAAAAATAACCTCCTTCCTCTGACTCACTATCCCCATTTATGCATCCCAGGATCACATCCGCACTTTTTGCCACGGCATTGCACTAGGATTCCTAAATCCTCTTTAGAGTCCTGCTTTCCATAGTACAGACCCCCATTCTGAAGGGACGGACACGGTCCTTGTTCCTACTCTGTATTTAGCTATATTAAAATGCATTTTGCTTGAATGTGCCTAGTCTAACAAGTGATCTAGATCAAGCTGTATGACTGCCCTGCCCTCATTATTTATGACCACACTGCCAATCTTTGTGTCATCTGCAAATTTTATCCACAGTGATTTACTTCCAGATCACTGATGAAGATGTTGAATACCATCAGGCCCACTACCAATCTCTGCAGAACCCCACTAGAAACACCCCCATTCAATGAGGATTCCCCACTGGTGACTACTTTTTGAGCTCCACCAATTAGCCTGTCCTTAACCCACTCAACGTGTGCTTTAATGATAGTGGATAGTACTAATTTTTTAATCAGAACATTGTGTGGTATTAAGTCAAACACATTACAAAGTCTAAATATGCCTTTTTTGACCAAATTTGTAATCTCAAAGAATGAAATCAGGCTTGTTTGAAAAAAAATTATTTTCCATAAAACCATGTTAACAAGCATTAACTTTATTTCTATCCTTTAATTCTTGAATCTCAGATCAGCTTTTCCACCTTTTTGATGGGGCTGATGGCAGGCTAAGTGGCCTATAGATACCTGGGCCATCCTATTTATCTTTTTGAATATTGGCATAACATTTGCACTCTTTCAGTCTTCTGGAATTTCCTTGCTATTCCAAGATTTTAAAATTACATCAGTGATATGGAGATCTCCTCAGCCAGCTCTTTTAGGACTCTTTGGTACAAGTTATCCAGGGCTATTGAGTGAAAGATGTTCATCCCTGGTAGATGTTATTTAACATTTTCCTTGGTTACTAATAGACTGGAAAGTACTTCATCATCCACATGTGATACAAATACAACAACCAACTTCTTTCCAAATATACAATAGAAATATTTATTGATCATTTTTGCCTTTTCTGATTGATTATGAACTTTACCATCTCCATCTAAAAATGGGTCTACGCCATTGCTAGGATTTCTTTTGTTCATAATATAGTTTAAAATTCCTTTTATTTATCCTTAGCCCAGCCAGCCATGGATTTCCCTAATGTCTTTAGCATCCCTTATCAATCTTCTGTGATTCATATCTTCTAATTTATATCAATTGCTATTTCCCTTTTGCATTTGTTATATATTGTCTTTTTACTTCTAATTACTGCCTTTGCTTTGCCACTGAACCAGGATGCAGAGTAGCAACCGTGTTAGTCTGTATCCGCAAAAAGAACAGGACCACTTGTGGCACCTTAGAGACTAAGAGTACGTCTATACTACCCACTGGATCAGCGGGTAGTAATCTATCTATTGGGGATCAATTTATCATGTCTCGTCTAGATGCGATAAAGCAATCCACAAATCGACGCCTTTACTCCATCTCGGCAGGAGGAGTAAGCAGCGTCGACAGGGGAGCCGCAGCAGTTGACTTGCCGCTGTGAGGATGGCCAGGTAAGTTGAACTAAGATACTTTGACTACAGCTACGTGAATAGCGTAGCTGAAGTTGCGTATCTTAGATCAATTTCCCACACCGCCGCCCCCCTCGCAGTGTAGACCAGCACTAGCAAATTTATTTGAGCATAAGCTTTTGTGGGCTACAGCCCACTTTATCAGACACATGCAGTGGAAAATACAGTAGGAAGATACACACACACACACACACGCACCATGAAACAATGGGTGTTACCATACACACACTAACGGGGTGATCAGTTAAGGTGAAAAGAACAGGAGTACTTGTGGCACCTGAGAGACTAACAAATTTATTTAGGCATGAGCTTTCGTGAGCTACAGCTACTCTGAAACCAGTTAAGGTGAGCTATTACCAGCAGGAGAGAAAAAAACTTTTTGTAGTGGTAATCAAAATGGTCCATTTGCAGCAGTTGACAAGAAGGTGTGAGGAACAGTGTGGGGGTGGAGGAAATAAACATAGAGAAATAGTTTTACTTTGTGTAATGACCCATCCACTCCCAATCTTTATTCAAGCCTAATTTAATGGTGTCCAGTTTGCAAATTAATTCCAATTCAGCAGTCTCTCACTGGAGTCTGTTTTTGCAATATTTTTGTTGTAATATTGCAGCTTTTAGGTCTGTAACCAAGTGACCAGGGAGATTGAACCACGATGGGCTTTTAAGCCACAGCTGTCCTCTTTCTTGATTGTGGAATTGTGGCTTTCTTGGCCATCTAATAAACTCTCCTTAAAGAGCTCACAATTTTCATTCGCATTTTTCTGTCTGATTTTTTCCTGCCAGTCAACTTGCCTCAGAATTTTCCTCCACTTTCGGAAATCAGCCCTTTTGAAGCACCAAGCATACACATAGCTCACTGAGACTATCTTCCCTTTGCTCATATCAACTCTGATCAGGTCAATTCATCTTTATCTGTCACAATGAGTTTCAAGATAGAGTACCTCATATTGGGTGAAAAATCTTGTGTGTCAGAAAATCATCCATATTTTTTAGAAATTCTAAACAATGTTTTACTACTGTCTGCATGAGACCTCCAGCATATGTCTCCCAAACTGAAGTCCTACATAACACAGTTTTTCTTTCCACACATTACAGAAAGGTGCTTAAGGAGTAACTCGTCCTGTTTTTCGGTTGATTCAGTGGTCTATAACACAGCCCCACCGGTATCTCCTTCTTGGGTTTAGTTAGCACACTAATCTGTAGGATCATGGGTGGTGTGTATCAAAGGCTAGGGGAGGCTGTCTCCCCCCAAACAGCCCTGTGTGGTCCTGCCCACGGTCCACCCCCAGGCTCCCTCCTGCTTCTCACTGGCGCTCTGGGGCTCTTCCCCAGTGGCTGGAGCCCTATGCTGGGGCCAGGACCAGCCTGCAGCTAGGAATTCTGGGTGCTTGAGCCAGGGCTTGTGCCACCCACCCACCCAGTGTTCTGGGGCTGGGGAGGGTGGGCAATGCCCGCCCAGAACTCTGAGGCTTCGGGGGGCCCACGCCGCCCAGCCAGCACTCCAGGGCCTGGGGTGCTCAAGTGGCTGGGGGCGGGACTGGTAGCTGTGTGGGGAGGGGCTTTGGGCTCTGGTGGGGGAAGGGAGGCAGGAGGGGCGGGGCCTCAGGCAGAAGGGGAGGGCTGGGTGTCATAAGCATAAATCCCAATTCTGAACCTTAGCATCCAAAATGTGGGTGCCTAGCATAAACCCTCCAAGCTTAATTACCAGCTTGGATCTGATAACGCTGCCACCAGACAGGAATAAGTGCCTGCCTCACTCTGGTCTCCCCAAAACCTTCCCTGGGGGACCCCAAGACTCAGATGCCCTGAGTCGTACAACAAGGAAATAACCCCTCCCCGTCTCTCTTTATTTCCTCCCCAGTCCGCCCTGGAGTACTAGGAGATACCGTTTCAAGTCCTTGAATGCAAACACAGAGGAACAACGTTTCCCCTCAGGTGCAGAGTCCCTGCAAAGTGACGCTTTGCAACTCTGACACAAGAGATTTCCCTTCCCCCTGTTTCCTTCCTCCCCACCAATTCCCTGGTGGTTCTAACTAGGAAAAATCAAACAGTTTTAAAAAGAAAACTTTTATAAGAAAAAAAAGAATAAACTGTTTCTGTATCAGGGTTGACAATATACAGGATTCAATTGCTTAAAGAAAATGATAAACGCCTTACCAAAAAGATATACAATTTAAATTCCAATCAACTACACACATGTAAATACAAAAACAATATAAAAACCTATTGCCTTCTACCTTTTGTACTTACACTTGGAAACAGAAGATTAGAAAAGCCTGGAGACAGAAATCACTCTCATAGCCGAGAGAGCACAGAACAGAGACACAGACAAAAGACATAGACCCCAAAATTTCCCTCCCTAAGCTTTGAAAAATCTGGTTTCCTGATTGGTCCTCTGGTCAGGTGTTTGGTTCCCTTTGTTAACCCTTTACAGGTAAAAGAAACATTAACCCTTAGCTATCTGTTTATGACACTGGGCCAGTGGCTAGCCTCCCCAAGCCCATGGTTCACCCTCTGCCTATGTGCATGATTTCAAGATCCTGTTCTCCTGAGTTATCAGTGACTTTAAAACAAGTAACAGTGTCTTTATCAACTCTATCCTTCCTACACAGGTAATAACTAGTGATTCTGACATTCCAATTATGCAAATCATCCCACTAGGCTTCAGTAACACTAATTAGATCAAATTTTGGCTCATACATGAGCTTTTCCCATTCCACTTGCTTGCTACATTCCGTTCTTCTGCACTAGCACAATGTGACAGAGGGATATTTAAATTTCAAAAAAATCTTAATTCATTTTAAGTTAAATTCATGACGATGCTTCTATTCATAATTAACTTTGTGAATTAGTAGGTTTCTACCCTATGTCATGCCTGGAAAGGGAACGAAAGAAAAGAGAAACACTCCTCTAAGTTGTGTGTTTTAATGGGCGGCCTCTTAACAAGATCTTGGGCATTTGAACAAGTGTGGCCCAAATCTAGAACATATGGGCTAAAAGGTGCTCCAGGATCAAATAATTAGGCTCTCAGTCTGCCACCATAATCAATCCATGCTAAACTACAGCTGGGTACTCAGTCTACTCTCGCTGAAGATACAGAAAGGCATCAGTAACATGCCGTCCTACAAAACACATCAACAGACTGACCAGGAATTGCTGTCCAGGAGAAAACAGACAACACAGCAGGTAGAAATTCAATGGAGAGCCTCATAAAACCCGCTACTTGTCCCTTGGGACTTTCAGTCAGGAAACATTAAAGGATCCTCCGGTACATTTTTCCTCCTCCCTAAGAAAGGACACGAGCCCTGGGATCCTGGCCTAATTCCCACTTGGATAGTATCATTCAGCCTCCCTAAAATTCTCACTCTGGAAAATTTCCTATGTGAAACTGTTAGACAGTGTCTGTGTATGCTGTTAAATAGATACTATCCTCCACCCCAGAAGGGGCTGCATTTCAGCACTGGTCAAAGTATTTACTGTATATGTAACAAACCAAATTCTGCTCTCAAATACACTCATATAACCCCAACCAACTTCAGAACAGAAGATGCTATAGAAATGTCCTCTAACTTTTATTTTTATTAGCAACTAGTTCCATTTCATGGTCTTGTAGTATATGCACTGGGCTCCCACGTGGCCATCCATGGGTCCAAAATGTCAGTTTTATCATTAAAAATCATTTCCAAATGCACTTTTCACAGTTTATTCACAGCAAAGAGTGGCTCATTACTGAGTGCACTTTCAGTTCGTTTCAATGTGCAGAACTGGTTCTACATTTCCCATACACTCCTGCATCCCTTCTTCATTATTCCTACTCTGAATGGCTGTTTCTCCCCATTGACAAACAAGAACAGAATGTGTTGGGTTTCATTTTTATGCCTTTCAACAGGGTGAAAATGCTGTCTATGTATTTCATTCCAGAGGAAAAGTTTGAAGAACCAACAACTTGCCATAATTAAGGTTAGAAACATCAATTAAAAGTAACTCCAATTCATGATATTTTGTTTCTGCCAAGGACAAAACTGCTGTCTGTGTATGTAATGGAAGAACTACAGATCCAGCCAGATGGAGAGTGCCATATAAATATAAAATTATAATTATTATTGAGGATTTTATTCAGTTCAAGTGAACATACTGCAGCAGAATGGAAAGATCCCTTAACGGTACAATAACAACGGTATACAATGGCCTAGAAGCCAAAGATGGAAAAGATCTTATTAGGACATCAAATCCATCCATCGGGGGCCAGTGGAGCATTGTACCATTGATCTATTCTCCATCACATTGTCAAGACCAGTTTTCAGTGTATCAAGGCTCGAGCTTCCACTTGTTACATTGCAGGCAGGAAAACAGATTTATATGAGAACTGTTACACATCAATTAAAAATCTGAGGAGAAAAGAGAGGTAAGAAAGCAAAATGTGTTAGTGCTTATGCAGCTCGCCTGCTTTGGAGCAGATCCAGAAAAATGCAGAGCCCTCTCCTGGATCCCACAGACATCAATGGGAGCAGAGACACTTTTCCTTTAAACTTACCCAATGTCCTCCGTCTACTCTATCTCTCAGGATAAGCAAATGAAAGCCAGCGTGTCCAAAAAAATAATTTACTGGCATGCCCAGGTTTCCAGCCAACAGGGCTGTGTGTAGTAATTATGTGTAATTTATTTAGTCACCAATAATTAGTCCCCTAACTGTGCCTCTGAGCTGAATCTGTATTGCCTCATGCGGAATCTCTCATAAGGAGGCATCACAGAAGAATGAAGCAGCACCGACTTTAAAGTGGATTAATCAAAAAAACCAAATAACTTTGAATATTTCACAGCCGCTACGGACAACTTACTCTAGAGCAGTTTTAGGTTAATGGCTTGAGTACTAGCAGGTTAACCATGTACTGCGGATTGTCAAGAAGGCACTTCCAGATGCTGCCAGTTGGGTTCCATCCAAGATCACAGAACAATTTAGCCTCTGTTAAGTGCCCCCATGTGAACTGTACAAGCAATCAGACTCTCTCCCTCGCTCACTCTCATCTTCGGTCATAAGGGAGGCTTCAAGCCAAAGGGAACGGGAGGGGGGAGGAGAAGCACATTCTAGCTGTGCTCTTCCTATTTCACTAATTGGTTACATTTATGGAATCCCATTTCGCATTAAAAGAGCCAGTGGGCTGTAATGAGATTCTCCAGCATCCTCCCACAATTGGACAGGAGCAACTGGATGTTTTTTTGAGGCAGAACAAGTCTAACATATTACACATTTAAAAAGAAAAGAAAAGAAAAAAAGGTTTTTGCAATACAATTGTAACTTCTAAGCCAACTTATTACTGAGCTGTAGGGGACAGGGACAAAAACGAACAGACGCTCAGCAGCACATTGCAGAGTATAAAAAGTCATCTTATTCTTCAGCGTTTGCCTAGTGCAGTTCCACTCTGAATAGCTATCATTAAGTGTGGTGTAAGCAATGCTTACCTTGCTAGCACAAGTTATTGTTGGCTGGAACACTAGACAAACAACAAGATGATTCCAGATGTTTGGCTAAAATGCTATATAGACAAAGCTTGGCAGTGCTCTGATTTGAAAAGAAACCATCTGAAAACACGTGGAATTCATTTGTACAGGAGAGTGTCTCAGAACATACAGCTACTTGAGCACTAACAAGCCACTCAACCCTGCTGGTTACAGAAAACTCTGGAGGGGCATCCGGTAACACAAGAGGGACTATGTAAAAACAACATCATCTCACCAAATGCATCTGCTCCCTGTGCGTCACAGCGTCAGCACCACTACCTTTCCGGACCAAAACAAGATCCAGCTCCCATTAGCACTGCAAAAGCCGATGCAACTACAGGGAACAGTGAGATGAGAGTCTGTTCTGCTTCACACTTCATCAAAAGAACTGTCAAGCTCAGTTCTGACTGCTGAATCTTTATCACCGGTGACAACATAAAACAGAAAGAGCAACCAGTTCTCCAGATTCCAGACTGAGTTTGCAGCACTGCTAGTTAGGGGAAAAAAACAAAAATCAGTTTTTTGTGTATAGTACACTGAGCACTTTGGGACGACATTGAGAGAAGAAATATTGGACCCTATGCCACAATGTCATTTGTAGAGTCACTTTTCTGATTACAATTGTACTTTAAATGGTAGTTTTAAAGATTACCGAAGTCCCCCTTTAGCCATATAGTCTTAAACGAACTTTGAAGAAAACACAAAACACATGCACAAACAATCCACTGAGAAGCCACAAGTTGAGGACAAAACTTCTGGATGAATACTGCAAAAAGCTTTCCACAAATAAACTTGAATTTTTCAACGGCTGGTCACTGGCTGCATCTGCATCCTTACTGCATTTGCTTTCCATGAATATTCTAGTAAATGAGTTGACTGGCAGGAATATCTGAAGCAGTGAATTTTCAGTGATTATTGCCGAATATTATAATTCATGACTGAGAGCATTTTTACCACAACCTTGATTTAGACAGCAAGACCTCATCGACTCAGGGAACAGAAGCATATCATATGACCTGCATTTCCAAGCAAAATGGCTCTTTTTTCCAATACTGATAACTTGCATTGCCAACAGGGCAACACTTCAAGATGGCAGTGTGTGCCCATTTTTGCCCATCTAACAGCCTATCTGACCTTTTGCCCTTCAGCAGAAAATTTAATGTAAAATGCAGGTGTCATTTTTATTCATCTAAAGCCTTGTCTACACTGCCACTTTACAGGGCTGAAACTTTCTCGCTCAGGGGTGTGAAAAAACACACCCCATAGCACTGCAAGTTTCAGCCCTGTAAAGTGGCAGGATAGATAGTGCACCAGCCCTGGGAGCTACTCCACTCGTAGGGGTGGAGGTGGGGTTCAGCACTGGGAGAGCTCTCTCCTAGTACTAGCGCCGCGACTACATGGCCATCTAAAAGCGCTGCCGCACGACTCACGAGGAAAGCTCAGCATGTGATTCCCTCTGCCAATTCCATGCACAACCACCAAATGAGAACATCCAGCAGAACGCTCACATTGTGTATCTATAGCCTATCTATATATATAGCCATGACATTTTAAATTTGCTAATTGATTTTAAAGGGGAAAACTAATCTTTTAAACTATTGGCAGATGAAGTTTTTTAATGCTGTGGACTTTTTTTTTTCCCCTTTGGCCTAATTTTAAAACTGCAAGTTTGCCATGGACAGACTCCAGTAGGGAGCTAAGGGCCTTTCACTTAGAAGTATTTTTCCTCCTTTTGAAAGAAAGAAGAAAAGAAAGAATGGACAAACTTACCTTACAATGTCTTTTAAACTGTCTGACCTCCAAGGCTTTGAGTACAGCATATCTGATTCTCTTATGCCTAGTATGCAGTCCCATATTGGACTTACTGCTCAAAAGCATCACTAAAATAACTATTACTGATCAAAACAGCAGCGTCATGGACAGAGCTATGGGCAAAGCACCTCTAAGAAATGCCTCGAAAAAATCCTTTTTCTTTCCTTTATGTCACCATTCATTGAGCACTCAGGGGAATAAAATCTAATTACTGGAGTTTGTAATTTATACAGACATTGTGTCCCATCCCAAAGGTGACTGCAACTCTGAGATGAGGAAAAGTAAATATATTTAGATTTTGGTATTTATCTATTGTGACAAGTTCCTCCTCTACCTTGGTGGGTCCTGCGCTTATTGGCAGATTTGCTCACCTCAGTGATCTTCCCCACAGTCTGGGTCAACTCCTCCTGTGTCTGATCAGGAGTTGGGAGGTTTGGGGGGAACCCGGGCGCGCCCTCTAG
>NC_133770.1:296098820-296132853 GCF_003597395.2 Chelonoidis abingdonii
AGGCGATGATGCGGGCGCCACGGATGTTCAGACACTCATGCCTGGCCTCCCCAATGTCAGAGCATGCACTGCCCATGGCCGGCACCAAGCCTGTGCAACAGAGCAAACAACCAGAGAAGGTTCATACCTCTCCTGGAGCTTTACGTCCTGTCATTTTCTGGGAACGCTGCAGGGGGAAGGCTCAGGGAGGAATAAACCCGGACACCCACCTGCCTCTGTGTATCTCCTCTCCTCGCAGACATCAGAGCCAGGGCCTCTTCCAGCTCCTTCCTCAGAGGGCCCAGGGCTCCTGGAGTTTCTCCTGCAGGCCATCGTGTGCGATAAACAGCCATTAGTCTGCCTGTCTGATGGGTGGACAGTACTGTCCATATTGACATTTCATACACTTCTCAGAGCCTGTGTTTGAGCTAAAGCTTCACATCACTGAGCACAGGCCAGAGGGAAAACAGCTGGGAAGGTTTGAACGATCCCTCCTGCCGGTGAGAGTGAAAAGGTTGGCAGCACCTCGCTGCACTGTACCAGACCCGGCCAGGAACAAGACCCCACTGTGCTCCTGTCTGTCCAGGCTCCCATGTGCCTCCCCAGGCAGCGGCTGAGCACCTGAGCCAGCGCAGTCCCATTAACTGCACAGGGTGAAGCTGTGATGTGGCTGGAGGTCAGGAGAAACTGGGGAACACTCGCTCTGGGGGAATGTGCCCCCATAATTATACTGCTCCAGAGCTGAATACCCCAGGCTCTTCCCTATACTTCCGTTGACAGCGTGTGATTCATTCACACAGCACAACAACTGCTTCCTGCCCGTCAGCCCCGCTCTGTAGTGACACCCTGCAGCCCCACGAGCCTTTCCCATTCACATTTTTTCTTTTTCGAGCCCTTGAGTTTCTCTCCTGCCCTCTGCCAAGGCTCAGGCTGCTGTGCAGCTGCTGCTGAGAGCTCCTCTGCGGAGCTGTCGCAGGTAACACCCCTCCGGTGCTCTCGCAGGGAAGCGGAGGGATGGGAGCCAGCAGGGCTAGTGAGAGACAGGAGGCGGGCAGCCTTTGCATCCAGCACAAACAGCTTCATCAATAGCAGGATCAGACAGAGGAGGCAAAGGTGGCTGGATTCTGAGCTCCACCACAAAATAAGCTCCACCCATTGAGTCACCAAAAGGAGACACCATGATCTGTTCACAGTAGATGTGCAATGTCAAAACAGGAGGATGCTGTTGGCTCCAAGGGGTCCTGGTCGGCTGCTCTGCGCCTGATTCTGGGCTCTCTGGGCCTGGTCCTTTTTACTGGGAAAAAAAAAGAGGTGGCATTTCCCAAACATCACCCCCTTGTGACACTGGAAGGAGGCATCACTGGAACATAAAATGGTGCCAGCTTAATTCTCCCTCTCCGCCAGTGGGAACAAAATAATTAACAGTTTTATATTTATTCTTCCAGTCTGAAGGTAACACACTCACTAGACTGGCCTGCAGACCTTGTGATTTAAACTCACTGATGTTAACACCGTCCATGAAATAAGGGGACTTCTTTAACAGCAGTGGAAGCTGGGTTTGAAAAGCAGTCACAAATCAAGAGAAAGGTTCCACATCACATATCTTAAGCATGATATTTTCGTTGATGATTGCCACACTCCAGATCATTAATTTTGTTATGGCATCTCCCACACAATGAAGCTGAATGATGCATCACCACCTGTGACAGGCAACTTTCAGTGAAATCAGCCTGTATTTAAAACCCAAATTATTACCATTAAACTTGACAGCAATTCCCTACCTTGTACTCCTGGCGCAGCTTCCTTATGGGAACCATGTGTGAGTGCGGTAGCCGGGATCGTCGCACACCACACAGATGGGGGTTTATCCTCTTCACAGAACAGTTTCAGAGGCCTCCTGGTGTTCCCAACACTCCGTCCCCTCCTGCTCCTTTGCTGCCTGTAACTCAGCCTTTGGCGATTTCATGAAACATTTTGCCAGCTGCCTGTTGGGCCTGAGGTTTCTCTTGTGCCACATTTCTCTGCACTGAGGGCAGGAGGTGTCTGTATCGGATCCTCCCAGCATGGCGATGCAGGCTCGGCAGAAATTGTGCCACACTCACAGGTGACAGGTCTGTGAAATACTCCAGACAGAGGACATGTCGCTTCCTCCGGAGACTTTCCACGGGTTCTCTGCAGCCATGGTCCCTGTGGCAGTGTAACAGGGAAGTTTCACTTTCCTAGACTCAAAACTATGCCCCCCGCGCAGCAGCAGCAATTGGGTGTTTCCCTTCCTGGAACTGACTCAGGCTGTTGCTGAGCCGGAGCCAGCTCCTCTGGAAGCTTAGGTGAGAAATGTCCCAAAAAGGCTCTGATCCTGCAATCAGCCCCTCTGCTGGTGTGTGTGGGGGTCACTGGGGTTCACACGGACATCAGCTTCCCCTTGTTCTGCTGAGCTGACAGAACTGCGTGTCCAAGGAGTGATATTTAGGCTTCTGCAATTCATTTATTTAATTTTATTTTGAAGATAAGATTAAATCTATTTGTAAGAATTTTTGTATTATTCTAGTTAACTTTGACATTTCAGTTTTTATCAATATTATTGTTCACAGTTGTGGGAATTGGGGGGGGTCAGACAATTATTAGTTTATGACAGTAGACACAGAATTCAAAAAGTTAAAAAGTGTAACTGTCAAACACAAATTCTCAACATCACATGTCAAAATATACTAAGAAAATCTCCTTAAATCAAACTCTAGTAGTTCTCAAGCACCATTTTTCTTACTGTTCCTATTTGAAATTTCACTTATCAACGAAAGAGCTCTTCCCCCATCTTGCTTGGGTCTTTCCTGGCTCTTTGACTGCTGTTCGGCCAGTGCTCTGCCACTGCTGCTGCTCTCCCCCTTGGTAGGAGGTGAGGAGCTGCTTTAGGCAGCGTTTGGGGTCTTTGCAGCTTGCTGTGAGGGGTGGGGGTTTGTGCTCCTTCTGGCCTTTTTCATCTTGCTCCAGGGGTGGTGGCTAGAGTGGTTGGTGTGAGGGAACAGGGGAGGTGTGGCCCCTTCTGCTGCTGCTCCCTTTCCTGCCCTTCGCTGATAGGGGCTTCTCCAACTTGTCCCAGCTGCCTGCCTCCCCTGCTTACTTGCCAGGGCTTTGCAGTAGCAGGGAGTTCATTGTTCTAGCACTCGTGGGCTTTTCCTTTCCTTCCTGCGCTGCATTGGCCAGGGACTCCTTCCCCCTCTGCCTTGCCCACTGCCCTGTCCTTGCAGCTATTCATCCTCCTTTCCTTTGCTGCCTGCCCTCTGCCCCCTTCTAGCCACCTTTGCTCCGTTTTGCCTCTGCTCTGTTTCCTGTGGGGCCTCTTTCTTTCTTGGTCCTTGGTTAGTTTGTTTGCCCCGCCCTTGTCCCACGGGCAGGGGTTGTTACCAGCCCATTTCCCCTTTTTCAGTTTGGTTGCCCTTGAGCCCACCCTGTTTTTCTGCTTCCCTGCTTGTGCCGTCCGTCGTTGTCTCCTCCACCCACCCCCTTCATTCCTTGCTGTTTTCCTCACCTCCCGCTTTACCCTGGCCGTTGCCCAACCCACGATTCCTTTTTTTAGGCACTTAGAATTCCCCTCCTTCTTCTCAGTTATTCCCCTCACTGAGCTCTCTTCTCTCCCCCCCCCGTCCCCAATGTAGCCAGGGGAGCCAGTTTCTTCCTCCTGTGCTGGGGGTTGTGTTCCTTGTTTCCTGGGTCCCCCTCGATCGGCGCCTCCTGTCCTGCTTTCGCCTAGCGAGGGGGTGTGGTCACCATTTCCCCCACCCTTCCCTCTCTTCCTTTTGTTCCCTGCCCTAGTGGCTGTCCCTATCCCTCACCTCCCTGTGTCCTGTGGTGGGCGATTCAGGGGGTGGGACTTCCCTGGACGCCCCTGCTCTTCCCTCTCAGTCTCCCTTCCCACCCTCCCTTGTAATGGCTGCCTTGACGGTGACCGCCACTGCTGGCTTAACTGCCATCCCCTCCACTGAAGCACAGGCGGTGGGGGGCACGGATAGGGACTCCTGAGACTCCGCTGCTGCTGCCACGACCTCTGCAGCCTCCACTTCCGAGTCCCCTCCCTTGGGTGGTGAGAAGGGCTGGGGGATGAAGACGAGCAAGGGCCCTGCCCTGAAGGTGAAGCCTCCCGTGGGGGTGGTCCCTTCTCCTGCTGCGGCCCTGCCGACAGCTGTGGCCCCCCTTTATCCCAACCCATGGTTCCCTTCTCCATCCCTGGAGATGCTGATCCCTTGGCCCCCAGGGTGTACGCCCAGATAGCTGCAACCCCTCTGCTCGCTGCCTTGCTGTCTGCTCCAGCCGCCTCTGCACAACAGTGCTTATGTCCGTGTAACTTAAGTCAGTCAGGGAGTTGGTCTATTCACACCCCTGAGCAACATAAATTCTGCCGACTTCAGCTGTCGTGTGGACACAGCCTCAGGCGCTTCTCTTTGGGAGAGCAGCATGGTTTAGGATACACCCCTGTTGTTAGCATCTCCCATTGGCTAGTTTAGACAGCTCCCCAACTAGCGTGCTGGCTCTTCTAGATGGCACCTGCCTGTCTCCGTTCATCGTGCCAGGAGACTAGGCGCCTAAGTCAGGCTGTCTGGGTTTCAGTGTTCTTCTTGTGATGTTCTAGGCACCGAAAAATTAGGTGGGGGTAATACTCAGCATTGTAACACCTAAGTCCCTTCATGGATCCCACCCCCAGTGATTTACATTAGAAGCTCACAGAAAGCAAAGACACAGACCAGGATAAAGGTGGGGTGTCTCCTTTTTCTCCATTTAGATCCCATCTTTTAGCTCATGGCCACCCCAGGTGAAGGAGTGGGGTTTTCAATGCAATAGCAAGCACAAGGCAGTGATCTTATTATACAGTCCCAGAGAAGATGAGGCAAGTGATGCTTTCACCTCAGTGTAGCTACTTAAGGTGATTGTTAACCCTCCTAAACACACCCCAACCCACAGAATTCTTCTTGACCAGTTACACGGAGGTGAAACCACCACTTGCCTTGTCTACATACAGATTTGTAGCAATACGACAGAGAAACCTGCACCCTATGCAGACAAATCCCCAGAGACTGTCTCAGCAATTGCTGATGGGAAGAAGAAATGTGAACAGCACAGTTTGTATCTCTTAGCATGAATATTCAAACTCTGAAAACAAAAGAACAGAGTGACTTGTGGCCCTAGAATACACATTTATTTCAGCATGACTTTCGTGAGCTACGGCTCACTTCTTCGGATGCATAGAATGGAACACACAGACAGGAGATATTGAACATACAGAGAACATGAAAAGGTGGAAGTACGCATACAACAGGAAGAGTCTAATCAATTGAGATGGCTATCATCAGCAGGAAAAAAAAACTTTTGAAGTGATAATTAAGATGACCATAGAAGGTGTGAGGGAACTAACATAGGGAAATAGATTCAATTAGTGTAATGACCCAACCATTCTCAGTCCCTGTTTAAGCTAACTTAATTGTATCTAATTTGCATATTAATTCGAGTTCAGCAGTCTCTCTTTGGAGTCTTTCTGAAGTTTTTTTGTCAAAATTGCCACTTCAGTCTGTCACTGAGTGGTTAAGAGGTTGATCTAGTTCGTGCCAGAATGCCCCTCTGCCATGTACTTGGCAAACCGAACAGTCTCTACACAAGAATAAATGGACACAATCTGACATCAGGATCATAACATTCAAAAACCAGGGGAGAACACTTCAACCTCTCTAACCACTCAGTGACAAAGAAACAAGTCAATGGTTTATGGGATTAGTGGGATACTATGACAGTTCATCCCAAACTTGCTACCATGGCTGCCCAGTTGACAGACCTGGTTAATGACACTGCCCACAAAAGGATCACTGAACCAAAGCTGTGACAAGGCATTTAGGGCACTACAGTCCTGTTGACCCAGGAGCCAGTAATATTCACTCAGCCTTCTCAAAGCCCTTTATTCTCCAACAGATGTGCCTGCTGTCAGACTCGGAGCAGTGCTATCTTATCAGAATTCAGAGAACACCTGTTCTCTATCTCAGCAGGAAGTTATTCCACATGAGGTAGCTTAATAGGTCATGAAAGGAGCCCTGGAGGTGAAACAAGCCATTAATGCCTATGTATTACTTGTGGGACAGCCTCGCTCAGTAATTGACCATGCACCACTGAAGTCAATGATAGGCCATAACCCAGGCATTATGCAGCGGCTCTCTCAACTGCCATAGAGCTTTCAACTGGTACGTCGTTCAGGCACAGAAAATAGATACATGGACCTATCACAGATGATGGGGACACAACCCGCCCCAAGACACCGCAGCCCAGGATCTGAGGGGAGGGGGAGCGAGGGGTATACAACATCACTGGCATGACAGGATAGAGTGACCAGATGTCCAATTATAGGGACAGACACCGATTTCAGGTCGTTTCTTATACAGGATTTATTACCCCCATCCGTCCCCATTTTCACACTGCTGTGTCTGGTCACCTATGACAGGGTGAAAGAACAGTACTGGACCCAGGTAAGCCACCCTCCAGCCCTGCAGATCATGCTCCAACTGGAGAAGGGCTGGAAAGGGAGCAACCCAGCTCAGAAGGGAGAGGCACGGGAGAGGACAGACCTACCCAGAAGGTTACTGACAAGGGCACCAGAGCAGCCCCCCGAGGGACTGACTGCTTGCTTAGGCCTGGTTGGGGTAATGGTTGGTGCCTTTCTTTTTCTTTCACCTTATCTGGACTTGAAGCTGGGGAAGCCCAGCAGCTGGTAGGAATGACCCAGGGAGGTTATTTGGAGGATACCTTTGGGGCCAGACACTGTTGATCTCCTAGGTGCTGGATCAGAAACCAGTGCACTGGTGGCCCGGGTCCCCTATCACTGCCTAACCTGCCACCTCACTGCACCTCTGATTAAAAGAGGGCTAGCACTGGCAGCACCTGCCCACTAAGAGGTGGCACTAAGTGCCACGACCACTAGGCCACTTAACCCACCGATGCAATAGGTGGTGACTCTGTGGGTGCTCAGGGCTCAGCACCCATGAGACAACAATAGTGGGTGCTCATCAACCACCATCTGGCCATGTCAGCTGTTTGTGGGTGGGCCCAGAGCTGGCCGCCAATCAGCTTTTTGGGAGAGGACCCTGGGGCTGGCTGAACACTCAGGGACTGTGGCACCACCTGTACTTCACCCTTCCTTCCTCGCTCTGTCTCTTCCCCGAAGCCCCGCCTCGCTCCTCTCTACCTCCTGGAGCAAAAAGGATGAGAGGCGCTTGCGGAGGGGTGAAGAGGAGTAAGTGGGGGCAGGGGCCTCGCATGAGTAGCAGAGAGGAGTGGGCAGGAGCGCTCAAGGAGGGAACTTGGGGAGGGCAGAGTGAGGGCAGGGCCTTGGGGAGAGGGCAGAGTGGGGATGGAGCACCCACAGCAAAAAGAAAGTCAGAGCTATGACGATGACTCGATTACGCTCCACATGAGGATTCAATTTTGTACAAAAACTTTCTTCTCAGAGGAAGGAATGACACTTACCAATTTAGATTTTGGTTCCCTAAAACATACACAGAAATACACAGAAATTTATATGAGCTTTCCTACCTTATGTGTTGTTTCCTCATCATCAAAGTAAAGCTGCTGGGTGATTATTCCTGTTCAATTTCCTCTTTTCATTGCTCCCCAAAATGGAAGTGCGCTGTGGATACAACTCTTACATGGCCTGCTCTGAATGTTGCTGAGTAAGTTCGCAGCCCTACAGGCAGGAAAAAAGTGAAATAATGTAATTAAATATAGGTAATAAAGGTGTTCATCATGGAGGGAGAAAAACAAAACTAACACACCCTGTGATGGGGGTTGGTAGAATTTTTATATCTATAATTTCAATGGACAATATTGTCCAGAATTTCAGCATTCCACCCACCCTCACCCATTTTTGTCAAATAAAATGTTCAGAGGGAACATTATGGGTTTTAATTTTTCCTGATTTTGTATATTTAAATTTCCTAGCTGTAGGAATTGGGGGGAGGGGGAAAAATCAGACAACAATTTTTTAATGACGAATCTTGAGATTCAAAAAAAATAAAGCTTTATACGCTAAAAACACATTACAAGTGACATGCCAAAATACACAAAGTAATGTCCTAAACAAACTCCAGTAAGTTCTCAGAATTCTTTCTTTCTTTGCCTATCTGTAAATGTCAATTATTGATGGAAAGATTTTTCCCATCCGTTGGTGTGTACGGTGAAATCGACATTGACTGATAAAGATCAATCCTTCCAAACCTCTGTACACAGTTTCCAGCCCCAATCTCAGCAAGTCAGTACTACTACTCACTCCCTGTTACACATCCAAGGCTCTCATTAGTAAGGCTAAGATTTTGTCAGGTAATTTTAGTAAAAGTCACAGATAAGTCACGGCAATAGCAAAAATTCATGGAAACCCTGAATCCATGACCTGTCTGTGACTTTTACTAAAAGAACCATGTCAAAATGGGGAGTGGGGTCCAGCACACAGGCCGCTATGCTCTGGGTCCCCCCTGCCAGACCCTGGGAGCTGAGAGCTCTGGGGACCCACTGGCTGGCAGCTTCAGCCTGCTGCCGGGGGTGAAGCAGAAAATGTCACTGAGGTCTCTGGAAGAAGTCACGGATTCGTGCACTCTGGACATAATTCTAGCCTTAACTATATAGTCACAAAAAAGCAGGCAGAAGAATCTCTTCAACGTCATTATGGGTCTGGGTGTCTTGGGCCCCCGGAATGCTGGAGTCAGCTGGCTCGGCATGGACCCTTCCAGCGCTGCAGGGCGGGGCTGTTTCTTTAAGAGAAAACACATCTGCTCACATGACCCCCGTGTGACTTTACTTCCGCTTTCCATCCCGGGCAGCGCTGCGAGGGGGAGGCCGGGTCTGCGCTTGGACACAGGTTCCTTCCAAAGGGAGGGAAAGCTGGGAAACCGCCGCGATCTGCTAGCCAGGGAATTAGCCCTGCATGGGATAAACTGAAAAGTCACAATGTGAATCATCGCGCCAAAACGGATGAGTCTGATCACACCCTGGAGATCGTCAAACTTCAGAAGGCCAGTCAGGTAGGTTAATTTTGCTGCAGAATGATTCCTCGTATCCCTTATGTGCGCTGCTTCTTGCCTGGCCAGACTGTTAATAATACAAAGAGGGACTAATCCTGTGTCATTTGTGTTACTGGTGATGTGAACACTACACTGCAAGTATATTCAAATGATTTTAATCCTCTATTTTTCAGTTATTGTTGAGCCTGTAACTCGGGTTTGGTGGCGTGTTGAATTATCCAGGGGTCTGCAGCCTTCAGAAGTGCTGTGCCGCGTCTTCATTTGTTCACTCTGATTTAAGGTTTCTCATGCCAGTGATACAGTTTAATGTTTTGAGAAGGTCTCTCTCGCAAGTCTGTAATATATAAATAAACGATTATTGTGTAAAGTAAACAGGTTTCAATATTTTAGAAGCTTCATTTAAAATTAAATTAAAATCTGATCTTACGCCGCAGCCTGCTGCCGGCCTGGGGTTCCATTCACCTAGGCCAGCAGTGGGCTGAGCGGGACCTATGGCGCGGACCCCTGCTGGCAAGGGGCCGGTAGCCGGACGCAGCGGGCTGAGCGGCTCAGCTCGCTGCCGGTCTGGGGTTCATCCCCGCTCCTGCCAGCCCGGTCCTGGCTGCCACACCCCTCAGCCCACTGCTGGTCAGGGTCCCAGTCCTGCCCCATACAGTGGGTACCTACCTTCTCTCTGGTCCGAGCCATTCTCTTGTCTCTCTCTGCACTGAGCTGAGGGTGGAGTGCACTGAGCACAGGCGGGGGTTGGGGGTGTAGGGTCTGGCCTGGAACTGAATGAGGAGGGGGCTCAGGTTGGGACAGGAGGTTTGAGTGTGGGGCACTTACCTGGGGCAGCTCCCATTTGGTGTGAGGGGTGGCAGGTGGGATGTGGGGGGTGAGGAGCTCCTGTTTGGTGCTCAGGAGATGTGGGGTTTGTGCAAGAGTTAGGCATGGGGTTGTGGGGGGTGCTGGATGTGTGGGGGGTGCAGAGTCAGGGAATGGGGTGCTGGGGGGATGCAGGGACAGGGCTGAGTCGTTGGGGGAGTACAGGGGGCTGAGGTGGGCAGGGGTCAGGGCAAAGGGCTGGGGTGCTCGGCTCGTAGGGAGCTCCCAGCCCCTGCCATGAGTGGCTCACAATGGGCTGGAGGGGATATGCCCTGATTCCATCCCTTTCCCAAGGCCATCCCTGCTTTTTCTCCAGCAGTGAGCACGCTGCAGCTCTGCTTCTGCCCACCCCTCGCAAGGCGCTCAGCTGATGGGTGGCAGGGAAGGAGAGAAGAAGGGGCAGGAAAGCAGCACATTGGGGGAAGAAGTGGGGGAGGGGGGAGCTTGGCTGCCTGCAAGACCAAGCTTCTACCTCCTCCCCCACAGGAGAGAGAGCGGTGGGCGGGGGGCTGAGCGGGGCCAGGGGCTGGGACCCAGAGCGGAGGCAGCAGCGAGCCATTAAAAATTGGCTCGGCACGCGTGCCACAGGTTGCCACCCTGAATTAGTCATTTGTTTCTTTTGCAGGAATGTTTTATTCAAGAACCCTGGACTCGATCTTGTTCTCAGTGACTCCAGGGAGATTTGTACAAATAACTCCTGTATTGAGAATTTGGAAGAGATTTACGGTGTCACTCCCAGCTATTGTGTCCTTCTGCCTGTTAACGTATAATTTTCTACTCTGACTGTGGGGCTGAACTTTGTTTTGATACTTTCAAGAGAAAAAAGGAAAATTATTTCCACAGTCAATCAAACAGAAAGTTGCATCCTGTTCTCCTTCTGAAATGAAAGGCAATTCTGCATGTGACTAACGCAGACCTGTGCTCAAGTGTACTGCTGAAAGGGATTTCGTGACATATTAAAAAGAGGCTTATTATACATCGTTGACAGATTCTCTCCTACGTGTGAACGGTCAGGGAGAGATTTCCTGAGGATATCGATAGGACTAAAAGTGAAATAGTGTTTTACAATTAATTTTTTTACTACAACAATAGTTTGTTTGTTTGAATATTTTATAGATTTCCATTTTTAATCAAATATTATTGAAACATAATCATTTTTCTTTTTCAATCATTGTTCTTCTTTTAGCAAGAATAGGGAAGGGTTAATAAAATGTTTGGATTTTATTAGAATTCTATTTTGAATCAATTTGAACTATATATTCTCATTTAGTTTCATTTCATTGAAATTGGAAACATTCAAGTAATAGAAAAATTCATTTTTAATTTTTTTCTAAAAGTCATTCTATTGAAAAAAATTTTGTTTAAACATTTTTGAGAGCTACAGTGTTGTCAGCTCACACAATTTTTTGTGAATTTTTTTTTGGCATTTTATTTTAATTCTCACACTACCTGCTAATTTTCCTAAAGCCCCAAATCTCTAGCTTTATGATTATGTGAGAATCTCAGATATCATTTAAGTAAAAACTAAAATTCTCGCCCTCATGACAAAGTTTAGGAATATGACCTTGAGTGCACCCTGAGGAGTCACAAACCAAAAGGCAAAAAATGAGAACTTAAAATGTATCATTATCATTAGAATTTTACAGTTCATTATTTTTAAGTCAGTCTCATCTCTGTTTTTTGACCTGATCTGATTTTGTGTGTGTGTGTGATTATTTTTTAATTGATTTTCATAAAAAAACAGGCATTGCAAAATAGAAAAAAAGTAATTGAAGTACAGTTTCCATCTTTTCCTGAATACCTCATTCTTCCTGGGTTGTCCTATGAAATTGTACAATTTTACAGTTTATCAAAGCTACAAGACCAGACAACACAAAACCAGACAATACCACACAGACATAACATATTAGGGAGGGCATAACACTGACTGTTGAGTTTTGAATATTGGGGTTGGCAGTGCTGCAGCTCTGTTTTCAAAACAAACAAACAAATTTGAGATTGGTACAATAATTCATCCAAACTCCACAAACCAAGGAATCATGTTTATTAATTTCACCCCTCAAAGTGTTGTTTTTCTTTGGCAACAAAGGTCTGAAGAAACATCAGACACTCAGCGTGGATGAAAATTGATTTCATTTTTAAAAGCCTGAGTTTAAAATGACTCGGGGCCTTCTTCCTGGTCCAGCAAATGGACAGAACCCTGGTCCCCCGAGGGCCCCAATCCTTATGGGAGGATTGGAAGGACTTGGCCTGCTGAGGCCTCATAACATTGAGTGCTTGTTCTGAGCTGAAGCTCTGATGAACTTGAACCACAAGGAAACTCCTAGGGTGGAGGGATGCCTGGTGAGCTTATGAGCTTGTGTGTAGATCCTTCCATTGTATTTAATTCATCTTTTTAGCTTAAGAATAAAGCTAAACTTGCTTAGGAAGAGCTGGGTGGTCATTTATTCCTGTAGCAATTACACTGTATCCATCTCTGAAGGGAACACAAGCAGGTGTTCAGGGCAACCTGTCTGTGCTGCTGGGAATTACACAGCGGAGGCCGGGCACTGTGCAGCCTGGACATACCCTGGTCAGAAGGGAGAATGACATGGGGTCTCCACCCAACAGAAGCAATAGCTGGGAGCCTGTGAGTGGTGCCCTTGCTGAATCACTGAGGGGAGATACAGGTGCAGTTGCCCTGAACTGTGACACCTATTTCTGTGAGAGAGGCAGGGCTTCGGACACACCCTTCTCATCAGCATCTCCCGCTGGCTACATTAGGAGATGTCACAGCTCCACAGGATCAGTGCTAAGCCCCCAGCTTTGAAACAGTCTCTAAGAGGAATCAGTTCAGTGTGTCAGGCCCCCTCAGGGCTCACTCCTCCTCCAGGGTAAGCCACATGGCCTCACCGCCTCCTTACCACTGAGCCTTATGCTGAGCTCCAGCACTCCAGCTTCACACCTTGTGTGCTGAGAGGCTAATGCTGGGTAAGACATTAACCCCTGTCATTTCACAGACCCGACAGAGATGTCATTGTGATCCATGGTACTTTATTCTGGTTTTCCTGGCTTTAATTTCTGGCCCGGTGGCCTGACAATGAACAGAACTGGGACCACGCAGAGACAGAGCTGGTTGTGCTGGCTCCTTCCCTGCCATTTCCCATGGCTAGGGTGACCATATTTCCCTATGCTGAATACAGGACACCTTGAAAAACTGCTTGTATTCAACAGCAATCAATCAGAACTATGCAGTAGCCCCCACAACATGCTATAAAAACTCCAGAGCTCAGCAGGGAAAGGAGGGGGCCTCAGGGGTCCGAGGGAGGGCCTTGGGCATAAGCATATGACTTCTATTTTTGGGGGGCAGGGGCCAGCAGGGCTCAAGCCAGCTCCACATGGCAGATCAGGGGAGGGAGTGCCACCTTCACCCCGACTCACCTCAGGAGGCCACTCAGCCTGTCTGGATTGTGATGAGAGGGAGGCACAACCAAAAATTATAACTCAAAGGTGTGTGTGGGGGGGTGGGGAGGCTTGAGCTCAAAAAGGCTGAAAACAGCTCAGAGTGCAGGGAAGCGGGTATCTGGGGGCTGTGTGCAGGCATGGGGGTAGCTGAGGTTGCAGGGAGGGGTAGCTAGGGGCTGTGTATGAGCAGGAGGTAGCTCCAGGTGCAGGGAGCAGTCCCTGTTCCCTGAGGGCTCTGCCAGCCCCACCCCTACGGCTGCGTGAGAAAAGGGGGCTGGGAGCTGAGGCGCAGCCAGCAGGAGAAGAGGGAACACCAGGGCTACCTGCTCCATGGCACCTGTCAGAAGAACAGTTGCCCCACACTGCCCGGCTCCAGCTTCCTGCCTCCAAACTGGCCAGAAGGCAGAGAGAGAAGGAAGGGTGCAGGGTGTGGAGCACCCCCGGGATACCGCTTCATGCACACTGCAGTTTGGGGTAGCAACATACTCAGTGCCCCCCAACTCTGCCCATGGGCTCAGGAGGCTTCTGCCTCATGGAGAGCACCGAGGATCCAAGATTCAAACCCATGACTCCTGCCTTCAGCCTCATGGATGTCACCAAGGCTCAGGCTTTCAGCTCTGTGGCTCTGGCTTCAGCCCTGCAGCAGGTGCTAGGAATCAGGGTTTCAGTCCTCCCCCCCCCACGGCTCCAGCTTCAGCTCTGGAGCGGGCATTGAGAATCGAGGCTTCAGTCCCCCTGCAGCTCTGGCTTCAGCCCTGGAGTGAGGGCTGGGAATTGGGGGCTTCAGTCCCACTGTGACAGGTTGCGTCACAGAGACCCGCTTGGAACTGCCACCTGATGTGCTCAGACTACCTCTGAGCCTGTTTTCTCTGCCAGCTTGGGACTTCAGTGCCCTGTCTGGTTGAGCCAGACACGCTAGTCTGCTAAAAACACAGACCCAGGTCTGAACCACGTCCACCAAAAGCTGCAGGCTTAACTGAAAACAGCTTAAGAAGTGCTCCTGTCTCAACACCCCTATACCCAGTTCCCAGTGGGGTCCAAACTGCAAATAAATCCGTTTTACCCTGTATAAAGCTTATACAGAGTAAACCCATAAATTGTTTGCCCTCTACATCACTGATAGAGAGAGATGCACAGCTGTTTGCTCCCCCAGGCATTAATACTTGCTCTGGGTTAATTAACTAGCCAAAAGTGATTTTCTTAAATATAAAAAGTAGGATTTAAGTGGTTCTAAGTAATAACAGAGAGAACAAAGTGAATTACCAAGCAAAATAAAACAAAAACACTCAAGTCTAAGCCTAAAACAGTAGGAAACTAAATGCAGGTAAATCTCATCCTCAGAGATGTTCCAATAAGCTTCTTTGACAGACTAGACTCCTTCCTAGTCTGGGTCCAGCAACCCTTGTAGTTACTCACCTTTGTTCCAGTTTCTTTCAGGTATCTCTTTTGGGGGCAGAGGTTATCTTTTAAGCCATCTGAAGACAAAATGGGGGGGGGGGGTTTCCAGGGCCTTATATAGTGTGCCTTATAGACACACACTCCTAGCCCCTTCCTCCAGGGGCTACCTGACGTGTCATCTTCCTGCCTCTCCACCTGGCCTGAGGCCAGCACATGCTCTCACTGACGAGCCACCGCCTGCCCACACTCGCTCGCCAGCCACAAACAAGACACGGCTGGGGCTGCACAGACTGACCAGCAGAGGGAGCAGAAAATATGGGACGATTTGCCCATTTTTTAAAAAAAGGTGGGACACCTACAATAGGGCTTAAATACGGGACTGTTCCGTTAAAAACGGGACGGACGGTCACCCTATGTCGGGAGCCACCATACACTCAATGACTCCCCCAGAACAAGAGACTGAGAATGCTGGTGGGGCTCAGACCTGGCCCTCACATCCCTCCCTCCCCTGGCTCCAGCCTTCTCTGTTCCTGAGTCCCCCCTTCTACCCACTCTGCACCTTCACCATCCCCATAACCCCCTACTCACCTTCTCACAGCTCCCGCTACCCACACTGGGATCTCCTCCTCTCTGTCATTTCTGCCAGGGGCTCTTCCTCCTTATGGCCTCTCTCCCCTCCCCCTCTCATTACATCCTCCCACTCCTCCCTGGAATCTTCCTTTTGTGACCTGGGCTCTTCTCTTCCTGCTGCTACAGCCCCCTCCCCACCCCCACCTTGGCCACACAGCCACCCCTGACATTGCACGCATACCCCTCTGCCCCTGCACCCCCTACAGCTCATAGCCTGCTCACCACCTCCTTCTCTGCTCCTCTGCACTCTCCCAGCTCACAGGCCTGGTGCTGGGGATTAAGAGGGGAAAGCACAGTGATATCTTTGTGGAAGATTATAATTTAGAGCTGCTCCCCCATAAGGGACAGGATTATGAATATAGGAATCTAGAAAAGTGCCCTGGAAGGTGGGGTTGAGAACACAGGGGAGCTGTGCACAGCTGGTCACCACAGAAGCTCTCTAGTTTTTTTTTTTTTTATGTTTTATTCCTGTCTCATTCACTGGTTTTTTGCTTAATGAACCCCAAGGTCATGACTGGGGGCAGGGGAGGCAGGCAGGTGATGCCCTCTGTACCATCCCCACGGGAACAGACCTGGGGGATGGTCAGCACTGGGAGGGGACAGTGTCTGCCATCGGTGTCGCTGTCAGTGACAGAGATTCCCTCCGGCCTGAGCTTGGACCGGGCAGATTATCAGGGGAGCCGCGTTTGTACCCCCAGCGTTGTGACCAGGATAGAAATAAGGGCGGAGCTTCCCGGAGAAGGTGTCAGTGAAAGTGTAGAGATGGGACCTGTCAGTCACATTGTAAAACGAGACCTCGCCCGCCTCATAGTCCAGGAAAATCCCCACCCGGCTGGGCCTGGCGCTCACAGGGAGGGGGGTCGAGGGGGAGGTGACGGCCTCGTATTCCCCATCCCTCAGCCACACGGCCCAGTATCCATCCTCAAGTGATACATCATTCTGCCCCTTCCTGCTGACAGAATCCCTACAAACGCCAAGCATCCAGTCAGTCTTGTCTCCCACCTCCACTTCCCAGTAACACCTCCCACCCGCGAACCCCTCAGCACCCAGAACTTCAGGGTAAGTGTCAAATCTCTCAGGATTGTCAGGCAGAGCCTCTTCTTCGTCTCTGTATCTCACATGTTTCCGATCCTCAGATAGGACAAGTTTGGGCTGAGCTGTGTCTGGATCCAGAGTAACATCCACTGGGGAGAGAGTCACAGCGGTAGTGCTGGGGGCAGAGGTTGGTTACTCAGAGTAATGGAAATTAACCTGTGTCCCAATTAATTGCTGTTTAATCTCTGATTAAACAATCAGTCACCCAGAATTGGACATGGAAGCAAAATATCTCCTGCAGGGAGAGTGGTATGTTCATTGCTTGGGGCAGAGGGGTGTAGGGATGCAGACAG
The DNA here is from genome assembly GCF_003597395.2 of Chelonoidis abingdonii. Classification (NCBI taxonomy): domain Eukaryota; kingdom Metazoa; phylum Chordata; order Testudines; family Testudinidae; genus Chelonoidis; species Chelonoidis abingdonii. Next base: position 296,115,568 of record NC_133770.1, read on the forward strand.
AAACCAGCTGGACATGGGGGAGGAGTGAGGTGGGGTAGAGGAGAGGGGCAGGTATTAAGGACGAAGGATGGGGAAGAGGTCCAGGCACCAGGTGGGCAGGGAGGAGAGGGGCCAGCACCAGCAAGGAGAGGATGAGTGGGGAAGATGCCAGAGTCAGAGAGGGGTGAGGTTAGGGTTAGAAACCAGTGGACAGAGTGGGGGTGAGGGAGATGCAGGCCCCAGGGAATCTCTATTGCTTTGGGGCTGTGTGGTGGGTTTGTTGCTAAAGGCAGGTCGGTGCCTCCCCCCACACACACTGGCCTGGAAGCCCTGCCCTAAGGGGCACAGCTGGGACTCTCCATACTGGCTGTCCCCATGGACACCGACTTCCAGCCAGGCAAACCCCACAGCCAGGCCCTTCTCCAGGGCATGAGCAGTGTGTCTGGGTGGGACACGCTGGGCTGGGGGCAGGACTGGGTGATGGGGAGTTTAAGTGGACACTGCAGGGAACAGAGACCATCTGTAGCAATCTGGACAGGGTAGCAGTCTCAGATCACATCTGCACATCAAGTCTGCATGGGGGTTTGAACAGGGGCAGCTACATCGATGCAAGAAAACCCTGTGCGGACAACCTGAGGACTTGTCTACACTAGAAATGCTACATTCTCCCATTGGCACCAGTAACCCAACTCCCCAAGATGTGGTTGCTAAGTCAACAGAAGAATTCTTCCGTTGACTTTGTGCCATCGACGCTGGAGGACAGGTCAGCTTAAGGTGTCACTCAGGGTGAGTCCCAGAGTGGACAATGCTCAGAAAGCTCATCTCAGAGCCCCAAAGCCAAACAGTTTTCTCCCTGGGCCAGGCCAGTTTGGCCTGCAATGTCTAGAGTTTTCTCCCCAGGCTGGAGAGTATTAAGGGACATTGTAGGAGGAAGCAGTTGAATGTCATACGCAGAGGGGGGATGATCAGGGTCTCCCGGGCTTAGCTCTGGAGTCACAACCAGGCTCCATAATAACAATCCCGCTTGCTCCTCCCCTGGGATCTAGACACCCCGGCTTTGCCAGGACAGCATGTGAGTACTCTCCAGGGAGATCTCTGGCCCATGGCGCTGACATGCTGTCCACTGAGTCTGCAGGGCTCATGCACTCCTCAAACACCTGCTGCAGGCTGGGGCTGCCCTGATGCTCTCCACAGAGTTTACAGGCTCTGCAGGCCCCAGCGGGAAGAGGTTTCTCCAGGACCCTGAGCTCTGACAGCGTTTCTGCTCCTGGCCCAGCTTTCCCTGCCCTGCCGTACTGACAGGCTGCACCCACCGGGACAGCTGGGTCTGGCCCTCACAGCAGGTGCAGGGACATTGTCTGTGTCCACATTCCCTTCCCCCCATTCCTGGGACAGGTAACACCAGCCCCAGGACCCCTCCCTTCACCCCCAGAGCAGGGGGGAGAGAGCCCTCGGCCTCCTGGGCAGTGGGACTGCCCAGAACAGATTCGTTAGTCTGTGAAAGTGTCTCCACCCGGAGAGCTCTGTGCACCCAGCGACCCCTGGAATCAGGGGCCGGGGCTGGAACTCATCCCCTCCCACTCTGGGAGGAAAGGGGGCCTTGGGCCACCCATGCTGCTATCGGCCTGTATATAGACAGCTCAACAGGTGACAGAGCCAGTGCCCTGAGCTGTCAGAGCGTCACTGATGGGGAAGGAGCATTGTGGGGTAGTGCTGGGGGCTCTGTGTACTGCTGGGGCTCTTATGCCAGTGATCTTGGTGCAGACTGGCTCGGTGCAGGGCTCCACAGCGATCAGCCTTGCTCCAGTCCAGTCTGACCCACAGTGGCTGTGACGTCTCTGCACTGCTGGGAGCATGTGTGGGGGGGTGAGGGTTGGGACAGGACAGATTTCCCAGCTGCAGACAAGCAGGGTGAGGAGGCCAGTGGCCCTGCAGAGCCTGCTCCATTCCTGAGAGCCCCAGAGCGTGTCCCTCAAGAAAGCTGCATTGGGTTCATTTAAATTGCTTTAAAAATGCTGCAGAGACGGCGGTGCAAACCTGTGTGACTCTCCAGCTGTGTGGATGCGGCTGATCGGGTTTAGCTTCACATTGGTCAGGAACCGATCTGAGCTGAAGCAAGCTCAGCCTCTGCCAGAGCAAAATCCAGGAGTCTGGGCACAAACTGGAACCCGTTTAACTGACCTGCTCCTGGCAATTCCCATGAACAAGGCAGAGGAGACAGGCTCAGGGAGGATGGGGACTCATTTCTCCAGGGCTGCGCTGGAGTCATGCTGCTGCTCTCACCCCTTCCTGTGTCATCCTTGCACAGGAGTAGGCTCCAGGGTCTGTTGTTATTGCTCCTCCTCCTCCCCCCCTGGGGGTGTAAACCCTCCCAACCAGCTGTCTCATCTCCCAGGTCTGGGGCACAAGGAATGGTGCCAGGAGGGGCTGTAGGGAGTGAATTTCTCCCTGGGGAGGGTGCTGGAGTCACCAATACAAGCTCAACTTCAGTTACCTGCGAATCCTCGGGCTCTTCTGAGTCCTGGAACAAGCAGCAGAGAGAGAGAGAGAGAGGTGAGAATTCACACAGCAGAGTCATTCGGAGTGGGGATCAGGTACGTACATGGACCCCCACCCTAAAGCACTCAGCTCTGCACCATCTCACAACACAGCAGGGTTGAACAGGCTCCGACTCCCCCTCATCTTTTCTGTCCCATGTTTTCTAGCTGGGTTTCTCTCCTGTGCAGATCATCTCACATGCACCCAGTCCAGGGGCTGCTCCATACAGGGGAACAGGCCCCTGCTGTGCCCTAGAACAGTGACCAGTGTTCTCACCTCTCTCTGCAGCCAGCCCCTCTGGAAGGAAAGAGAGAAAAATCCATCACTGGCGTGGGTCAGTCACTAGAAGTCATTGTTAGAATATAGATATTCAGGCCTGTCTGCAAAGGCCTATACTTTAACAATTTAGGTGTATTCTTATCATTTAGCTAGTTACTGAGGTATAAAAAAAAGAATCAAAAATCACTGTCTGTGTAGTGGCCTCTCTTACTGTGACAGTCTGAGGCCTGGTTCTTTAGCAGCCATAAACTGGGAAATGTATGGTCACGTCCTCACACTCCAAACTAGTCATATTAAAATAAGGCAATCTGGGACTGTTAGGAAGGTGATTCGATCTGTCCCCTCCAGAGAAAGAAAAGAGCCTAGAAATTTAGTCTGATAGTTTTCTGTCTGGTAAGAACTCACTTATCAATAGACACAGCTGGAGAATCCTGATGTCTGTATAGATGTAGTTGTGAAACCCTCACTTCTGTATTGTTTTGTATGTTTATTTGCATGATCTCTGGCTGGTTCTGTGATTGTTTCTGTCTGCTGTATAATTAATTTTGCTGGGTGTAAACTAATGAAGGTGGTGGGATATAATTGGTTAGCTAATCATGTTACAATATGTTAGGACTGGTTAGGTAAATTTTAGTAGAATGATTGGTTAAGGTAGAGCTGAGAATATTGCTATATAAATTAGGGGCAAACAGGAAGTAAGTTGGGATTCGAAAAATAAGAAAAAGGAACTTGAATTTAAGCTTGCTGGAAGTTCACCCAATAAACATCGAATTATTTGCACTTCGGGTATTGTTGCTCTGTTCATGCGAGAAGGACCCGGAAAGGGTGAGAGTGAAGGAATAAGCTCTCTAACAGTCACAGCTCTGTCAGATGCTGTGATAGGGACGAGGACTAAGGCAAGGAGCCAGCTTTTCATTTCAGCACTGAAAGATGCAGAAAGGCCCCTGGGATTTCACAAGTGTCAGAACAAGTGAGTTGCCCAACTCCTATGGACACCAATGGGAGTTTGGTGCCTAACCTGCTTTGGTGCTTCTGAAAATCCCAACAGGTGCCTGTTTAGGTGCCTAATGATTCAAATACCTCTGAAAATCTGGCCTAAGGTGCTCAGATACTAGGGCCCAGATGCTCAGCTGGTGTCAATCAAGGAAGCTCCACTGGTGTCCAGGAAGCTGAGAATCCAGCCCCAAGTCTGTGATAACGTCTCTCACATCGACCAGCTACAAACGTTACCAAGAAATCTCCCCTTGTCTCTTGGCCCCGCGCAGGATGCGTTGGAGGGAGACTCTCTGGTTGAACAGCAGGAGGGTGCGGCCACATGGATAATGACAGCAGGGGAGGCACTTTCACTCCAAGCTCCTGTTCTCAGCCATTAACGTCTTTATGGGAAATCTTCCTTTCTGCTCAAAACAGCTTCCCTGAGCTCAGAAATCCACCAACCCCTCCCCATGAGGAGCACTGGGGTTTCTCAGTGAATCCAACTTGGCCTTTTCATGGCCTTTTGGGTTGCATTTCTCTGAAGGCTGATGTGACTGGGTTTAACCGATCAGCACAAATACTCCTGGAAAGTGAACTCCCAGCTCCCTCTCTGTGCGCTTCCCCCAAGAACAGAGACAATCACAGCCCAGTGACGCGGCTCCACATTCAACCCGCCAACTCACACTGCAGAAATCCAGACCCGAATATCAGAATCGTAGCACCGAGCAACAAATCAGAGTGAGCAAAATACACGACAATTGTGAACAACCAACACAGCCGAGAGCATCAGCCCCTGTGCTCAGTTGGCCATGGACAGAGCAGGAATCAGCACTGGTCATATAGGTCAGTGATTATGAATTATCTACTCAAATCTAAACTTTCCCACGGGACTTTGTTCTGTGCAGCCAGGGGAGCTGGGACCCCACGGGCTCTCCCAGGATCTGGGTTCCTCTAGGCTGGGACACAGGAGTCTGAGTCTGGCTCTGATGCATGGGGAATATGAACACATAGGCACCGATAATAACCCAAACATCAGGCGCTGTCACTTCCCCAGCTTGCCTTGGGGAAGCCTCTGCCCCAGCCCCAGTACTATGAGAGACAAACCCCCACCAGCATCCCGTACCCAAGAATCCCGTCACAGCCTCCTGGAGATTGTTCTCTCGAGGGAAATCCCAGATTCTCTTTTCCAGCTCCGGGGACTTGGGAGCCAGATGTGGAGACATCACCTTCTCGTCCCTGCAGGGAAATGAGTGCGTTTATTTCTCTCCCTCCTCGGCCCTAAGTTCCCGCCCCCCAAAGCCAGAAAGGGGAGTGGAAGCCGGGCCACAGGCAGAGCTAACAGGGCCCTGACCTCTGCTGCCCAGGGAATTTAGTGCCTGCACAACCTGCTAGGGCCCAGCCTGGGGACCTCTCTCCGTCCAGAGAGAAAACACAGCCCGGGCAGTGCCAACCCCAGCTCCCCTCAGACCCGGCCCAGCCCATGAGCCCCACCAGGACCTGGACCCAGGGCTGAGAGAGGGGCCCATTCTCCAGGCCCAGCCACTCCTCAGCTTCTCCCCTCAGCCTCCAAGGGGCCTGGTCACTCCCCATGGGGTGGGGGGTTCTGGGACATGGAAACTGCCCCACTGGGGCCTGGCCCGGGACACTCAGCTCTTTCCCCAAAAGCCTCTAGGACCCCCACGCACGGGATAGGCTTTGGGCCATGACAGAGCTGGGGCCAGGTCCCAGCTGGGCCCTTTGGGTGAAAGGGCTCCAGCCCCAGTAACAATCCCCTGTGGCGGCCTGGCTCCCAGGGAGGGTTCTCCAGCCCAGAGCTGTGGGCCAGTCCCCTCCCCAGGGTGGGTCACGCAGCCACAGCGGCTGCAGCCCCTGGCAATGGGGATGGAGGGGGCTGGATCCAGAGGGTGAGACTGTCCCATGGTCAGAGGGATGGGTTTTAGCCTGGCTTCTGAGCCTCTTCCCAGCATGACGGGGCGTGAGGGGCAGACGCAGCCTGGACATACCTTCTCACGGCACTTCTGACACCCTAGAGGGGAAGGAGAGATGGAGCAGAAAGTCAGTACCCATGGTGCAGCCCGGCCACCTGCCCCAGATGGGTCACTCTGCTCTCCCATCCCCAGCCCCACAGGCTGCTCCCCTAGTGGGATGGTGGAACTAAAGGGCTGTGCTAGTGGGAGCAGAGCCTCTTTCACACCAGCTGCTCTGCAGAGGGGGCTGGTCCCCCTGAACTGAGCCTCAGGGCTGGAAGACCCTTTCTCCAGCCTCCCCCTGTCTCCCTGACAGCTCAAACTCCTGTCTGTCTGCAGCCTCGGGGTTCCTGGCCCTGCACTGAGTTACCCTCTGAGCCCCAAATGACTCAGGGGCCGTCCCCTCCCTGCACTGACACAGTCTCACCTGCAGCAATTCTGGCACCGGCTGCTGACACTTCCCCTCCAGCTCCATGATCAGGGTGCTGAGCTGGGAAATCTCCTCACACAGGTGAGTGGCGTTTTCCTCCCTCCTCCTCTCAATCTCCTGGTCCAGCTCTCCCAGCCGGGCCAGCAGGAGACGCTCTTGTTCAGCCAGGAACTGGTGCAGCCGCTCACACTTGAACACCACCAGCTGCCTCTCCACTTCCGTCTGCCTCTGGGGTGCACAGAGAGACTCAGGGGCAGGGCGGGGACACGGGGTGAGTGGGGGATCACGGGAAATGGCACAAAGCCTTGTCCGGGCTGCACAGAGTGTTTCATTTGATATCTTTGCCAGTAGAACTGTGTCTGCACTAGGGCTTTTCCCAGCGTAAAAATGTCACCAAAAATCATCCCCCCAATGCCCCCCCACGCCCAGCAATCCTCATTTCTGTACCAGCAGCAGATTTAACTGTAGATCAGGCCTTGGCAAATGGTGCTGCCCAAACCACACAAGGGCATCACTGGAAATGTCTGACACACATACCCTGGGATCAGCACAAATCTCCCCCTGCTTCACCCTGACCCCTGCCACATCTGTGCATGTTCAGCAGTTTTATTGTCTCCTGCCCGCCAGTGCTAAGGAGGCAGAGCCAGAGGCTGCTCCCAACTACCCTGGGGTGAACCCTTGACTCCATTGGGAATTAACACCAGGGGCACAGAGGAGTCTGACCCTGACCCCAGTGACGTCAGTGTTGTCACTCCTGATTTACACCAGGCAGCTGAGAGCAGTGTCTGGACTGTGTAAAATGGCCCTGAACCAGGGCCATCCTTAGGCATAGGCAACATAGGCAGCTGCGTAGGGCACCTGAAAATTTGGGGCACCACTGGGTCTTAGTGTCCACCCTCTTCTTTTCCTATCCCTGTTCTGATCCTTCCTGCAGGCTCCCACAGATGGCTGCTCTAGCCTGGTGAGTCTTCCTTGGGAGGGAATCTAGTAGTTAAAAGTGAAAAAACCTCCAGCCTGCCAGACCTATTAGCACAACATTGAAACTGTTAAAGAGACATTCAAGGGGTAATAAAGCCATTTAACAGGCATTTGCCAACCCCAAGGTATATACTGACAGGTTTCAGAGTGGTAGTCCTGTTAGTCTGTACCAGCAAAAACAAGGACGAGTCCTTGTGGCACCTCAGAGACTAACAAATTATTTGGGCATAAGCTTTTGTGGGCTAGAACCCATTTCATCAGCTGTCCACGAAAGCTTATGCCCAAATAAATTTTTATACTGTCAGTTTCTGACTTTACTGACAAAAACAGTTGTGCATTAATGTAATATTTACACAGAACATGTCAGTCTACAGGACCTTAGTTTAAAATTTGCTTTAAAAATATTTCATTAGTGAGCTGGTGAAGATTATAAAATCACATTTCTAAAAAATGCTTGCATAGAGTTTTAGATGCACAATCATCTTTAGCCTTAAATGCGTGGATCTTCAGACATACAGTTTTTTAAATAAATCCTTCAAAAGACCTCCCTTATCTAAAATACACATTTTAATTACTATAGTTAAAAAAAAAAAAAGTTCTTCCAAGATTTCCTGTCCTTTCTGTCCATCCCTTCACCACCTCTCCCCCCACTCCCCACTGAAGAGAGCCCTTAAAGGGACAACAGTCCTTCCCTTCCAGATAGCTGGACAAAGAGTTTCCCTTTCTTTACTTCTGACTATCCGATGAACTAGTTTTAAAAGAACCCTCCAGCAAAATCAGTACCTTAGTAAGACATAAAATCCTTGTTATACCTAAAATCTTTGGAAACATATTTTTTTAAAGTTGGTGAAATTTCATAACCATGTCTCTTGTTATGGAGATCACACAAAGTAAATTACTGTTCCCTTTTTCTAAAAGCAATGAACATTGTTATGAACACACTAAACCTCTCTGATTAATTTAAAATAATGTCTTTGTTTCAGTGAGTTAAATATGTAGTAATCTGGAATGCTGGCTTAAGGTTTGAGTACATTTAAAATATAAATTCAGCTTAGAAATACTGATTAAGAAAATGTAAAACAGAGAAGAGCTGCATCATGTATTCCATTATATGTAATGTTGTATTCAGCAGGACAGCTGACTCACCCTTACTACGAAGTTTTTGCAAATAAATCTCTGACAAACTTCAGGGCATATCAAAAAACCTGTGACTGACATTTTTTATTCCCAAATTTTAGTGCTTTTAATTAGGTACTTTCTTCATGTCCATTCTGCATGAGGGAGAGGGTATGGGAGTCTCTGCGGGGAACTGTGACTCTCCGCCACCATGAGGCAGGCCGGGCATCTCATTATCCTTTGCTGTCTCGTCCCTCCTCCCCCTCCCCCACCAGGCTGTGAGCTTGGGCTGCCATCCGGCATAGGGGCCCAGTTTAATAATACTGCGTGGGGCCCCATAAATGCTAAGGACGGCCCTGCCCTGAACAGTCTCCCTCCATCAACCCTGGAAATCCTTTAACCTTCTGAATGACCCAGAGACCGACCAGTGCAGAGACCTCCTGCTGCTGTTGCTGACGCCCCTGTGCAAACCTGCTGGGCTGGGCAGGGGCACCTACCAGGAGCCTCTCACTCTCCTTGTCCCAGTCGGATTTCAGTCCCAGGAGCTCTTCTCTCTCCCCATGCAGATGCTGCAGACGGCTCAGAATTTGCTCCTGCAAACAGAGACAAGGGCTCTGGGGGCTGGTTTGGGTGCATTGGTTTGTCCCCAGCGGTAACTTCGTCACTGAGCAGAGTGAGGCTGTGGGAGCAGGTCCCCCTTCTCCAACCCACTGAAAACATGACCCCGGCTCCCACTCCCGTTATCAGGCAGTTCCCTAGCTTTAATCCAGAGATGCTCAGACGCGCTAGGAGCTCTGTAGCCACAGAGAAGCTGCCCCAGTAACTCCCAGCCATGGCAATAGCTATTCCCTACCCTGTACTCCTGGGCAGCCTCCTCGATGGGAACCACCGTGTGAGCGCGGTGAGCCCGGGATCGGTCACACACCACACAGATGGGGGTTTGATCCTCTTCGCAGAACAGTTTCAGAGCCTCCTGATGCCTCTCACACACTTGCTGCCCCTTGGGCTCTGCCACTGCCTGGAGCCTCAGTCGTTTCACTAACTCCACCAGGTTCCCCAGCTGCCTGTTGGGCCGCAGGTTTCTCTGCTGGGCGGTTTCTCTGCACTGGGGGCAGGAGAAGTCTGGCTCCGACTCCCCCCAGCACTGGCTGATGCAGGCCCTGCAGAAGTTGTGCCCACACTCAACAGTCACCGGATCTGTGAAATACTCCAGGCAGACGGCGCAAGTCACTTCGTCCTGGAAGCTCCCTGCCAGGTCCCCGGCAGCCATGGCTCCTCTGCAAACGGGAAACAGCCGCTGCGGGTTAGTTTCACTTTCCTGAGAGCGGAGAAGCTGGTTTGGCTGGAGTTGGGGCGTTTCCTTCCTGTTGTTCCCAGCAGGCCCTGTGCTGAGCTGCAGTGACTCACCCCTAGTGTCACAGCCCTGGGGCCAGGGGAGTCAGAGCCCGGTCTAGCGAAGGGTTAACGCAGGCTCCCCCCCCTCCCCCCGACAATCTGTGCAGGGTCTGGGGCTGGTTCCTTCCAGCTGCAGAAAGTCCCTGTCCAGTGAGGGCTGCAGCAGCTGAGGTTGGGATAAAGTTGAAGGGGACGAAGCAGCCGAGAGTTGTTGTAGCTTGTTCTGGGAGAAGGGGAGACCGTGAAGTAGAGAGAACAAAGAACAGGAATAAGACGCTGCTGCTGGGATCCCTGGCTGAGCAGCTGCTGTTCCCCAAAGGTGTCTCTGCTAAGTTAAGTAGAGACTTTAACTGAAGTCTTCTCTGTGCCCAGCCCAGGTGGGGACTTTCTCAGGTGGCTGGAACCAGTCCCTGGGGCAGCCCTGGGCTCTGCTGACACCAGCTACTGAGCCAGAGCCTGCAGCTGAGGGGACAGACCCTGGGAAAAGTGCTGGGAACTGACAGGAAAGCGGCTCAGCACAAACGACCCCAGGAGGCAGAAGCTGGGTTTACACTACAAAGTTAAGTTGACCTAAATTGCCCTGTGTATGTCTGGGGCTGATCAAACCCTGTCACAGCGATGCAGTAAAACCACGTCCCTGACTGGCACAGAACTGTGCTTGATCTTAGGTTGGCACAGTGCGAAGGTAGACACTGCATGGCTTATTTGATCCCTAACAGTCCTCCGGCCCCTGCCCCACAGTGCCCCAGTCCCTCCAATAGTTACTGCTCTGCTCATAAATGTAAAGCCCTCTGTGCAGAGGTCACAGACACCAGAAGCCCAGCTCCCCCTTAAACCCTCCCCCTCATGTTTTTGAAATATCCTTTCCTGGCTGTCCACCTTTGCCAGCTCCCCTAAGCTCACCTCTGTTGTTTGCATCCAACTGATGGAGAGGTGATCATGACAGGGAGGGCAGGGGGTTAAATCTGAATGAGTGACATTGTGGCCTGATGCATAGGGCTGCAGCACCCTCCGTCATCATGATGGAAGGGCAGCTGGGCCCACCCTGAGTGGTGCTGTGATCCTTTGTGCCAGGTCACAACAGCCAGCATGTGGGGCAGGGCTCAGCCCCATGGGACAGGAGCTGCCACTGCAGGGTGAGTGTGGGGCAGGAATGCTTCACAGTACTCCAGGCCTCCCTCCCCAAACGGCAGGACCCACCCCCACATGGATGCAATTAAATAACAGGAAATTCTACCCCCCCACCACAAAAAAATCATAAAATTATAACAATAAAGAGAATGTCTCAGGCTCTAGCTGTAAGAATTTGAAATTCCAAGTTGTGTTTGTGTTGATTGTTAACTGTTTTCATGGATAAGTTTGGCTGAGGCAGGAAGAGGGGGAAACAGCACCTTTGAGAGGCCCTGGCTTAGCTAGTTGGAGCTGCTTGTTATGGGAGGCAGAGGCTCGTGTCAGGTCATGCTGATCAGTCAGAGCTCAGACACTGAATGGAACAGAGCTCCACCAGCCTCCCTGGCTCCCAGGGGCATTTACACACAGGGCTGGGGCAACCACTAGAAGAACTAGGTGGTTACCTAGGGCGCCATGTGGTTGGGGGCGCCAAAAAGCGGTGTCTTGGCTCGGCAGGGAGGATCCACCTTCCGGAGGCACCAGAGAGCCAGAGCACCGGCTTGCGGGGGTGGCGAGCCCGAGCCATGGAAGAGCCGGTGCGGTGCAGGGGGGGGCAGCAGCCCTGCAAAGGCCATGGTGCTGCTAGTGGGGAGCAGCTGTGCCCCCCCATGCTTCCTGGCCAGGGTGCGACCTGGTGCCCCCCCCAGGGGCTTCTGCAGGCTGCAGCAGATGCATGTGGGTGGTGGCTCCCATGTGCCCCCCAGCTCCCCCCTTGTCATGTCCTCATGCTTGGGCTCTGCGGCTCCCGGGCATGTGAACTGCCACCGGGGTGCTGGCCCCTGAGCCTGCTCCGGGAGGTGCAGTGGCAGTGGCAGCTCACACTCCTGGGAGCCACTGAGCGCGAGCACGGTGAGGGGGGAACCGGGGAGTGCATGGGGGGCGCTGCCTGCCTGCAGCCGCTGCAGGAGCCCCCGGGGGTGCATTGGGCCGCAGTCTGGGCAGGCACGGACACTCAGCTCCCCCCTTCACCGGGCTCAGGTTCTGCGGCTCCTGGGTGTGTGAGCCGCCGCTGCCCCTGCCCTCCCAGGGCCCCGTGCCCCGGCGGCAGCAGCTCCTGACATGCAGAGATGAGTGCTGCCCAGTGATCTCGGAATTCCTGGTGCGGGTGCTGAGAAGCAGCCAAGCAAGGGAGAGGAACTAGCTGAGGCAGCAGCCAGGAGTGTCCAGGGGGAAGGTGCTGAGTGCACATCATTCAGGATTTGGTACTGCTTTGGCCTCTGGCATCTCAACTGGGCTCAGTCCTGGGTACACAAACAGTGCTGCATTAAGGACCTCAGAAACAGGCCTGACTTGGGAATTCATGTAAGTGCTGAATTTATGCCCCTGCTTTGAGGCTGGCATTGACCATCCCATTCCAAATGACTCACATGAGTTCTAGGAACTTTTGGTTGTGGCCAAATCAGTTGCGCAATATTAAGCTTGCATATGTGTGGTGCGCTGCCGGCAGTGGGGACAGGTGAGAGTCTGTAGCTGGAGCTGGTGGGTGTGGTTGTGGGACAAGATAATATCTTTTATTGGACCAACTTCTGTTAGCGAGAGAGACGAGCTTCCGAGCCAAGCAGAGCTCTTCTCCCCTCTGGGAAATATACTCAGTCACTGCTAAATGCAAATTGGAACAGATTGTTTAGCATAAGCAGGGCCCGAGCTTCCATTTAGGCGACTTAGGTGGTCGCCTAGGGCACCAGGATTTGGGGGGATGGGGCGGCAATTTGGCGGGGGGCCTTCCGCGCCCCAGGTCGTGCGGCAATTCTGCGGCGGGTCCTTCACTAGCTCTGGGACCTGCCGCTGAAGTGCCCTGAAGACCAGGAGCACGGAAGGAACCCCCCCCCCGCCGCAGAATTCCACCCACTGGGAGTGCAGAAGACCCCCCGCCACAGAATTGCCACCCACTGGAGTGTGGAAGGACCCCTCCCCGCCGCAGAATTGCCACCCACCGGAGTGCGGAAGGACCCCCCGCAGAATTGCCACCCACCGGGAGTGCCGAAGGACCCCCGCCGCCGCAGAATTGCCACCGATGGGGAGTGCCGAAGGACTCCCGCCTAGGGCGCAAGAAACCTCGGTTCCGCTCCTGAGCATAAGTATAACATGGATTTCAGGGACCATTCAAGGTGAAGTGGCCAGTTAACAGATTCAGCTGTGTGCGGTTGGTTGTGGCTGTGGTTTGTGTGCAAATGGGAGTGTGTGTGACTGCAGCCAGGTGTCCAACGAGTACACCGGCTCTGCAAGTGCCTATGGGATGGTCATTGCAGATGGTGCATGGGAATGACAATGACCCCGGCAAAGCCAGTGAGTGGACTCGGTGGGGGCGCTCGGGTGGGGTGGGGAGGGCTTGTAGGGCTGTGCACTCTCCAGGGGAGTTCAGGGGTGGGGAGGGGAACCTGGTCTGGGGAGCAGTCCCTGGGCAGGCTGGCCCCTGCGCAGGTGTCGTGCTTCCTACTCAGATTTGAACCTTAGCTTCATAAACTGAGAAGCTAGCATGAACCCTCTAAGCTTAATTACTCAGCTTATCTGCTATAGCTGCCACCAGCCAAAACAGTGTTTGCTCACTCTGGTCTCGCCAAACTTCCGCTGGGGACCAAGACCAGGCCTGAGTCTCAACACAAAGCGGAGAATAACTCCCCCCTTGTTCCATCTTACCCCTCCCAGGCTTCCCTGGAATAATACTCAAAGTGCCGTGACAACACAAGCACCCGAAGATTAGTATCTCTCTCCTCCTCTCTCCTTATCTGAGGCTGTTCAGATCACCCTCCAGAAATCAAACAAAAGAATTCCTTCCTTCGTTCCTTAGCTTACCCAGAGAAACTCAAACAGGTCTTAAAAAAAAGCTTTATAGATAAAGAAAGAAAAACACATAAACGATCTCTGCATCATAGTGACAATTACACGAGGCTAATTCCTCTAGAAAAATATATAGAATAACACTTATCAAAAGAAATACAATTTTAACATTCCAGCAAAAACTACCAACATGTAAATATCAAAAAACAAATAAAACCTTATATTGTCTTATACCTGTACTTACAACGTGGAAACAGAAGATTAGATAGACTGAAGATAGAAAATCCTTCATACTGGAGAGACCGAGAAACAACACAGACCCAAACTTCCTCCCTGAACCTTTTAAAAAATCCGGTTTCCTGATTGGTCCTCTGGTCAGGTGTTTGGTTCCCTTTGTTAACCCTTTACAGGTGAAAGAAACATTAACCCTTAGCTATCTGTTTATGACAGCAGGCTGGCCCCTGGGATCTATAAAGGCTTGTTGCAATTTGCCCCATAATGAACCGATGTGCGGGGGGCGGCAAGGTGGAAGTTTCACTTAGGGCGCAAAAAGGCTCATTGCAATTTGCCCCACAATGAATTGATGTGCGGGGGTGGGGGCAAGGTGGAAGTTTTGCCTAGGGCGCAAAATATCCTTGCACCGGCCCTGGTTCTGCCCTGACCAGAAGCCTGGCCAATATAAGTTCATTGCTCAGTCCGCCCCTCCCTTGATGTGCAGAGGACATGCACTAGCCTTTGTAAACTGAACTGAGATGTTCCAAGCACTTCAACCAAAACACATAGTTTTAGATTAAATATCAAACAGATTTATTGGCTACAGAAAGATCGATTTTAAGTGGTTATACATAGCAAATGTAGAGATCAAAGCTGGTTACCTAAGAAATGAAAATAAATTTGCAAGCTAAGATCTGCAAACTGAAGAGGATTTGAATCAAGCAGTGTCTCACCCTGAGAGATGGTCTAGTTCCTCAATACACAGCCTGGGACTCTTTTCCAGCCTGGGACCCCCTTCTGTTATAGTTTCTTCCAGCTTGCTGGAAAGATCTTCTGCTGTGACATGGGGGTCACTCAGTCCCCATTGATCAAGCAGTCTCCACTGTACACAATCTCTGGATAGTGGGTTCTTTCCTTAATCAGTGTTGATGAGCCATTAACAGCTGTCTGGCTACTCCATTGTTGTACCCAAAAGGCTAGTTGTGGTGTTCCCAGCCTGACAACATATTTCAGTAACACATATAGCAACAATTCATAACTTCACATACAATAACACATACAATCCAACAGATCAAGACTTTTAGAATGACACCTCACAACACATACTTTGTACAAAACATTTCATAATGATCGGACAGGGGTGAATATGGGGGTTCCAGGGTGCTGCTTTGAGGTACAGAGGCCTTATGTTCAACTCAATGCATTTCATCTCTCTGTGTGTAATACAATAATGGTTCAATGCTGCATCTGATCAATTCCAACTCTTCAGCGAATGTTCTAGGCATCAGCAGGCAGAACTGCGCAGATTGTGACAGAAGTCTGGAAGCAGGAAATGGGAGACACTTAAGGCCCTGGCACTGGGTGAGGTGGCCAAATGGGGGACCTTGATGACAGAGTTGGGGGTAACGGCACCGTTAATCCCCTCTGTGGTCTATTGAGAAGCCACCTACAGCAGTGTATGTGTTGGGGGGAGGCAATAACTCCTCGTGGGGAAGGCCCTGCCCCAGCCAGTTTGGTTCTGGTGAACAGGGCAGGGATTTTGCAGGAGGCCTCCACACACCCTGCCGTGACAGTGGATGGCATTTACACCTATTGATGAAAGTCTCCCTCTAACTCCTCCCAGCTGTGAGTGATGCAGACTCAGCAGAAATTCTGCCCACAGTTCGAAATCGAGGCAGACTGGGCAGGTGAGGGCCCCCTAGAAATGGAGCAGGGCTGGTGTGGGGGGCGGCAGCAGCCAGGGCCCTGGGAGAGGAACAGGGAGGGGAACTTCAGTCTCATTCACTCATTTCACAACCATGGGCCTCACCTCATGGAACGAGCTACAGGCAGAACAGCCCAAAGCCTTGAGTCCTGGCACTTTAGGGCCTGTTCACAATTGATTCTGCTTCCCCCAGGATCTGTCCTTAGACTCTCTCCTTTGAACTGTGTGTTCCAGTGTGACTCACCAGGGGCTCTTGCTTAGGGGCCCTGGCCCTGCAGAGACCTGTCACCAGCAGGAGTAGCTCCTCCTTGGGGGAGGGTGGAGTGAAGTCCCAGCAGGAATGTAACTGCTGTGCAGTGCAGCTGACATAATATGGGGGCAGCACCGCCTGCCGCCACTGGGTAATCCTGGAGGCTGCAACACACCAGGCTGCTACCGATGCCTGTGTCCCACTCAGCCTGCAGGCAGCACAGGGAGGAAGCCCAGAGCAGGGCCCAGAGGTGGCTGTGGGGCTGTTTCAGTTCATATGCACTGTGAGGTCTCGGGGGCGTTAGTGATGCAGGGTTCTCAGAGGCAACATGGAATAATGGAGAGCCCAGCGCTGGCCATGGGCGATGGTTCCCCAGTCCCACAAATCTCACTGCCAGGATGTTTCCCCTGGGACTCAGTCTCACTTTCCCCTTTGTTAATTTCTCCCCGTCCCCCCTGCTGCTTTTTCCCCTAAATTCTTTATTTTCAAAAACAGAACCAGAAATAACAGAACCCCCCAGCTGGTGGCCTCAGAAAATACTGATCCTTGGACCAGTTCTCCATCCACATCTCACACTCCCCATGAGACCCCCTGTTCTCAGTCATAGCTCTGCCCACAGTCCTGCCTGTCTGGATGGGTCTCTCCACAGCTGGGATGGGCAAATCCCCTCATGCAGCCCCCTCCCCTCCCAGCTAGGATGTGGGACTCTGGAAAGTCTGGAGGATGCAGCCACATTAGAATTGGCCTCTTCCTCCTTCAGACGCAGTTGGTGGGGACAGAAGTGAGGACACCCCAGGAGGGGATTCATACAGGATATCATGTGAGGCAAATGTCCTGCTTGGACTGGACCTAACTTTACAACCCCTGCAATGAAGCGGACCTGAGCAGATGGTTCCCCGTTAAATCAAACACTTTGCATCTTTCCCCATGATAAGTACATGCATCTGAAGTATTTTTAAACATTGGCCAATCTAATTGTTTATCGTGATCTGTATTTATCATCGCTGCACAGTAAAGCCTCTAATCAGCTATAACAAGTGCACATGTGAACTAATGGATGACACAGTGCAGCAACGACTTCTAGTCACCGTTGAGCTGGCCCAGCATTAGGGGCAGCAGGTTTATATAATTTTTGGTGATGCCCAGAACAGGTCCATGTCCTGCTATCCCCTCCCCCTCTCCCTTGCCTTGTAAGCTGATCTGTATTTTTTTAAATAATGTAAAAATGGTCTGGAAACAGTAAGCGCTTAACAGTTTCACTCTATTGCAAAATATCACTATCATAAGAAAAAATTATATAACTAAGACTATCAACTTGATTAATACTGTTTTGAATACGGAAACAACCCAGCACTCTTGGATCAATAACTCTCAAAAGCAAATACTTTCTAAAAGTAACACAAACTGTAGCTCCTTCTTTTTCGATGTTCTTCAGGGGGCAGCTAACACTTTCCCTCGTTGTTCAGTGGGGGATGGGGCTGCCCCTTTCCCAGCCTGGGGCAGGAGTGGTGAC
>NC_133770.1:296132878-296168513 GCF_003597395.2 Chelonoidis abingdonii
TGATGCGAGCGGGGCGGCAGTGGAAGTTTACTTAGGGCGCAAAAGTGCTCATTGGCATTTGCCCACAATTGAAATGAGTTGTGCGCGGGATGGGGCAGGTGCAAGTTTTTAGCCTAGGGCGCACCTTACCTTGCACCGGTCCTGGTTCTGCCCGTTGACCAGAGCTGGCCATTAAGGTTCTTGGCTCAGTCGCCTCCCTTGATGTCGCAGAGGACATGCACTAGCCTTTGGTACTTGAACTGGATGTTCCAAGCACTTACAACACTGGTTAGATTTAAATATCACGATTATTGGCTCAGAAAGTCGATTTTAAGTGGTGTATACATAGAAGGTAGAGTCAAGCTGGTTACCTAAGAAATGAAAAATTTGCAGCTAAGATCTGCAAATGAGAGGATTTGAATCAGCAGATGTCTCACCCTGAGAGAGGGTTAGTATTCCTCAATAACAGCCTGGGCTCTTTTCCAGCCTGGGACCCTGTTAGTTCTTCAGATTCTTGGAAGATCTGTCTGCTGTGACATGGGTTCACTCAGTCCCCTTGCTCGCGTCTCCCTGTTAACAATCTTGGGATAGTGGGTTTTTCCTTAATCAGATGTTGTGAGCATTAACGCTGTCTGCTAATCCATTGTTGTCCCAAGTGCTATATGTTGGTGTTCCCGGTTGACAACATATTTCATTAACACACTATATCAGAACAATTCCATATTCACTACAATAAATCAATCAACAGATCAAGACGATGGAATGACCCTAAAATACTTGTACAACATTTCATATGATGGACAGGTGATGGGGGTTCCAGGGTGCTGCTTTAGGTACGCGGTTATGTTCAACTCATGGCATTCATCTTCTGTGATGTTAACAATAATGGGTCATGCTGCATCTGATTCAATTCAAACTCTTCATGCCGAATGTTTGCATAGCAGGCAAATGCGATGAGTTGTGACGAGTCTGGAAGGCCAGGAAATGGGAGAGTGAATGCCTGGCACTGGGTGAGGTGGCAAGGGTACTTGATGACAGAGTTGGGGGTAACGACGTTATCCTCGTGTAGGTTTTACTTGAGAAGCACCCTGCAGTGTTGATTTGAGGGGAGGCACTAAACTCTACGTTGGGGAAGGCCCTGACCCCATCGTTTGGCTGTGAACAGGGCAGGTTTGAGGAGGCTCCGTATCCTCCATGACAGTGGGATGGCATTTCACGCTTATGCGTCTCTTAACTTCATCCAGCTGTGAGTGTTGCAGACTCGCAGATTCTGCACAGTTCGAATCGAGGCAGATGGGGAGTGAGGGCCCGATGGAGCAGGTAGGGGTTCTGGGGGCGGCAGCAGCCGGGCCTGGGGGAGGCACGGGAGGCGGACTTCAGTCTCATTCACTCATTTCAACCATGTGGGGCTCCGCTCTGGCGAACAGCAGAACAGCCAAGCTTTGGTCTGGCACTTTCGGCTGTTCACATATTCTGTTCCCCCAGGTATCTGTCCTATTTCTCTGACTGTGTGTCCAGTGTGATCCAGTGGCTTCTTGGCTTGGGGCCCTGGCCTGCGAGACTGTCACAGGAGTAGCTCCTCCTTGGGGGGGGTTGGACGTGGAAGTCCCAGGAATGATATGGCTGATGCAGTGCGGCTGATAATTGGGGCAGCCGCCTGCCGCATGAGGATCCGGGAGGCTGCACACACAGGCTCTACGATCCTGTTCCACTCGCCTGCGTGCAAGCACAGGGGAGAAGCAGGCAGGGCAGAGAGGTCGGCTGTGGGGTGTTGTCAGTTCAATGCATGTGAGGTCTCAGGGGCGTTAGTGATGAGCGGTTCTCAGAGGCACATGGAATATGGAGACGCCCAGCGCTGGCCATGGGGCGTGGTTCCCGTCCCACAATCTCAACTGCAGGATGTTTCCCTGGGATCATCTACTCATTCCCTTTGTTATTTTCCCTGTTCGCCCCTGTTGTTTTCCCTAATCTTTTCTTTTCAAACAGAACGAAGTTACAGACCCCGCTGGTGGCCTCGAAAATATGATCTTGGACCAGTTCTCCTCCACTCTCACACTCATGGACCCTGTTCTCAGTCATAGCTCTGCCACAGTCCTGGCCTGTCTGGATGGGTATTCCACGCTGGGTGTGGCAATCCTCTGCGCTGCTCCGCTCCAGCTAGGATGTGGGACTTGAAAGTCTGGAGGATGCAGGCCACCTTAGAATTGCCTCTTCCTCTTAGACGCAGGTTGGTGGGGACAGAATGCGGACCAGGAGGGGATTCTAAAGGTATTGTGAGGCAAATGTTCGTTGGACGACTACATATTACACCTGCAATGAGGGACCTGAGCAGATTGGTCCGTTTTAAATCAAAACTTTGCATCTTTCCATTGTAGTACATGCATGCTTAAGTATTGGGGTTAACTGGCCATCTCTATTGTTGTATGCGTGCTCGTCCTGTTATTTCATCGGCTGCACGTAAGTTTCAGTAAACAGTGCACTGGAGACTGCTGACCCAGTGTGAGCACGACTTTGTCCGCTTGAGCGGGCCAGCATTAGGGCAGCAGTTTATGATTTTTGGTGTGCCCAGTACGGTCCATGTCCTTGCTATCCCTCCTCTCTTGCGTTGTTAAGCTGTCTGTATCTTTTTACAATATGTCAAACTTTTGAAGTCAGGCCGCTGTCATCGAGATGACTATTGTAGAATTATTAGATATTTGTGATCCGTTTTGGCCGAATTGGTTCTTACTGCCGTTTACAGTACTGGCTTCTTTTTGGTGTTCGTCACGGAGCGCACTTCCCTCGTTGGTCAGTGGGATGGGGTGCCATGTCCGCTGGGCGGTCGGGAGCGGGCGAGGGTGGGTGTCACACCGCTAGGTCAGGGCCCTTGCTTTGCCGGTGCGGTCCAGAGGCGGGGGCTGCTCGTGTGGGTCTCCTTTTGCTGTCCCCCTCCTCATGAGTCGCGTACAGCCCCAGTGCTCAGTCCAGAGTAGCGGGGCCCCTCAGAGTCAGTCTTCAGTGGTCCGCCATCCGGATGGAGGGAAGGGAGTTAGCATACATTTGGCCCTCCCTTTCTTTGCAGCTGGCAGCAGTGCTCAGTCTGCCCCTTGTGCGTCCTTTGTTGTGGGAGCTGCAAGCGAACGCGCTCAGGGGCCCCAGAAGATTCAGGGGCTGGAGTGGAGGGACTCCGCTGAGGTCTTTGGAGCACTTCATGATAAGTTGCCGGCTGCGAAGGACCCCCACACGAATTGCTGTCCCGAAGACGGGCCGCGGCGGAGGGCGGCGGTTGTCTCGGTAAGGGACCCTGCTGCCGATTGCCCGGCAGATCGCTGGGGGCGCCCCATGGCGTGTTTCTCGAGGCCTTCGTAGCCGATGAGGACCGCTCCAGGGCTGAAAACTCTCTGCGGGGCCTTCTCGGGGGCCCGGGGATTTGCCCGACTTCCCTCCTTGGGGCAGCCTGAGGGCTTCAGCAGGAATGCCTGCAGGGGAGTGCCCGCGGGTATGGCGGCGGGCTGGTTGTGGAGAGACCAGGCCTCAACATTGGTGGAGTTGGGCCTGGCCTGGAGTGCTGGCTAGCCAGACCACAGAGGCCTATTTACATCATGCCCTGCAAAGCATATTTATGCAGTTTAGTTGCAAAGTTTCTTTTGTTTATCTCGGAAAGACAGCCAAACATGGATACTGGACGTGTGGAGACGATCTTTCGAAACATTGTTACTTTGCGTACGTCTATATGGGATTATAACAAAAGTCCTAGGCGACGATCCAATGATAATCACCTGGTTCTTGCAATAGTTGTTAACCTGGAAATGTGGAAGCGATTTTCGGGCCTATCCAGTACCCACAAAGCCGATACAGTTTGTATGACAGCTCGTGATTTCTTCAAGATGGAGAAGGATTTCCTTAGAACTACGCAGCAATTGAGTGGGTAGAAACATGTAAAATTACTTGTCACTGGTGCCGAGAGACCTGGCAGGCTAGTCTTGCACTTGAATAGTGAGGTATAAGTGGGTAACAGTTCATTTGTGTTATTTCATCAGTCTTGGCATTACCTATGGCAGTGAGAGGGCTGTTTAGCCTACAACTGAGCCCTTGGAAGCCAGCACCCTGGCACTGAGAACACCAGGGTACACGGCAGTTGAGTTAGCGGCACTGAGTAGTTTGGGTTGGTGTCGGCATTGCTCTGTGATCAACTTTTACAAATCTTTAAGTTTGCATGTTTATTTTGTATTAAGTATCGTTATATTAAGTTTCTTTTGAACATTGCAGCTTGCACAATTTACTTTGTATTATATGACTGCTTGGTGCCTCTGTCATCAATTTGTATTTCGAAATGGTAAAAGACTTATATCAATGCTTCGCCCTAAGGGTAGTATAGTAAGTGAGAAAGTGCTTTTTTAAAAGTAGATAAGATTCCCCCCTCTGTATCATGCCTTCATTGACTGAGGGAGGTATCGATGAATGAGGGTTGGAAGACACCCCTGCAGAAGCATCGATAGTGTAAGCAGACTGGAAAGCGGAGAACAGCAATACAATTGTCAGTGGGCCAATGGGGAAGCAGACTATACGACAGAGGATTAGAGCAAGCACCTTCTCTTAGAAAACGCCCTCTTTGACAGATCTGGGACACACCCAGAAGCAGCACAAGGCACCGGCACGATCGATTTGATTGGTATCTGATTGCATAGAGGGACTCGCTTAATACGACGAGGTGTCTTGCAAGAATACTGGGTCTGTGTGTCCGTAGGAAGATCGATCGGACGGCGCGAAGCGCGGGCTCACCTCCCATCTACCCATCACCTGGCCAGTGCAGTTAAGGGGAGCAACGTGTTGGTAACAACAGCAAGACGGAGTGTGTTTGTGTGTGTGTGTGTGTGTGTGAATGCATGACTGTAATAGATCATATGCATATGATAAAGTGTTAATTAAACCTGTATTACTAATAAATGTGGCGTTTTGCCTTAATCCCCCTGAAAAGATCCCGTATAGTACCTTGAGTACAACATTGGAAGGGCAGAGGGGATCACTTGCACCTGTAGGGAGCCTGGTGACATCACTAGCTCACCATGGAGAAGAAAGCAGCAGTATAAAAGTCTGAATCAGGGAACAAGAAGGAGTATCCTCCAACTGCTGCTATGTTGTGATGCACCATAAAAAGTCATAAAGACACTTGGTGAAAGTTCCTTGGCAGACTGCAGGCTGCTTAATTCATAGAGAGATCTGTCAGCCAGGGGTTGCAGGAACTGATGGGGAGCTCATTCAGAGTTAGAAATTTAAAAATGAACATTGGCTGCAATCTCTTCATGAGACATCATGCTGTAAATTGTGAGTGACAACACATTTTTGTCTCTTGTCAGATAGTAAAAGCCATGTTGCATATTAACCTATTTGCCAACATATTTCCCCATGTACTAACACAATAAGATTGGAAGCACAGTAATTACAAATAATTCAGTGAGAACTAGGGAAAGGAACGCAGATATTTCTGAAGGAAATTTTAGGGAAAAATTATCTATTTTTATATTAAAATTTCCCTGTGTTAAAAACTAGAAAGAACACAAAGCTTCAGCAGCTCATGCCACCTAGACATAAGCAGACTGGATAAAAAGTACAAATTAATCCATCAAAAGATAATTTTAGGGTATTTATTTTCAAATAATCAAGGTACGTTTAGGGCACTCTGTCATGGATGGCATATTGTGAATAAATCTTCAAAACTGAATTATTACATTGAAAATGTCCATCACTCATCACGTTTAAAACAAAAAGTAATCTTAGCAATGCCGTGCAATGTGCCTCCCCTCAGACTCTGCTCAGCTAGATCTTCAAGAAATTAATCTCAATCACTAATTTCAAGGAATTAGATCAATTGGTCACTATTTTTACAGAGAATTCCAGAAGGTGGTGGACAGAACCGAGAGGAATTGTGATGAAAATCTTGGAGAAACTTTATTTTCTTTGTACTCTAAACTTCACATGACAACAAAAATATCACCCTTTCGACTGCTTTATGGTCAAAAAGAAAGTTTTACGAAAAAGCTTCACTAAATTTCATGTTATGTGTCACTAAGTGCCAGCATCTTTAATACAATTTCGTAAATATGTGATGATTCAGTAAAGGAACACAACCCCTTCTCTATTTCTTTATCAAACTGCATTTGTTGTGTCCTTATAACCAAGAACATGAAGAGCCTGGCAGGACACTGAAATCAACAGTGGACACTGACAGTACATTGCCGGCAAATAATATGTCTAAAGAAAAATAAACTAAAAACTGGAGATTGTAGAAGAGATTTCTATCGATAGGAAGAGAGCATTTGAGGTTGGGGACCGTGTTTTGTTAATTGATGTAAGAAAAAGAAAGGAAGGGTCATATCTTGATTTCCAATTAGATGTAGCTAGAAAGTTAAAAAATCACATGAATTAATGCTGACAGAAGTTCAAAGATTATTTTATAATCTTGTGTGAGTTAACTTAAATATACTACTTAATTAATTCTGTCATTTTTTCAACTATTAATTTTCAAAGGTGTAGTGCAGGAGGTGGGTGTGTGTGTCCTGCCTTCCAGAGAGAACCAGTCAAGACAATAAAGGAGGGGGGCGAGAACAGAGAGCAGCTGCACGTGTGTGTAGTTGTGATGTTTATGACAAATGTACATTGTAACTGAACAACCCAGTCTGACAATTTAAGTTTATTTTGTTAAGATAAATATTTGGGATTTCTTGAAATTCCACAGTTGAAATAAAAATGACATTATTTAGAGAAGTTAAACTTCACTATAGATTTGAGGGGAAAATTAAAAAAAATGTCAATAATTCCATTCTACAAATATATTTAGATGCTTGTTTTTTGAAATACTGTTGAAATGTAAATTAAAATATTCTTGTATTTACACCTTGTTACAATAATATTTTCTAAATTAAAATATTTTTTCTTTCATATTTTACACTGAGATTTCACAGGGGTAGAAAATTCTGACCGGAGTGAATGACCCCATCCCTCACCATCTGCTACCCCTGGGGCAGGGGATGGGGGAGGTGGGGGCTGGGGGTTCCCAGGTGTCTGGTTGTCAACTGGAACCTCCAGTTGAAAAGGGAAACTGGCAGCGTCCGGTCAGCACAGAAAGTCCAGTTGCTGCAGTAACTGGCCCCCACCACGGGGCTGGGAAGAGCAGCAGGGCTGGGAGGGGCCAGTCTGTGCGGCGGGGTCACTGTCAGGGGCCGAGATTCCCTCCGGCCTGAGCTGGGACCGGGCAGATTATCAGGGGAGCCGCGTTTCTACCCCCAGCGTTGAGACCAGGACAGAAATAAGGGCGGAGCTTCCCGGAGAAGGTGCCAGTGAAAGTGAAGAGATGGGACCTGTCAGTCACATTGTAAAACGAGACCTCGCCCGCCTCATAGTCCAGGAAAATCCCCACCCGGCTGGGCCTGGCGCTCACGGGGAGGGAGGTCGGGGGGGAGGTGAGAGCCTGGGCACTACAGTAATCCACCATTCCACAGCCACACGGCCAGTATCCAATATCCCAGGTGTGAGTCTGACCTTCCCTTACCCTGCTCACAGATTACCACATCAACGCCCAGGTAACCAGCGCCTGTCTTGTCTCCACTCCACCTCCGCCAGTAACGCCGACCGAGCAGAGCCCCTCAGCACCCAACACAGATAACAAATTATCAAATACGAGGATTGTGGCCGTCATGGAGCGTTTGCTGCCATGTCTACCACGACCCAGAAGGAGCGAGTTCGGGATTGGCCGTGTATGGATCGCAGATCACCGTCCCACTGGGGAAGAGACGTCAGGGCCGGGGGCAGGGGCTGGTCACTGGGATCAAAGGGAAATTAACCTGCGTCCCCGTTAATCACTGCAAGGGGGGGGGGTTGTGGGCTGAGGGGAGTCAGGGCCCCTCTGCCTGTGAGGAGACAATGAGGGGAAAGGGCAGGAGGAGCAGGGGGAGGGGTGGAAGGTGTCAGGGGAGGCGGGGGAGGGAGGGGACAGGCTGATGCTGGAGAGGAAAGGGGAGGGGAGGTGACAGGAGCAGAGGGTGTGGAGGGAGGGACATGGGGGTGGGCAGGCACAAGGGCTATGGGGTGATAAGGGAAGGGAGGGGCACCAGGAGGAAAGGGGTGTGAAGGGCAAAGGGCAGGTTCCAGGGGGCTGCAGGGGGGGGAGGGGAGGGGTGAGGGACCATGGGAACCAGGGGGAAGGGAACAGACACCAGGAGGCTGATGGGGGGCACAGGAAGGGGAAGGGGCAGGCACCAGGGGCAGAGGGGTGAGGGAATGAGGAATGGAAGGGGGGGAGCTCCAATGAAATCCAGGGGGGAAGCGAATGGGCAGGCACTGGTGAGGCAAAGGGCAGAATTGGGGGTGAGGGAGCAGGTGAGCAGAAGGGGGCAGAGAGAGGGGTGTGGAGAAGGGCAGGTCCTAGGGGCAGAGGCGTGTGCAGGGAGATGCACAGGGGGCACCAGGGGGGGGCAGAGGTTAGGAGAGGGTGAGGGGAGGGTGGGCAGTGCTGAGGTGAGGGGAAGGGCTGAGACCATGGGTGATGGGGGCGAGGGAAGGGACTTGCACCAGGCAGGCAGAGGAGGCAAAGGAAACAGGCAGGCACCAGGGAGGCAGATGGGCGAGGGTAGAGCTGGGACTTGGGGCAGAGGAGGAGCTGGCACCAGGGGACTGGAGGGTGGTGAGGGTGCAGGTGTCATGGAGCCAGAGGGAGGGGGAGGCAGGGGGAGAAATAAAGAGAAGGTGTCATGGTGATGGTGGTAGAGGGGCGAGAGGAGAGCAGGGTCAGTGGGGCAGAGGGTGGTGAGGGGCTGGGCACCAGGAAGGAGGGTCAAGGGGAGGTCAAGTGTTGGGGTCAGGAGGAGGGAAGGGGCAGGCAGGCAGAAGGGTGTGGGGGGAAGGGGAAGGGCAGGTGCCAGTGGGATTGAGGGGGGTTGAGCAGAAGGGCAAGCACAGGGGGGCAGAGGAGGGGAGGGGTGGGACCAGGGGGCAGAGAGGGTGAGAGGCAGGGCAGGTGGGTGAAAGAGGGAGGTGTTAGGAGAGGGGTTTGGGAGAGGCAGGTGCCAGGAGGTCAGAGTGAGGCTAAAGGAGGGGTGGGCACAGGGTGAGGGAGGGGGGGCGGTGCCAGGGGTCAGAGAGGAGAGGGGTGAGAGGCAGGGCAGGGGGTAGAGAGGTGTTAGAAGAGGAGAGGGGGAGAAGGGATGCCAGGGGGTCAGACTGGGGCTAGAGGAGGGGTGGGCAGGGGATGAGGGAAGGGGGGGTGCCATCAGAGGGTGGGAGAGGGGCAGGTGTCAGGCAAGGCTGAGGGGAGTAAGATGGGGTGAAAGACAGCAGAGGAGGGTGAGGGAGAGGTGTGGGAGACATGGCACAGAGGGAAAGGGGAGAGGTTGGACAGGCAGACACTACGGGGTGTGAAGTGGGATGTGGAGGGCTCCAGGAGTGCAGAGGATGTTTGGGGGAGGGGAGAATCTAGGATGGCAGGGGGGGGGGGGGATGGGCTGTTCCAGGGGGGGCAGAGATGGGGGCTGGAGGGCAGGCATGTGGCCAGGGGAGCAAAGTGGGGTGTGAGAGAGTGAGGGCCAGGGTGGAGCAAGAGATAGAAAGGGAGTGAGAAGAGAGGGAGGAATGATGGTGAGGGGTCAGAATAGACGCAGGGTCCAGGGTCCCTCACAGGGGTCGGGGAAGGGTAAGGGAGGGGTGGGAGCCAGAGAGGGGGGAGGGAGAGGCAGGCCCCAGGGAATCTCTGTTGCTTTCGGGCCAGGCGTGGTTGGTTTCTCGCTCAGAGCAGATCAGTGCTGTTCCCACACAAACTGGGGGTGCAGCTCTGTCCCAGAGGAAGCAGCTGGGACTCTTCATGCTGGCAGGCCCCGCAGGCCCCACCTTCCAGACAGAAAAACCTCACAGCCAGCCCCTCCCCTCGCCCGGCCCACCCCCACCCCCATGGGAGCAGTTGTTTGGATTGGGCTCACTTGGGGGGCATTACAGTGGAAGATTCATGGGGGGGTATAAATGCGTACTAATGGGCTGTTTCTGAGGTCAGAGCAGTGGGAAGGGGGCATTTCCCCACTTACTGCCCCCTCCATCTGGGAGAATCTGCACTGGGGACCAGTCCCAGTTCACACCTGCACAGCGCACCTACACTAGGGGTTTGCATTGGTGCAGCTACATCAGTGCAAGGAAACCCCGGCAGACATGGCCTGAGACACTGCTGGGCCAGAGGGTGTACCCCTCCCATCACTGCAGCTCTGGGTCACTGGAGCAGGGGAGCTGGACTCTGGGCTCCCAGGTGGGGGCCTGACCCACTGGGCTGCAGTCCTTCTCACTCCCAAGCTCTGGCCCAGTGTCTATGGCAGTGTTTAGACACAGGGGGACATCCTCAGACACCTGGAGCCAGTGGTTCAAGCTCTCATGGCATCACAGGGGGGGATTGTACCCAGCTGAGGGCCCAGCCACTGGGCTAAAGGCTACAAGGGAAGCAGCAGCATCTTTTTCTCTTAATTGAAACTAGTCAGCAAACCCAACATGGAGTCAAAAATAGTTTCTGTTGACATGAAATATAATTTTGCAGCAAATAAACTATTTGTCCAAAACATTTCACCCAGCTCCACTGCAAACCTGTCTGAGCAATTTAGGAGCCCCACTCCCAGTGACTTGTGTAAGCAGAGTCAGGATGAGCGCTACCCTAACATCTGGTGGTGAATTGTAGGCAGTGTGGAAAGAATTTCAAAAATTTCAGAGTGTGAAAAGAGATTTCGAGTATTTGCATTGGCACCCACCCCTCACTTAGCATAAGCCCACAGCAGACTGGGATGCTTATTTTAACAGCTCTGGGATCCCCAATTTCTGCATTATTGGGACAGGAGGGAAAAAAAAGTTTGTCACCCTGATTGTGTGAATGAGGAACTGTGGGACTGCTTTGTTACAGAGATGACTCAACCTCAGTTGGGTGGTACTTGCTAAACATGGGACATGGGTTCCAAAACCCCATGAATTGTGTGTGTGTGTGTGTGTGTGTGTGTGTGTGTGTGAACAGCAATTGCACAGTCTTCTCTCCCCCCCAATGTTAAAGAGTAAATTTTGTGAAAGGGTGTGTGTGTGTCGGTCTGTCGAGGGTCTGGAACAGCAATTGCACAGTCTTCTCTCCCCCCCAATGTTAAAGAGTAAATTTTGATTCTATTATTAGTCTGTTTAGAGACTACTGAGCTGAATTCATGTTGGGCCACTGGTGTGCCAGGGCTCCCCTACTAATAGCTAAAATCACTGAATGTTGTGTTAACCAGTGGAGGAGCCTGAAGGCCTAGCAGTTTGCAGTGTGTTGGAGCAGCCTGTAGAGAGGGACAGCTGGAGGAGCAGCACAGCTGGTGTGGTGGAGCTGGTTGTGGTGAAGGCTGCAGCAGAACTCCATGGAGAGGCAGAGCAGTTGGCCCTGGCCCACGTAAGGTGCCCCTTAACACCCTGTGTGGACTCCCCCCCCATTTCCACCCAGGCTGGGGGGGGGGGTAAAACTCTGCAGATGAACTCTTGAACTCTGGGGTGGCACTGACCAGAGACTTTTGGGTTATTGGACTTTGGGGTAATTGGATGTAAGGGAAAAGGACATTGCCAAATGTACTTGGAGGTGGGTTTTTGTCTATGGTTTATGTTACAATCCTGTTTGTGGTGTTTCTCCAATGGGATGCCGCATTGTTTCCTTCCTTTATTAAAGGGATTTTGCTACACTCAGATTCTGTGCTTGCGAGAGGGGAAGTATTGCCTCCTAGAGGCGCCCAGGAGGGTGTGGATGTAAGTGTCCCAGGTCACTGGGTGGGGGCTAGAGCTGATTATGCCTTGTGTTATTGAAACGGAACCCCTGGACACTGAACCCGGCCCTTGTTGCTGCCAACTTAGAGGGGCAGAAGGGTTACACTTGCAATGAGAGACTCTCAACATCCCCAGAAACGCAGTTACAGGCAGGCTAGGCTCAGGACATCAGCTATGAAACACTCCAGAGCTGCTGATTAATTTGCCCTTTGCAGACAAATGACCCCTGGGCCCCTGATCTCACCCCCACAAATCAGGATGAAAATGGAGACTGGGCTCCAGCCTGAACTCTCTGCCCAGAGCGATTGTCCCATGGACGATACTAGTGGCACTGACCCTCTGCGACTGCACCTGGGCATCTCTCAGACCAGATAACAGTCACAGAGACAGTCTCAGAGCCCCAGGTGCTCAGGTATCTCCATCTAACAACTGAGCCAGCCACTCCCCTCGCTCCCATTAACCAGCCCTGGGTCAGACACCCTGGAAACTTTCACACTCAGACTCTGGAGACACTTTGGGTCCTTCTACACAGCCTGCAGCAGCGAGTCTTGGAATGAGGTGGACATATTCAGGCTGGCGGGGCTCCCTCTTTGGGAGATTAGAAAGTTGGCAACCTGACCTGTCCAGGTTTTCCCAGGATTGTCTCTTTGTTCATGTCGCTCTCCTGGGAAATCTGTGAGTCTGCCCAGGACATGACAAGTCTCAGGTGTGTCAGTGGCTGTAGCGGGGGAGCTGTGGGGTGGTGGTGCCTATGCAAAGGGACCTCT
Source organism: Chelonoidis abingdonii (assembly GCF_003597395.2). Lineage (NCBI taxonomy): Eukaryota > Metazoa > Chordata > Testudines > Testudinidae > Chelonoidis > Chelonoidis abingdonii. The sequence goes on from NC_133770.1 coordinate 296,145,403, forward strand.
GGGTGCAGAGTGTCTGGGAGCTGCAGAGATGGGGCAGCTTGAAACAGTGAATGAGATCAGGAGCTCAGGGCCAACAGGGGCCGGTCACCACTGTGCAGGTAACAGCTGTGGGGGTCACTGCTCGGGGCAGCGGGGTAGATCTGGTGCCAGGTCCCGCTGGGTGAGGTTGGTACTTGGGGCAGTCCAGGAGCAGGAGCCTCTGGGGGCTGGTGTCCTCTCCCGGGATTCGGATGTGGAGACAGTGCCCGGGTGAGGGGACGGGTGATGTACATGAAGCAGGCAGGTTTCCTGCTTTGTTGCACCTCAGAGGTGGTGACCCTAACAGGACCCCCAGCGTTGTTTGTGTAACTGCCCTGGGTGCCCCCTTCCCTCCCAGCTCTGTGCGGTAGGATACCCTGGAGTGCATGGACCCCTGGGCCAGTGGTGCTGCAATGTGAGTGCATGGCCCCCTGGGCCAGTGGTGCTGCAATGTGTGTGCATGGCCCCTGGGCTCTCTGATCCCTGCTGGAGCTGCCCAGACTCTCCCAGCCTTCACCAGGGCACACACACGGTCAGGCTGCAGGCTGGGTACAAATACACACATGCAGCTCAGCCACGGCTGTGCGGCAGAAAAGTTGCCGCGGGGGCACAATTTGTTGCAACTGGGTCAGGGGAGCATCACAAGCTGGTTATAAAAACCTGTCTGCCCTTGCAGTGGGGACAGGGCCTTCCTCCCCACAGATCCAGGGGGACACTGAACAGCTCCTGTCTGGGCCTGTTATGCTAGAAGGAAAGTTTGGGCTAAAGCCCAGTCTGAGCATAGAAACCCTGCTGCTGGGAAGAGAGAGCTGAGCAGTTCAGTGCAAATGATGGAACGGATAAGAATGTCCATCCTGCAGATCCCAGGTACAGCCCTAGAAAGGTGACACCAGGGGCAGTATTCCCTCACCAATCAGCCATTTCCCAATGGAGACATGTCCCTGCTCTGAAATAAACCTGCGTTTTGTCTGCCCCTTTCCATCCACCCACAGTGACATTGCTGTTTCCAGCCTATTGAATGTCATAGGAAAATGCTCTGTGCAGGGAAAGTTGCAGAGAGCTCCCAGGGGAGGTGGGTCTCACCATGGATAAAACACCAGTGGTATGTACAGTACCTGCATAGATCTGGGCGCGTCTCCACCCTGCAATCAAACACAGACAGAGGGGTGAGAATGCCCCGGAACACCGACACGCTGAGCAGGAGACAATGTCACATGAGGTGATACTGGGGGGAATGGAACTTACTGAGCTCAGCCTGGAGTTTGTCTAAAAATAAAACCAAGAGAAATGAGTCAATACCACATAAAGTGACCAGATGTCCCCATTTTATAGGGACAGTCCTGATATTTGGGGCTTTGTCTTATATAGGCACCTATTACCCGCCCCCATCCCCTATCCCGATTTTTCACACTTACTGTCTGGTCACCCTAATATCACATTATCTTGCAGAAGAGAAGTGAGTCAAAAAGATTGTAAAGCAAGGAAGTTAAAATCCTTAGACTCAGCCTGGAGGCTACATCAGCAACAAGAGGCTAGCACCTCCTGAGCAGCAAAGGAATTAGCACGGGGAGAATATTATAACCCCCACCCGGCCAGGTGCAGGAGGTGGTAGAGCCAAACAGGGATCCCTCAGCAATGGAAAATATTAACCCTGTAAGCCTGCATAAAGGAGCATAAAGTACATCAGGTGAAGTGCATGATGGGCATTAGGAGGCTAGATGGAATTAGCAGAGTGAACGTCCAGAGATATAAAACAAATACCAGGGAATTATTTCAGTCCAACAGTATCAGGAAGCCTGTGAGAGAATGATGGGTCCCCTGAATCAGCAGGAGGAAAGGGAGAAATTGAGGAGGGTAAGGACAATGTTGAGAGACTGACTGATTTCTTTGTATCAGTTTTCACCATAGAGAATGTTGGGGAGAGACCTGTCCTGGAGCTGCTCTGTTCATGAAATGAATATCAGGAATTGAGATGTGAAGAGGAGATATTGGAACAACTGATAAGTTAAAAGAGCCAGCAGCCACCAAGAGCAGCGTAGATCCCTGCTAGACGGCAACGGCAAAAAGTTCTAAAAATGACATCAGAGCGATGTGGCTGAGCTGCTAACAATAATACGCTTCTCTTATTAAAATCAGCTACTATTCTGGAGATTCAGAGGTTGGGAATGTCGTACACAGCTTTAAAAATTTGGCCAGAGTAATTCTGAGAATTACAGCCCAGTGAGACTATGTCAGTTGTGACAGACTCAGACCAGTGGGGTACAGGAGTCTGGTAGAGGGCAAAATATACTGGTCACTGGATAAGTAGTTTTCTGTTCCCTGAGTGACCAGAGCAGGGGCTGCACTAGAGTAATCAGGAACCTGCTAGAACCAGTTAAGGCAGACAGGCTGATTAGAACATCTGCAGCCAATCAAGGCAGGCTAATCAGGGCACCTGGGATTTTAAAAAGAAGCTCACTTCAGTTGTGGTGGGCATCTGAGGAGCTGGGAGCAAGAGGTGCAAGGAGCTGTGTGGGGTGGGGTGGGGGTAGGGGTGCTGCTGGAGGACTAAGGAGTACAGCGTTATCAGACACCAGGAGAAGGTCCTATGGTGAGGATAAGAAAGTGTTTGGAGGAGGCCATGGGGAAGTAGCCCAGGGGAGTTGTAGCTGTCATGCAGCTGTTACAGGAGGCAGTATAGACAGCTGCAATCCACAGGGCCCTGGGCTGGAACTCAGAGTAGAGGGTGGGCCCGGGTTCCCCCCAACCTCCCAACTCTGATCAGACACAGGAGGAGTTGACCCAGACTGTGGGTTCCACCAGAGAGGAAGATCACTGAGGTGAGCAAATCTGACAATAAGCGTAGGACCCACCAAAATAGAGGAGGAACTTTGTCACACAGTGCCAGGTAAACTGTCTGAAACAAGAACTAAACCAGAATTCTAAATCAGCTGTATGAGAATGATAGGAAAAAAGTCCAACTAGCACAGCTGGAAAAGTAAACTGAAGATATGCCTACACTTAAACCTCTACAGCAGTGCAACTGCACCACTGCTGCTGTGGGGCTTCAGCATAGACACTACCTATGTTGAGGAGAGGGATTCTCCCCATCGTCATAGGTAACCCACCTCCCCGTAACCCACCTTCTGTCGACCTAGCACTGTCTACACCAGGGGTTACCTTGGTATATATAAACTACATCTCTCAGGGGTGTGGATTCACACTCCTGAAAAAACGTAGCTACACCAATATAAATTCCTAGAATAGGCTCAGCTTCTGTCTCACTAATCTATGAAATGTCACTGAGTATGTCAGTACAGTATGTGGACTCTCTACTCAGACCCTATGCCACCAGCACTCCCAGCTATCTCCGTGACACCACTGATTTCCTGAGGAAACTACAATGCATTGGTCACCTCCCAGAAAATACCATCCTAGCCACCATGGATGTAGAGGCTCTCTACACAAACGTCCCACACACAGATGGAATACAAGCTGTCAGGAACAGTATCCCTGATGATGCCACAGCACAACTGGCTGCTGAGCTCTGTGCCTTTATACTCACACACAACTATTTCAAATTTGATGACAATATATATCTCCAGATCAGTGGCACTGCTATGGGCACCCGCATGGCCCCACAAACTCCAGCTATCCCACAGTTCCTGCAGTCTCCGAAAACCGTTTGCATTCTTGGCTGAGCTCCCAGTGCCTGAAGGGTCAAAAACATTGTTGTGGGTGGTTCAGGGATGTCATCAATCTCCTCCCCACTCCTCCCCCATGAAAGAAAAGGGGGGAAAAATCATTTCTTGCCTTTTTTTCAATGTCACCGTATGTTTACTGGATGCTGCTGACAGATGCAGTACTGCAGCCACAGCAGCATTTACTTGCCTTCGCATGTTAGCAGGATGGTTACCATTCCTATTACACTAACAACTGAGTGTAGTTTTTTGGTTTATCCAATGCCATGATCAAGCATCTTGATGTTTTTGGTCTTTTAGCCTCTTGTCTGTGTCTCTGGGACTTTGAAGTAAAAATATTATCTAAGTATTATCAGCTGCTGTCATGGGTGCTCCTGGCTGGGTGCGCATGGACAAACATGGGAATGACTCCCCAGGTCATTCCCTTCTTTATATTTTGTCTAAAGGTAGAGTCAGTCCTGCCTAGAATATGGGGTAAGCCTACTAAAGAACCAGAGAACACAGCTGTTCCAAGCCAGAGCCCAAGACATCCTGCAGAAATGATAAGCTGTATGCTATTCTAGGGGGTGCCCCTGCAACAACCCCACCCATTGCTTCCCTCCTTGCACACCCCACCTGGGCTACCATGGCAGTTATCCCCCCATTTGTGTGATGAAGTAATAAAGAATGCATGAATAAGAAACAATACTGACTTTATTGAGAGAAAATGAGGGGGAGGCAGCCTCCAGCTGCTATGATATTCCAGGCAGGACTGAATCTCTAGGAGACAAAGCTTAAAGAAGGGAATGACCATGAGTCATTCCCATTTTTGCCCAGGCACCCCCAGCCGACCTCACTAAGGCCAGCCAGAAGCACTCACAGGATGATGACGGCTACCAATCCTACTGTACCATCTGCCATCAGAAAGGGAAGGCAATGGGATGCTGCTGTGTAACGCTGCAGCACTGCGTCTACCAGCAGCATCCAGTAGACATATGGTGACAGTGAAAAAAGGCAAAACAGGCTCCACGGTTGCCATGCTATGGCGTCTGCCAGGGCAATCCAGGGAAAAAGGCGCAAAATGATTGCCTGCCATTGCTTTCACGGAGGGAGGATTGAGTGACGAGATTTACCCAGAATCACTTGCCACACTGTTTTTGCACCATCAGCCATTGGGATCTCAACCCAGAATTCTAATGGGTGGGGGAGACTGCGGGAACTATGGGATAGCTAACCACAGTGCAATGCTCCGGAAATTGACTCTAGCCTCGGTACATGGACGCACACCGCCAAATTAATGTGCTTAGTGTGTCCGCGTGCACTCGACTTTATACAATGTTTCCAAATACTGTTTTCTGTAAAATCGGAATAATCCCATAGTGTAGACATACCCAAAAGGTTATTAAGGAAACTAAGGCTGTCTACACTACCACTTATGGCTCCAAAACTTATGTCACTCAACAGTGTGAATATTCTACCCCCTGAGCAACACAAGTTACACTGGCATAAGTGTTAGAGTGCACAGCGCTATGTCGGTGGGAGAAACTCTCCTGCCCATATAGCTACTGCTGCCTGCTGGAGGTGAATCATTATGCTGATGAGTGAGCTCTCTCCCGTTGGCACAGAGTGGCTCTACTAGAGTGGCCCGGCTGCATTGGTTCAGCTGTGGCATTAGAAGCTCTGTAGTGCAGACATAGCCTAAATCATCATGGATTGAGGGGTAAAGCACTGTCCTGGATTAGAAACCTTGACAGAAAATGATAGAAAACAAAGAGCAGGACTAAATGGTCAATTTTCATCTGGAAAAAGGTTAGCAGCGGAGAGCCTCACAGTCAGCTATTAGGATGGGTGTTTAGTCTATTTCAGCAGTTCTCCAACTGTGGGTCAGGGCTGGCTTAGACTTGCTGGGGCCTGGGCCCGAAGCCCAAGTCCCACCACCTGAAGCTGAAGCCTGAAGGCTTTAGCCCTGGGCATTGGGGCTCAGATTACAGGTCTCCTGTCTAGGATAGAAGCCCTTGGGCTTCAGCTTTGGCCCTGGCCCCCCCTTGGGGGGTAGGGCTCAGGCTTCAGTCTCCCATCCTAAGGTCATTGTTGTCAGAAGAGGGTCGTGGTACAATGAAGTTTGAGACCCCCTGATCTATTTATCAGTGACTTGGAACAAAGGATAAGCCCTAAAGTGGCAAAAATTGCAGATGACAAACAATGATTTAGGTTACCAAAGAAGTCTGAGTTATTTCAGAGGGACCAAACTTGAATAGCATGAGGGCTGATGAAATTCAGTGTTGATCAATGTGAGGTAACGCACGTTACAAGGATAATCAGACCTATGCATGCAGGTTACTGGCTTTAAAATACTCAGCAAAAAGACCTGGGCATCACTGTGGACACCTCTGTGAAGAGCTCTGCTCAATGTGCAGCAGTATTTAAAGAATGAAGTGTCAGGATGCACAAAGAACAGGACAGAAAATCATACTTGTATACATCCTTATCTGTACTGGTTGCCCTATCTCAGAAAGGATGTTAATGAGATGGGCAATAATAATGATTAGAGCCCTGAAGACAAAGCCTTATTAAAAGTGACTGAAAGAGACGGGACATTTTAGTTTCAATAGGAGACATGACAGAAATAGAAAACAGTGAGAGAGAAAGAAATTGGGTTCTCAGCCCTACCTTCCCTTCTACTACTAGAACAAGAGGATACTCAACTAAATTGAAAGGTAGCAAATTTCAAACTATAAGAGGAAATACTATTGTTTACACAATGCATAATTAGTCTGTGGACCTCCCTGCCACAAGATAGCACTGAGGACAAGAGTTTAACAGAAATAAAACAAAAGGACATTTGTATGGCTAATGAGAACGTGCAGTTTTACACTGAGTAGGGTTAAAACAAAACGGACAAGCAAAGAATAACCCTAAATGGACAAAGGATTCAGAAAGGCTCAGGCACTGATAGAGAAATGCAAATATCCAGAGTCGTGCTAATTCTCAAACACAAGCATACTGGAAGCAGGGGTGGCTCCAGGCACCAGCACGCCAAGCGTGTGCCTAGGGTAGCAAGCCACAGGGGTGCTCTGCCAGTCGCCGCAAGGGTGGCAGGCAGGTTGCCTTTGGTGGCATGCCTGCAGAGGGTCCGCTGGTCCTGTGGCTTTGGCGGACCTCCCACAGGCAAGCCACTGAAGACAGCCTGCCTGCCGTGCTTGAGGCAGCAAAATACCCAGAGCCGCCCCTGACTCGAAGGGAGAGAAACCCCCTCCTGCTTCAGGGCACAAACCAAACACCGACAGGGGTCAGGAGGAATTTGAAGGAACTCTCCCTGGGAGCAGACTGGGGTGAGGGGATGGGATCAGAGCAGGGTGGAGCCCACAACCAATAGCACAGGAGAGCAAATGGGCAGAGTGACACTGTAGCAAGCAGCAAGACGACAATATCCACCACCATGTCCCTAGCCATCTTCTGCCTCAGAGTGTTAATGACTACAGCCAGCTGACAGGCTGGACACAGCACTAGCTGCACAGAGGGCAGAGTGAGCCAAGCCGGTTCCCATCCCTGCTGTAGCAGAGCAACAAATCCCCCCTCAGATCAGCGAATGGGGTTTGGGTCTGCTAGTTCTGTGTGCTGAGTATGAGGGGTCAAGCTTCTCTGTGAACCACACATACCAGACAGACATTTAGTTCACAGTGAGAGCTCTCAATACCTGCCCCAGGGGGCTATGAAATTTGTTGCAAAGCTTGAGATTCCTCCTCCCCTCCCATTGCAATGAACAAAAGGACTCACCTTTCTCTGCAGGATGCACCGCTGGAAGTGAACAGCAAGAGAGGTGGGTTACAAGGTAGAAGATTTATCTGCAAATATTGCAAACTCATAGGAGTCATTTGTCTACTGGTGGAAAACAGAACACACATAGGGGCTCTGCTATTCCCACTGCCCATGTTGTAAATGGCTGTCTCCTTTCCCCTCTGGCTGAGGCCCCACATGGAACTCAATGGTGTTTCTACCTGTCTGGCACAGGATCACTTTTGATAACCATGTCCCATCAACTGCAGCATTTCAGGGCATGTTCTAGTCATCAATGGGCAGAACCCTCCTAATGTGTGTGAAAATTGGAGAACTGTAAAAGCCAGATTTCTACTAAACTCACTGTGTGATCCCTGAGCATACAGGGTGAGGCAGTGAACTCAGGGTCAGGGTTTAAGGTGAGGGTGAGGTCAGAGTTAGGGTTAACAGGCCCCTCACTGCACTTCAATCAGCTCCCCCATCACCCCTCCTTTTCTCCTCACCCCCATATTCCAGCCAGGCCCCTTGACTCCCCACTGTGGTCACAACTCTATTGATATGGGGGGAAATCAGAAAACCCTGATTTTACTGGAAATCAGTTTTTTCAGTTTTCTGCTTTTCACACGCGGGGGCACATTTGAAGGTGGGGGATGAGTTTAAGGAGCCCAGTTGGATGCACCACTGCTCCTATGTAAGCAACAACATGTGTGACCCTCCAGTGAAAGAATTGCCACATAATTGTGATCTATGATTTAAACTGTCAGGGTTAGATTCTGTTCTCAGAACTGCAGCCCAAAGGCAAATGAGGGTGACTTTGGCTTTTACCACAAACCCCACATCCTTCTGATCCTGGGTGCTCTGGATGCCAAAGCAGCCCCTGCTGTAACTCAGGACTTGTTTGCATGGGAAGGTTACATCGGTACATGGTATGGTGGGAATTGAAACCGTTCTTGTTACACTGGTATAACGCCCCATGTCAGCACTATTATTCTGTAATAGGAGAGAGTTTTTCTGGTTTAGCTTGTGTCTTTAATTACAGCAGCCGCTCCCTGGGTGCATATAGGCAGCAGCACGGCCCAGGAGCTCTGCAGCGCTGTGCGCTGTGGCCCTGCCCTGACACCCTGCTCTTGTTCCAAGGCCCATCTCCCACACCCCTCTACAATAGGCCTTGTGAGTGGATCCTCAGCACACAGCCTGTAGCTGTTCCTTGCACAGCCTGCACTGGAGGAATCCTCCGCCAGCTGGTTCCAGGCCTTCTGCTGCTTTGGTCCTTTTATTAACATAACAAGGTTGAGACTGGGGTGAAAATCTCACCTTCCATGTAATAAGTGTTCAGCCTTTCTGGTTATGAAGGTAGCATTGAGCAAGTGACCTGGGTATAAGCAGGGCTGCAGTCCAGTGCAATCTGCCTAAGTCTGCAGGCAGCGCTGTTTGCTGCTCACACTCAGTACAGTGGGGTTGGGATGGTGACACTAAAACTTGATCAATGATAATTTAATTGTCACCATTTGCAATTGTCTCACTGCTGATCATTTTAGCAGAAACATCCAACTTCTGTGCTTCTCCTGCACAGCTAGATGCAGGCGCAGATACTGGGGAGAGGGGCAGTGGGGCAGCTACCTGTCTTCAAAGGTTGTTGGGATGAGAAACAGTGAATTCAAGACCCTCCCACCTCCATTCAAATACATGCTGTGCATACTAAAACAGGGAGGGGAAAGAGGAGATACATTTCCCCTCCTTCTCTCAAATATCAAATGTCTCCCTGATACCACAACAAATGTACACACACACACACACCCCTACTCATCACAGAGTGAAATCCTGCCCCTTCTCATGTTACATGGCCATGAAAGGCCAGGACACAGGGGATCCCATGTGAGGAATTCTGTTAAATACTGGACACATCTAACACTCCCCAGCAACGATCCTGGCCTCTGGACCGGCCGGGCTAGGGCTTCTCAGGGCCTGGGTACGCCAAAGCCGCAGAACCGGCAGACCTCCCGCAGGCGCACTGCCAAAGGCTGCCAGACTGCTGTGCTTGGGGTGCCAAAAAAGCTAAAGCCCCTGAACCTCCCCATTGCTCTGCTTAAGGTGCGACAGCCCATTCAGTTCTATAGCCGCAGCCTGAGCTATCGCTTCCCATGGGCCTCCAGGCACAGCCAAGTCCCCAGGGTGAGGGAGGGACTCCCCGTCCAGTGACGATCTTTACACTGAGGCTTTGTCTACGCTAGCAACTGAATGACAAAACTTTCGTGTCTGTGTTTTAACAACTCTGAATGACAAAAAACAAAAGATTTTAAAACGCCAGTGTGAGCAGTGCTTTGTCGGTGGGAGAGCTCTCCTGCCGACAAAGCTACTGCCGCTCATTGCGGGTGGAAGATTTGTGTCTGCGAAAGAGCTCTCTCTCCTACCAACAAAGAGCAGCTACACTGCGTGCCTTTTAGTACCATGGCTGTAGCGGCACAGCTGAGATGCTAAAAGGTGCATAGTGCAGACAAAGCCTAAGTCCCAACCTCCCTTTGGCTTCATTCCAAATGTCTCATCTGCCTGGTAATCTCTAGTTTACTGAGCTGCTACCTTTCTGGGAAACATTCTCAGGTAACCTTTATGCCACCCCATTGGCCCCACACACTGACCTTTCTCACTCTCCAGTTCAGATCGCAGCGTTTCTAGAGAGAGAAAAGGATGAGAGATGAGATTTCATTGCATCATATTTATGATGAAGTTCCAATTATTCTTTAATGCAGCTCAGCTCTGGGGAGAGATTAGTCTATCATTGGGGTGATGGGGCAGGGTGTAGCCCACAGCCAATAGCACAGGAGAGTAAATGGGCAGAGTGACACTGGAGCAAGCAGCATGATGACATCAGACACCATGCCCCTGGCCACCTTCTGCCTGGCAGGTCACACCAGGGGTGTTAAGGACTACAGCCAGTTCACAGCCTGGGCACAGTGCTGGCTGCACAGATTGTAGAGTGAGCCAAACCTGCTCCGTCCCCCATTGTGTGGGAGCAACAAATCCCTGTGAGTGGGGTTTGGGTCTGTTCATTCTGTATCCTGAGCATGAGGGATGATGGGCCGAGCATCTCTGTGCACCGCACAAACCAGACAGACATTTAGTTTACAGTGAGAGCTCTCAATACCTGCCCCGGGGGTCTATGAAACTTGTTGCAAAGTTTGAGATTCCCCCTCCCCTCCCATTGCAATGAACAAAGGAACCTCACCTTTCTCTGCACGATGCGCCGCTGGAAGCGAACAAGAGAGGTGGGTAACAAGGTAGAAGATTTATCTGTAAGTATTGCAAACTCATAGGAGTCATGTTTCTACTAGTAGAAAGCAGAACACACACAGAGGCTCTGCCTCTAGCTATTTCCACTGCCCATGTTATACTGGAGACACAAGGCCTTGTGCAGGTAGAACACTGAGTAAATAGCCGTCTCCTTTCCCCTCTGGCTGAGACCCCACATGGAACTCAGCCGTGTTTCTATCTGTCTGGAACAGGATCACTCTTGATAACCACGTCCCATCAATTGCAGCATTTCAGGGCACATTCTAATTATCAATGGACAGAACTCTCCTGATGTTGGTGAGAACTGGAGAACTGTAAAAGTCAGATTTCCACTAAACTCACTGTTTGATTCCTGAGCATACAGGGTGAGGCAGTGACCTCAGGGTTAGGGTTTAAGGTGAGGGTGAGAGAGTTAGGATAAGCAGGCCCCTCATTCCACTCCAGTCAGCTTCACCAGCTGCACTTCTTGCCTCCTCTTCTCCTCACCCCCATATTCCAGCCAGGCCCCTCAACTCCCCACTCTGGTCACAACTCGATTGATATCGGGGAAAATCAGAAAAGCCTGATTTTATTGGAAATCAGTTTCTCCAGTTTTCTGCTTTTCACAACAATCAGTAGGGTTAAGGCCAGAGTTGTGGGGGAGGGGTGCATTTGAAGGTGGGGGGTGGGTTTGAGGAGCCTAGTTGGATGCACCACTGGTCTTATGCAAGCAACAAAGTGCGTGACCCCCCACTTAAAGAATTGCCACATAATTGTGATCTATGATTTAAAAACTGTCAGGGTTAGATTCTGTTCTCAGAACTGCAGACCAAGGGCAAATGAAAGCGACTTTGGCTTTTACCAGAAACCCCACATCCTCCTGATCCTGGGTGCTCTGGATGCCAAGGCAGCCCGCACTGTAACTCAAGACTTGTCTGCATGGGAAGGTTACACCAGTACATGGTAAGGTGGGAATTGAAGCCGCTCTGGTTACACTGATATAACACCCCATGTCAGCGCTGTTATTCCGTAATAGGAGTGAGTTTTTCTGGTTTAGCTTGTGCCTTTAGTTACAGCTGCTTTTCCCTGGGTGCATATAGGCAGCAGCATGGCCCAGGAGCTCTGCAGCACTGTGCGCCTCTCCTGACACCCACCTCTTGTTCCCAGGCCCATCTCGCACACATCCCTACAATAGGGCTTATAAGTGGGTCCTCAGAACGCAGCCTGTAGCTGTTCCCTGCACTGGAGGAATCCTCCCCCAACTGCATCCAGGCCTTCTGGAGCCCTTTTATGCTGCTCTGGTCCTTTTACTAATATAACGGGGTTGAAATGGGGGTGAAAATCTCACCCTCCATGAAAAGTATCCAGCCTTTCTGGGTATGAAGGTAGCATTGAGCAAGTGACCTGGGTGTCAGCAGTGCACCAGCCCAGTGCCATCTGCCTGAGTCTGCAGGCAGCGCTGTTTGCTGTTCACACTCAGGACAGTGGGGTTGAGATGGTGACACTAAAACCTAATAGATGAAAATTTAATTGTCACCATTTGCTATGATCTCACTGCTGATCATTTTAGCAGAAACATCCAACTTCTGTTCTTCTCGCATACAGCTGGATGCATGGGCAGATACTGGGGAGAGGGGCAGTGAGGCAGCTACTTGTCTTCAAAGGTTGTTGGGGTGAGGAACAGTGAATTCAAGACCCTCCCACCTCCATCCAAATACAGTGTACCTGCTGTGCCTGTTAAAACAGTGCAGGGAGAGAGAAGATACATTCCACTTCCTTTCCCCCTGTACCAAATGTCTTCTTGATACCACAACAGATGTACACACACACACACACACACACACAGTGAAATCCTGCTCTTTCTCAAGTTACATGGCCATGAAAGGCCAGGACATGAGGGATCCCATGTGAGGGATTCTGTTAAATACTGCACACATCTAACAGTCCCAGCCCTAAACCTCTGGACCAGCTGGTTTAGGGCTACTGAGAGCCTGGACTCAGGGTGCTGTGTCTGTAACTTCCATGGGGAAGCTCTCTCTCCTACCAACAAAGAGCAGCTACACTGCGTGCCTTTTAGTACCATGGCTGTAGTGGCACAGCTGGGTTGCTAAAAGGTGCATAGTGCAGACAAAGCCTAAGTCCCAACCTCCCTTTGGCTTCATTCCACATGTCTCATCTGCCTGGTAATCTCTAGTTTACCGATCTGCCACATTTTTGGGAAACATTCTCATGTAACCTTTATGCCACCCCATTGGCCCCACACACTGACCTTTCTCGCTCTCCAGTTCAGATCACAGCATCCCTAGGGCAGTGGTTTTCAACCTTTTTCCATTTGCACACCCCTAAACATTTTGAATGGTGGTGCAGACCCCTTCAGAAATCTTAGGTGTAGTTTGCAGACCCACAGGGATCCGAGGGTCACAGGTTGAACACCACTGTACTAGGGCGAGAAATGGGGAGAGGTGAGATTCCCCTGTCATATTTCTGGGAATAATCCTTACATCAGTTAATGGAACTAGTCAAGACACTGACCCTTCTCGCTCTCCAGTTCAGATCGCAGCGTTTCTAGAGAAAGAAAAGGATGAGAGATGAGATTTCATTGCATCATATTTATGGTGAAGTTCCAATTATTCTTTTATGTAATGTATTCTTTAATGTGAGGTGTAGCCCGCAGCCAATAGCACAAGAGAGCAAATGGGCAGAGTGACACTGTGGCAAGCAGCACAATGATATCATCAGCCACTATGTGTCTGGACACTTTCTGCCTGGCAGGTCACACCAGGGGTGTTAATGACTACAGCCAGCTCACAGCCTGGGCACAGCGCTGGCTGCACAGAGAGAGCCAAACCCGCTCCCTTCCCTGCTGTATGGGAGCAATAAACCCCTGTGAGTTCAGTGAGTAGGGATTGAGGCTGTTCATTCCATGTCTCGAGTATGAGGGCCGAGGGGCCGAGCTTCTCTGTGCACCACACAAACCAGGCATTTTTATTTCATAGTGACAGCTCTCAATACCTGCCCCAGGGGTCTATGAAACTTGTTGCAAAGTTTGAGATTCCCCCTCCTCTCCCCTCCCCTCCCCTCCCATTGCAATGAACAAAGGGACATCACAACAGGAGAGGTGGGTTACAAGGCAGAAGATTTAACTCAATTATTGCAAACTCATAGGAGTCATTTTTCTGCTGGTAGAAAGTAGAACACACACAGGGGCTCTGCCTCTAGCTATTCCCACTGCCCACATTATACTGGGGACACAAGGCTTCATGCAGGTAAAATTACTGAGTAAATGGCTGTCTCCTTTCCCCTCTGGCTGAGGCCCCACAAGGAACTCAATAGTGTTTCTATCTGTCTGGAATGGGATCACTCTTGATAGAGACATCCCATCAACTGCAGCGTTTCAGGGCTTGTTCTAGCCATCAATGGGCAGAACCTCCTGATTTTGGTGAAAACTGGAGAACTGTAAAAGCTGGATTTCCACTAAACTCACCATGTCATCCCTCAGGATACAGGGTGAGGTAGTGACCACAGGGTTAGGGTATAAGGTGAGGGTGAGGTCAGAGTTAAGGTTAGCAGGCTCCTCACCCCACTCCAGTCAGCTCCACCAGCTGCACTTCTTGCCTCCTCTTCTCCTCAACCCCATATTCCAGCCAGGCCCCTCAACTCCCACTCTGGTCACAACTCAATTGATATCAGGGAAAATGAGAAACACCTGATTTTATTGGAAATCAGTTTTTCCAGTTTTCTGCTTTTCACAACAATCACTAGGGTTGTCATATTTCTGGGAATAACCCTTACATCAGTTAAAGTAAGTCGCCCAAACACTGACCTTTCTCATTCTCCAGTTCAGATCACAACATCTCTAGAGAGAAAAGGGGGAGAGGTGAGATTTCATTCCATCATGCTTATGGTGAAGTTCCTATTGTTGTTTAATGCAGCTCTGCTGTAGATATGATATAGAGACACAAATGGAGAGACACAGACAGGTCCATCTGTGTTGGTCCCTGCACCCCCATCCAAGGTCAACTCCTGAGCTTGTAGGTAGTGTCTGTCCCCTGATCGTAGTGACACATGGGAACAGCTCCCTGTAAGGCCAGATCAGTTGGTAGGTGCCCCAGCTATGAACAGGGTGGAGTGTCTTTCTTTAGCTGGGTGCTCAGGTCAGCGTGAGCCAGGGAGTGAAGTGTGGATGGGCCCCTACAGGCATCGCCTCTAAAATCCGCTCTTTCTACTGAGAGCTCGTCCCCTTGGTACGTCAGCCCTGGGGTACCAACACTGCTGGAAATGGAGGTCGTGTCACATCTGCCAGTCACTGCTGAGCATAGCCTGAGCGAGAGCATCTTGTTCCCAATGTTAGCAGCGTGTCAGACCAGCCGTGCAAATCCTGAGTGTGTTTGTGTTATTACAGCATCCTAGCCACACCTCACCAGTGCAGCTAGTGTGGCAAATTCTCTGAAAGGCCCAAGACAATGAACAAGACAGTGACGGGTTAATTGTTCTGGTGATTTAGTGTTGGAAATGAGCCCAGCATAGCTCTCTGGGCACATAGACAAACTTTACATACAACAAAAAATGAGTGAATCCTGTCACCTAAATGTGGACTGGACCCAAATAATGTGTCTATTACAGCCAGGAACTAACCAATTCACACCTAGTGGTGACAGTTCTAAAGGTACAATACTCAGTTCCAACTTTCACAAGTAAGCAGCACAGCTCCTCTCTGCTTCTCTGAATTACCTGCTTCTGTCCCCACTGGGAAATCATTTGAACAGACCTTTCCCCTTCCCGATTCTTCTGACACTTACAAATTTCTCCATAAAGTTCACAGCTCTTCAGGTGAGAAAACCCTCTGGGTGGGACTTTCACAGCAGCCTTGCAGGTTTGCACACTCAGTGCCCCATTAATTTAAACAAAAATTGAGTATTCAGATCCCTTAGGCAGCTTTGAAAACCCCAGCTCCATATAAACTCAGATCACTGAAGGCCAATATCTGCCCTTTGAGACCAGAGAAAAAACTACAGCTGAGCACTTCTACTACAATAGAGTTCACTGCCCTGTTCCTGTAGCAGGATCTTAGGCTGAGCAAATCTTAGTGTAGCTAAATTGCTAACCTTTCCATTTGCACAGGCACTACTTCGGTCATCCACAGCTCCTATTTGCAAGCACAGAATGGGGGCAGAACTGGGCCATAACAAACCCCTCTCTTCTCCTACTTTGCTTTCTGATTTTCCTGCAAGCAGCCAAGTTCCATATGTTGGAGCTCCAAGCCCAGCTCACTGAGTCCCACATGGATGTTTCAAATTGAGCCATGCTGATCCCCATGGAAGAGTTCAGACTCACATTCGACTGGGATCCTTGAGTAAGATCTGACGGGGTGAAACCACTAGACACTTCTTGGTTCACATGTGAAGTCATAATTCATTCAGCTCCCCCTTCACCCTCAGCCCAGCTCCCACTGCCTGAAACTCCTCCAAACATTGAATCAAAGCCCCTCGATGCCTCTATCACTACTTTTGGTTTTGTTTTTAAATCTCTCTCTCACCAAGTTCTCCCTCTTGTTACTTCACCTTTTGTTCTGTGTTGCCTCCAGAAGCAGTAACTGGCCAGGCCAATGAGAACAGCCAGGAGACCCAGGATCACCCCCAGAGCCACCATCCAGGGATTGACCCTTGGGAAAAACAGCTCTGCAAGAGAAAGCGTCATTGACTTGGGAGCAAACACATGCAGAATGAAGGCAGGACACAGTGATAGTGGTGACTCTGTGACTAGTTAAAAGACTCACAGGGAAATACACAGGGAGATGTGGCTCCTTTGTGCTTTATTATTAAACCAATGAAAGTCCCAGCCTTGTTACTGAACATGGCTAATTAATGGGAGGGGGTGGGGTGGACTCTGCTATGCTACACCTACCTCCCACTGACATAAGTTCAAGCATTCCCTAGGCCAGGGTAGTCAATAGGTGGACTGTAGGCCAAATCTCGGCTACCAGATACTTTTGAATGGACCCTGGAATCTTTTTATTTACTTATTATTATCATTATTTTTTTAATTATTATTATTTTCTCTGGAGTCTGGACCTTGACTGTACCTTGACCAAGAAATTTGGACCTTGACAAAAAATAATCGATTACCCCTGTCCTAGGCTACTCTAAGTGATCCCAAGGCTGCATCTGGTGCAGACTGGCTCTCAGAATCAGAGAGTTCTGACCTGACACTCCTGACTCTCCTGTGCTCACTGGGGTTCAGTTACACAAGAGAGTCAGAAAATGTGTTAATACAGAATCTTAATAAAAACAAAACTTGATCCTGGAAATTCAAACTAAAAATTCCTCTAGAGTCCTCTTCCCTGGGCCTTGGAGCAATGGCTCACTAGAGGGTCCTTGCTAAGTGATTGGTGTATTGAAAACTGCAAAAATTATGAACTAACACTTTAAATACAGAGGAGTTTCTTGGTGCTGCTTGCAGGCTAGTAGGGAGCCTGCATCTGGGTCCTCTGAAGTCACTCTGCAAAGAGCCAGCCTAGAGCAAGGCGGCTGAGTTCTGGTTCTCTGCCTTAAGGAGCAGCTTGCTTTTTCTTTCTCTGTATTTGGCTCCGGTGTGTTAGAGTTTTGGATTCTTAGAAATAAAGTAGAGTTACATTGCAGCCTTACAGGAAGAGTATTTATGTTTTGTTTTCAACTCTCAGTGTGTGCAATGAACATAACAGTCAGGTAATACAGGGCATAGCATAGACTAACAGCACTTTGAGATCTCAGATGAAGAGTGCTTTACAAATGCAACATTTTTATTCTTATGTAGATGAAATATTCATTCGGTATTAACCAAGTTATTTGGCAGATAATAATACATAAAATCAGACCTTTTTTCTCTAAAAATTAAGATGCTCTTAGGTAAGATTTTGTTTCTGGATATTTTGGGCCTGAACTTTTATTGCTGGTATTTTCAGATGTCATCTAAGTAGCAATGCTCAGACCATACCCAGGGGTCTCTTCTCCTGTTTGGGAAAAATGACTTTTTTAGCCAGATTTTCATAAACACTTAGCATTCAGCAGCTCTCACTGAGAACAGAGGAGAATTCCCTCCCCCAGCCCTACTGATTGTGATGTTCAAGC
The DNA here is from genome assembly GCF_003597395.2 of Chelonoidis abingdonii. Taxonomy (NCBI): domain Eukaryota; kingdom Metazoa; phylum Chordata; order Testudines; family Testudinidae; genus Chelonoidis; species Chelonoidis abingdonii. The sequence goes on from NC_133770.1 coordinate 296,163,230, forward strand.
ACAAACAGAGAAGTTAGATATAAACATAAATACTCCGGCTTGGAGGTTGCAGCGTAACATGAATTTATTTCTTAGAATCCAGAATATTAACACACAAGAACCCACAACAGAGAGAGAGGCTGCCCCCTAAGGCAGTGGGCACAACTCACCTCACCCCTCTTTAACTTGGCTCGTCTATAGGAACAGTCAGTGCACGGCAGGCTGGGGCGTAAATCTACCTTGCACTAGGTTGCTGCTCACTAACAGGCTGTGTGGATCCTGCTGCACCACACTAAAAGTTCCCTGGTGCATTCTGAAGTGTTCCCATTTCAAAGCAGGGTAGATCAAAGCAAACTATGGAATTGTTAGTGCATGTAGCAGGGTCCACACAGACTGTGCACGCCAGGCTAGCGTGAGGCAGATTTACACCTTGCCGCAAACTAACTGTTCCTGTAGATAAACCCTGATTCTGCTCGCTTTCCTGCAGATAGGGTGACCAGACAGGAAGTGTGAAAAATTGGGACAGAGGGTCGGGGTGGGGGTAATAGGAGCCCATATAAAAAAAGCTCCAAATATCAAGACAGTCCCTATAAAATTGGGACATCTGGTCACCCTAGCTGCAGAGCCCACTAGCCTGCAAACAGGACCTGGAAAACCTGCACCCCAAACCCCACTCTTAAATTGATAGTGAGAGCTCACAGTTCCAACACAGTCCTCACTACAGCACAAGATCAAAGGAGAATTCTCTCCTCCCCCAGTCCACACCCCCAATTGAGAAGAACAATGTTTGCCGGGTGCTGAACTCTTATGAAAATCTGGCCCATGGTGTCTCAGCTTGCAAGGTGCTAAATACCTTCAGCATCTACTGCAGTCAAAGAGACTTGAGAGGTTGCTCAGGACCTTCCAAGACGTGCTCAGTACATGGAAAGTACAGGCCAATAAACAGGAGACACAATGATAAATACTCTCTGCCCATGTCTGCAGCGTCTCAGTCTATCCATGCACGGCTGGGATGGTCACTCACCTGCTATGGAAATCACTGACTCTCTCTCCTGTTTGAGTCGCGGGTTCCTGACACAGCAGGACACTTTCTGGTTGGATTCCTCTGTTATAACAGTGGCAACCACTGTTTGAAAGAGGCCATTGGCCTCTTGGGATATCTTTTTAGAGGCTGATGGTAAGTTCTGACCCTGGAGATCTCTCCACAGAACCTCGGGCTTTGGGTACCATCCGGTTGATCGATATATAACCCGGATCCCTCCATCTTGATGTCCCTCCACGGAGATGACAGGAGCAGAGCCCAAACCTACAGAAGAAATAAATGAACTTGTGGTAATCCTACAGTGCCTCATAATGAGCAAAAAGTTTTATTACACAGTTATCAAAAGCCATTTCCTATTAAATTAATAATCGAATCTGAGTCCACATGTGTGGCTGGTCAGTTAATCTGGTCAGATTCCCATTTAATATACAGCAAGTAAAGTTAATGTTAATATCAGGGCTGTTCTATGCTCAAACTTGCTCTAGTTTAATTAAAATTATTAGGTTAAACCGGTGCAAACCCCTGTGTGGACACTCTTAAATCAAGAAGGAATCGACTCAAGCTACATTAATATAAGCCATTTCCAAGTCATTTAAAAGTGTCCATACAGGGTTTTGCGCTACTTCATTGAAACCAGTACATGTGTCTGTATAGACAAGTCTTCAATTAATTCACTACCAACAAACTTTGTTACTGGGGAGTTCAGGTTGTCTCGGCTGTGCCTTGTACCCTTCCAGAGCACAGAAGTTGGCAGCAGAAAACTAGACTCCTCTGAGAGCCAGGAAACACACCCACAAAACACAGACATGAGATAACAAAGAAATGCAGGTTGGAGTGGGGTGGAGGCTGACAGCTTGTGACCCCCTATATAATAATCTCGTGACCCCCTGAGGGGTCCTGACCCCCCAGTTTGAGAGCCCCTGCACTAGATGAAAATAGCATATAAATAACAAAATACTACATTCATTATTTCCAAAACTGGGGGACAACAAAGCAAAAACAAACAAACAAACAAAAAACTTGAACCCATAGAGATCATGCAAGACATTAGTTATGAAAGTGACTTGTGGCGAGGGGGCATAGCCTCCCTCCAGGCCTGACAGAGAGAAACCACCATCTACCCCCTGGCAGGCAGAGCCTGGCAAGACACAACCACCCTGCTGGAAGCAGAGAGGCTGAACAGGAAGTTTAAAAGGTGGGCATTGCAGCTCAGTTGCGCTGGAGATGGTGAAGGAGACAGATGCCTCCCATGCACTGCTGGGTCTTGCACCCAAGAGGAACCTCTGCAGCACTGAGGACTCACAAGGGACTGCCAGAGATATCAACCAACAAGGACACTGAAGAGCTGCTGAGACTTCCACTAGCTGTGTAACCCGGGGAGAGGGAGGACCAGGGCCGGCTCCAGACACCAGCCCACCAAGCATGTGCTTGGGGCGGCACCTCGGGACCAGGCGGCACTCAAGGTTTGTTTTTGTTTTTTTTTGGTTCGGCAGCGCGGCGCTGGGGGTGGCGGGGCTTGGGAGGCAGGCCGCCGTACCGGGGGGGCGGGGACTTGGGCGGCACGGTGCTCGGGCGGGCGGGGACTTGGGCGATGTGACACTCGGGGGGCGGGGACTTGGGTGGTTCAATGCGGTCCTCGGAAGGGGCGGGGGACTTGGGTGGGGCGACACTCAGGGGGCGGGGACTTGGGCGGGGCGACGCGACGCTCGGGGGGAGCGGCGCTCTTTGTTTTCGCTTGGGGACGCAGAAATGTTAGAGCCGGGCTTGTGGAGGACACCCCACAAGATAAAGGTGCATGACAAGGGGGTCATAGGAAGTAGCCCAGGGACACCAGACAATAGTATGGTGATGGTGCCAGAGTGCTAGTCACCGTGTTGTGGTGGGATTCCCACCGACCCAGTGGTGAACCCCTCTGCCACTGCTAGGGCCCTGGGCTTGGACCCAGTGGAGTAGGTTGCTCCCGGGTCCCTCTACCCCCTATGACTGCCCCACCCCTGGGGTGGCCACCTACCCACTTAAGGCCACGAGGCCTGTGTTTGTCTGCCATCTGTCTGAGCCATGTCATCAGGTGATAGAGTGTTCGGTGCTCCTCCCTGCCTGAGCACCCGAGCTCCTTCGACTGTCTGGTGCTCTGCCCTGCCCAGAGGGCCTGAGCTCCAATGACTGCTAATTCCCCACAAGGATTGCCTTTACAGAAATGTGGTAGCAAGGGGGTGTGCTCTCACTCCAAGGCTGAGGGGGAGGGATGACCACAGATGCCTACATGACTAAACAGATAAATAAGTGAGAATATAAGTATTTTGGGCACTAATATATACTAAACCACATCTTCAGGAACACTGGTCTGTACGGAAAACTGAAAACAGGGACTTTCTTTCGAGACCAGATAATTCCAGTGGAGGATGTTGAAATGCCCATAGTGATCCTGAGAGACCCAGCCTACCCCTTACTGCCATGGCTCATGAAATCTTGCATGGGAAACCTGGACAGCAGCAAGCTTTGCTTCAACAATAGGCTGAACAGGTGCAGCTTGACTGCAGAATGTGCCATGGGCAAATAAAAGGTGCGCTGGTGCTGCCTTTATGTCAGGTTGGACATAAACGAGGAAAATATTCCCATGGTCATAGCAACTTGCTGTGTGCCCCATAATATTTGTGAGGGGAAGGGTGAAAAGTTTCCCCAGGGGTGGAGCACTTAGGCAGATTGCCTGGGTGCTGAATTTGAGCACCTTATACCAGGGCTATTAGAGGGGCACAACGGGGGGCGGTGGAAGTGGGGTCACTGCCAAGGATGGCATCCAGCTCCTAATAGAAGTGGCAGGTCTTTGGTGCAGCTCCAGAGTGACGGTTTGCCTCCCTTGCCTTCTGGCATGTCTGCCTCACATCTTTTATCTTCCCATGGCACTGTACCATGTTCCATTCATAGTCACCGAGAGGGCCAGTCTCATTTTGATGTCCTTGCACCAAAGGGCTGGGGTGATCTCTGCACACAGTTCCAGGAATGTGGCTTTCTGCATCCGAAAGTTCTGCAGCCACTACTCGTCATCCCAGACCATCATAACAATGCAATCCCACTGCTGAGTGCTTGTTTCCTGAGCCCAAAAGTGATGGTCCACCATGTGCAGCTGCTCCATGAATGCCAACAGTGATCTGGTGTTGTTTCTTTAAATGGCAGGTAGAAGATCAGGCAGCTCTTATTCCTGTTCAGATTGGGAGCTCATGATATACTGCATGACCATCCGCAATGTGTTCATAACAGCGACCACAATAATAGAGGGCACTGTGGGGTCATCCTTTCAGGGTAGAGATGACGGATGAACAGTAAACAGGGGCAGTTGAAAAATGCAGCAAAATGCAGTCCGAAGCTCATGGAATGCTGGGATGGAAAAATGCATCATGGAATGCTGAACCCACACCCATGATGCACTGCGATCCACTCCGCCTTTCCCCAACACCTAGCTGCAGACGGTGGCGAATAGCACAGTGAGATAGCTACCCAGGTCTTGGCTACATGGGAGAGTTGCAGCGCTGGTGGTGGCTTTACAGCGCTGCAACTCACTCACCATCCATACTTGCAAGGCACATACAGCGCTGTATCTCCCTGGCTAAAGCACTGGTTGTACTCCACCTCGACGAGAGGAATAACAAATATAGTGCTGCTCATGCAGCGCTGCTCCACCAGTGTGGCCACCAAAAGCGCTGTTATTGGCCTCCAGAGGTATTCGGAGGTATCCCACAATGCCTGTTCAACCACTCTGCTCATCAGTTTGAACCCTACTGCCCTAGCCTCAGGTGACCAAGTGTCAGACCCACTCTTTAAGTGCCCCGGGAATTTTAAAAATCTCCTTCCTGTTGGCTCAGCCAGGGTGGAGTGCAATCAGTGAATCTTTCCAGGTGACCATGGCTCCACACAGCAAACGAGCTCCAGCATGGAGCAATGGTGAGTTGCTGGACCTCATCAGTGTTTGCGGGGAGGAAGCTGTACAGTCCCAGCTGCGCTCCAGCCGTAGGAATTATGATACCTTTGGGCAGGTATCAAGGGCCATGCTGGAAAGGGGCCATGACTGGGACGCACTGCAGTGCAGAGTTAAAGTGAAGGAGTTGCGGAGTGCCTACTGCAAAGCCTGCGAGGGAAACCGCCACTCCAGCGCTGCCCCCATGACCTGCCGTTTTTACAAGGAGCTGGGCACGATACTTGGGGGTGACCCCACCTCCAGTCCGAGCACCACAGTGGACACTTCAGAGCGGGGGGAGGAGGAGGAGG
>NC_133770.1:296172024-296238009 GCF_003597395.2 Chelonoidis abingdonii
GAGGTTGGCTGATGGGATTTCTTGCGACTGTGGGGCCTATTTCCGCTTCTCTGTCTGTTCACGCATCCGAGCGGAGTTCCTCTGGGCGGTGTCCACTGGCTCCCTTGACGTCTTCGAAGAGCAGTGGGCGTTGTCTGGGGTTCTCTGCTCGGTGTCCCCATCGGGTTCCCTTCGTTTAGCCCTGTGACCTCACTCCCGCTCCTGCTTTTTTTTCATTAGTTGTCCCAGGGAATTACTTGGTGTTTTAGACCTGTGGATCCTCCCCTTAGGCTGGGGGGAGATCCTTTAGAAGTGGGCGGGCTTCGCCCGCCCGCCCCTCAGATGCCAATAGGACCAGACTCCTGTACCCCACTGGTTTGGGTCTGTCACACTATTCTAATGGAAGACTGGAGCAATACCTGTATTCAAATTTGTAATTCTTTAAAGCATTTTGAATCTTGAAAAAAAGCACTATATGTTAATACTCGCATCCAAATAAACTATTCATTTGCTTGTTATCAATGACTTTTCAATTCCTCCATATTCAGGGGTCTTGGCCATGCTTTCCTCAATGAGTGTATGTTGTAGGCACTATCGAATCATCGCTCCCTCTAGGAACAGCAGAAATTGATCATAAAAGGAACGCGGTGATCAGCACTATCATTTGGCTGGAAAATTAAGCAGATTGCATCTCAGGAATATATCTGGAGCCAAACTTTCACATTTAGCCATGTGCAATGGCATGCATCCATTTGTATGCACTCAAGGCCTCATCCAAAGCCTACTGAAGTCAATGGGTTATTGTTATTATTTATTATTTGTACTTCCATAGCACCTAGTTGCCCTCAACCAAACTCAAGATTTATCAGAGCTGTGCACTTTCAATACTACTTCATAGTGCAGAATGCTGGGGCATGAGAAAGTATGACATGTCTAAACTGTCTTCATTCCATACAACCTGCCTCAGAAATATCCTCCATATCTTTTGGCCTGGAACAATCTCAAACCAAGATCTACTGACACAGTGCAGCCAAGAGGATCTGAACACCATCATTGCCAGGAAGCACTGGAGATGGATTGGTCATGTGCTTCGGATGGAAACTGATTCCATAACCAGAGTAGCAATCAGATGGACACCTGAAGGCAAGCAAAAATGAGGCTGCCTGAAAACATGGCGAAGAACTGTGGAAGCCGAGTTGAAAAACCTGGGGCACCGCTGAGGAACCACTGAAAGACTTGCCAGAAACAGACGGGAGTGGAGGAGCTTCATTGCTGCCCTAAACACCAGAGATGTAATGGGAATAGGATGATGATGTTGATAATAGCCCTCGACATGGACCACAACTGCTGATGCTTGCCAGAAGGACCTAGGGTTCTGAAGCACTTTGCTACCACCTGGGAGCCTGGTATGTCCCGGCTGGGGTCAGCTCCCCAACTCCACCACCCACAGGCAACACAAGCACTCCCCTCTGGGCCTGGAGGTCCCACTATCTACAGGTTAGCTATACGCACAATCCAATCCTCAGACCTTCTGAGTGTCTCCATGGACTGTACAGCCCTGTTCCACTGGACTCTTGCCACATTCACGGATTCTCTGTGCCTCAAAAAACAGGGCTTACCGGTTTCACCTCAGACCACCACTGCACTGAACACACAACACCAATATGTTTACAGTGAAATCACACACACGTTTAGCTAACAAAGAACAGAGATTCAAGTAACAGCAAGTAGAAGTACTGGAAACAAATGGTCACATAGGAAACAAAATCATAACATACATTATATAGACCATCCCTGACAGGTGTTTGTCCAACCTGCTCTTAAAAAATCCCCAATGATTGAGATTCCACAGCCTCCCTAGGCAATTTATTCCAGTGCTTAACCACCCTGACAGTTAGGAAGTTTGTCCTAAAGTCCAACCTAAATCTCCCTTGCTGCAATTTAAGCCCATTGCTTCTTGTCCTATCCTCAAAGGTTAAGAACAACAATTTTTCTCCNCTGCATGGAGTGGAAAATACAGTAGAGAGGTATAAATACACAGCATATGAAAAGATGGGAGTTGCCTTACCTAGTGGGGGGTCAGTGCTAACAAGCGAATTCAATTAAGGTTGAAGTGGGCTATTCTCAACAGCTGACAAGAAGGGAAGAAAAAAATCACTTTTGTAGTGCTAATGAGTTCAGTGTCATCAAGATGGCCCATTTCAAGCAGTTGATAAGAAGGTGTGAATATCAGCGGGGGCAGGGAGGAGGGGAGATTAATTTTTGTAGTGACCCATCCACTCCCAGTCTTTATTCAGGTCTAATTTGATGGTGTCCAGTTTGCAAATTAATTCCAGCTCTGCAGTTTCTCGTTGGAGTCTGTTTGTGAAGTTTTTCTGTTGAAGAATTGCCACTTTTAAGTATGTTATTGAGTGTCCAGGGAGATTGAAGTGCTCTCCTACTGGTTTTTGAATGTTATAATTCTTGATGTCAGATTTGTGTCCATTTATTCTTTTGTGTAAAGACTGTCTGGTTTGGCCAATGTACATGGCAGAGGGACATTGCTGGCACATGATGGCATATATCACATTGGTACATGTGCAGGTGAACAACCCCCGATGGTGTGGCTGATGTGGTTAGGTCCTATGACAGTGTCCCTTGAATAGATATGTGGACAGAGTTGGCACTGGGGTTTGTTGCAGGGTATTGTTCCCGGGTTAATATTTTTGTTGTGTGGTATGTAGTTGCTGGTGAGTATTTGCTTCAGATTGGGGGACTGTCTGTAAGTGAGGACTGGTCTGTTCCCAAGGTCTGTGAGAGTGAGGGATCATCTTTCAGGATAGGTTGTAGATCCTTGATGATGTGCTGAAGAGATTTTAGTTGGGGGCTGTAGTTGATGGCTAGCGGCGTTCTGTTACTTTCTTTGTTGGGCCTGTAGGTGACTTCTTGGTACCCTTCTGGCTTACCTACATGCCTCCAGCTTTCATCCAGAGCACATCACTCGATCCATTGTCTATAGCCAAACTCTAAGATACAACCATATTTGCTCCAATCCCTCAGACAGAAACAAACACCTACAGGATCTCTATCAAGCATTCTTAAAACTACAATACCCACCTGGTGAAGTGAAGAAACAGACTGACAGAGCCAGAAGGGTACCCAGAAGTCATCTACTACAGGACAGGCCTGCCTGTAGTAGGGAGGGAAAGAAGGGTTGGGGCCTCCTCAGGTAAGGGGAAGGAGTGGGGTGGGAGGGATTTGATATGGTGAGACATAGTGTAAAAGTTGTTGGTTTCGAGGCAGAGAGTCCTGTAAGCCCCAAATTCTCCCCTTCCCCATGCTGGGATCTGGGGGAGCCCTACCCCTCTGCAGGGCTCTGAACAACTGTTTTTTTGCCCCCTTATGGCCTGGGATCTGGAAGACCCTGCCACTCTTGGGTGTCTAACCCCTTCGTGTGATTACAGGGAAGTGGGATGGGAGGCTGAATGTGATGAAAATGTAAACACCTGAAATGCAGGACATGAATAGTTAAAATACACATCACCCCTGTGTGGGTTTGCCAGAGTGTGTGGGGGAAGGGGAGTTGGATTGGGTGGGCCTGCAACATGGCTGGGTAAGTCTGGCTGGACTAGGGCTGGGGGGACCAGCTCGGCATGGTGGTTGGGGAAAGGAGCACAGTTTAGTGTACAGCTCAGGCTACATAAGCGAGGTAATGTCTGGCCCACAAGTCAGCTGCTGCCTGTGATGTGGGCACCCAGAAACGCAGGGTGGAGGGGGAGTTACATGTTGTGGGGGATGGCGGAGAAGGAAACAGACACACCAGTTTCCTCTCACATGGTTAAATTAGCCGCTGTGTAATAAAACTGTCCAGGTGTTGGGGCAGGGACCTGGGATGAGATTTCTCTCCTCACCAGCCCTGTTACCAGCTACACACTGCAAACATTGCAAAGCACGACCGTTATCCCCACTGCACTATCAGAGTGCACAGCAGGAGGGGCACTGAGCAACCGCGGGGCAACCAGCTCCAGTGCTGGGCTGAGCAGCTGGCCTCCCTGCCCCAGCCAAGCTGGGATGGCTCCAACACAGGGCTGAGTCACCGGCCCCTGAGCCCCAGTGTTGGGCTGAGGCGCTGGGCCCCCAAGCGGCAGGTCAGCCCCAGCACTGGGCCGAACTGCCAGCCAACCGAACGCCAAGCCAAGACCCTTCCTCCCACCTCAAGCCACCCGGCCCACCCCCCCAGCACCAGGCAGCGCATGACCAAGCTGCCCCACTCCCCTGCCAGACGCCCCTGGCTGGCCGCCCGCTGGATTGCTGCATTCCTTCTTCACTCCCCCTTCCAAGAGGCGGAGGGACGCAGTGAACAGGGGGGATTTCTGGAGGGGTGGTGGTGGTGATGAAGTGGCAGGGCCACTGCAGCACAGGCATCCAGCAGCAGGTCGGCAGCAGGGAAGAGCCAGAAGGCTTAGCTTGCCCATGCCTATTATACCCACCACCCATGACTACAACCACCAAAATGGCCACTAACTCCTACAACAAACATTTCCCTTTCTGTTTAAAAAAAAACTAGAAAATTCACTGACAAAACCTTGGCTAGCACAGAGTTCAGGCTGCCTGGTGATATTATCTCCTGCCCTTCCACAGCACAGTGACAGCTCTGAGACCCTGTCCCCACTACTCTCCACTGGTCAGTACAGCGACACTGAACACAGGGAATGCAGCTGCGCTGCAGGCAGAGACATGCTGCAATTCCAATCAGTGGAANACAAACATCATTCTATGGACTTTCTCCAATTTGTTCACATCTTTCCCGAAACGTGGCGCCCAGAACTGGACACAATACTCCAGTTGAGGTCTAATCAGTGTGGAGTAGAGCAGAAGAATTACTTCTCGTGTCTTGCTTACAACACTCCTGCTAATACATCCCAGAATGATGTTTGTTTTTTTTGCAACAGCGTGATACTGTTGACTCATATTTAGCTTGTGATCCGCTATGACCCCCAGATCCCTTTCCGCTAAAGATAAGCTTCTTTAGATAGGAGATTAACCTTTTACTTAAATTTAGTCTCTGTACTATGCGTTATGGTTTTGTTTTATATGTAACCCGTTGTTTCCAATATTATTACTTAACATTACTTGAATCTCTAGTGTTTGATAATAACCTTATTCTCGTTTTCACTACATTTCAGTGCTGTGGTGGTCATGTGTGAATCTTACAAGCTGGTATTTACTGTTAGTTTCAGAAAGCAGGCCTGGTAATTCTGAGTGGCCAGTGAATAAAGGACTGGACACTGGAGGCAACGCTCCAAATATCCGCAGGTCCGCATGTGCCCATCGGTGCCCGTACAACGAGAGCAAGGCCTGCAGATGCCTGGAAGGCAGATCTTCCGCTGCCAGCAGCTGGCGGATTCAGGGAGGCAGAGCAGGGACAGACAAGATTTGCTCACGCTAAGGGCAGCTGGGTACCAGGGCATCCCAGGAATGTTTCCCAGGTGTGGTTACCTGCTTGAACTCCAAGACCCTAAGAACATAATTTTAACATAGACACATAGCTCCTTAAATAGTATCCACACACCCATTTTGCAATGGTTATGGTAACCAGTGGGGCACTGGCTCCCAGTAGAGCCCTCACATGCCACCCTTCAGAGAACTATTACCATACACCCAACTCAGGGGCTGCCTGTCAAATTCTATCCAATCCCTGTCCTCTGCCAGCTGACATCAAGCGGTGCCTGGGTTACTGTGCTACGCACTGTTCAGACGCTGCACAAAATGACAATCCCTGTCCCAAGAAGTTTACAATCTAAGTATGAGACAAGAGATGGATACACACAAACAGGGGAGTATAAGAAAACAATGAGACGGTATTGGTCAGCATGATAGGCAGTGGTCTCTGCACAGCAACAACCTAACCGTTGTCATGTTTTTTACAGGTGTCATGGCAAAGGAGAGCTTGGAGGTTTCCTTCGATTAATTTCAAATAGCTCGGGATCAGACCCTGAGCATGGAGTACACTCAGAGCTGGCATTTGTTGCAAGCACATGGCCAATTAGGCACCTAATTGAACACAGACATATAAACATACCTTATTTGCATGCACGTGCACACACACCATATGTGTGCACCTAAATGAGCCATGCAACCACATGCACACAAGTGCAACTTTGTAGACAACTTTGTTGGGTAGTCTAACCAGCTACTTCAACAATCCCATACACACTTCCACGCAGCTCCTCTCACAAGTATACACAGTGGACCAAGGACATCAGAGGATCACAAAATCCCTCCCTGCCCCTTGGCATGGCATTGCACAAGTGAGTGTGCTACAGACGGGTCCGGCTACATGTGCGGCGTCCAATCTTGGCCCCTGTCTGACACACAACATTGCAGTAGTCAGACCATGAGCATGACAGCTCCCACTTGCTTATCTGAGATCTTGAGCGTCCGGCTTAAAACAGATTCTTGCTTTTAACCCTTTTCCCCATTCTCAGCTCCAGCCCTGACCAACATGACACTCTAGCCAAAAGACACCCTACAGTGAAGGCAGGAAAATAGGAGGGTGGGTAAAACTAATGCCAGGCCAGGAATGGCTGCCCGTGGGGTGATGGACCTAAGTCCACTAAATACAAAAGACAGACAGCATTGAGTTTTTGCTGGGCGGTCAAACAAAACTAGTATCATGATGAGCTCACTGAGGAAGGCAGGGAACAATCCAGGTGGATTCTGCTAGGGTCAGATCCTCATTTCCTAGTGCAGAGACCCATAGAACCCCTTCTCCCTTTTATTACTGTAATAACGGACACCTATTGCTGTTCCCGCTGCTGTCTCTTTAGTTCTCTCCCAGGAGACACTGATCCAAACCAGTTCCATTTTCTTCTCTCGCTGGGACCTATTCATGCTCTAACAGTCTGACGGTGGATGCAAAGCTGAAGGCGGACAGAGGGAGGGAAGGAGCAGTGGAAAAACACCCAGAGAGCAAGAAGAGCCCCATGACCTCTCTTGTAAGGAGAGAGGCTTTCTGCCCTTGCACTGCTACTGCTGACCCCCCGACTCCACAGACAATGGGTGAGAGAAGTAACAGACACTGCTTTTACGTGGGGCTTCACAGTTTCAGGAAGCTCTAAACATTAACTAATCCTCATTAAATCGCTGTGCGGCAGGTATTATCCCCATATGAGATGGGGGAAACTGAGGCACAAAGTGGCTAAGTGTCTTGCCCAGAATAGTCAGGGGTCCAGCCTGGAACCCAGGAGTCCTGCCTTCATTTCCCCTGTTCTAATCATTACGCACTATGTCTGCTGAGTAATCGTTCATACTGCAACGATGGCCGTCTTCTTTCCTCGTCCATAAACCAGTGGGCAAACTAACACCTCCTAGTGTGAGCCACTGCTTTGAAAAATAAAATCTTGTGGTGTTTATTTCCTCCCAGCAAACCAGTGGGGAAGAGGCACAAACACCACCGGGTAAAACACACTCTTACAGCTAAGGAGTCAGGATTTTTACACCGCCATCTACTGTTACAGCAGACCTGGGAGCCAAAGGAGATTAATGGATAATAAATGGAAATTATTTTAGGCAGCATGGGGCATCTACCACTGCATTACAGTAATGCAAATAATGATAATAATAATAATCCTTCCCCCACGCCCAGCTCTTCAACAGCCGATCTGCCAACTCTACAATGGGCATAACTACAGCAGGATAATCCAAGCCTCCCCCTCTGGACCATGACACCAGAGACCAGAAGAGCATTAATCAGATTTGTTCTGTCATTACAAGAACTGGGGGAGGGAAAACATCATCCAAATCAAAGAGGACCTAATGGTTTGCATCTAGTCTGCTTCAATAGCTGCCTCGCTTTCCACACGGAAAGTTCAAGGATTGCTCCCTTTGGTGTTTCCTGCAATGCTTCGTCCAGCAGACATGGAAGTGTCCCCAGCAATGGGGTATTCTACCAGTTCCCCCAAGGAAATCACTGCGCTGCAAGACACAGATCCGACATTTTAATCAACCCTAAGCCTCTGTACACAGCCACTGCCTTCAGACATGAAAAGTACAAAGCGCTCTCCTAAACATAATGGAGGTTAAGATTTACCCAGTTTCTACAAGAAGTTATCCAAGAAAGCTCCTCCTCCAGGGATGATAAACACCATAAATGGGGTTATTTTCTGATATTTCACTTGTGATCTCCAGAGAAAGAAAACTGTTGCCTTACTTCTCTTAAAAAGCCAGCAATATGCAACTGAGACAGGAGGGGATATGAGGTGTAGGGAGGGAGTGGCGGGAGATGCTGAATTTAATGGCAGCCTAGTCACAAAATATGAGGACACTTTCAACATGAATGTAATAGAAGCAGACAGCTCTGGGGTTAACTGTTCAAAATAATTTTAGGAACCTTTTTGTAATAGCAATGAATTAGACAGCAGTGCTTGTGAGCTATAATGGGATTGATGCAGCTGTTCTTTCAGCATAGCTCCACTGGTCCTAACAAACAGAGACATATGGAACTCTTCTGGGCAACTATAAATGAGCATTTTTCAAAATAATAAAATGAAATTAAGACGCCGAGAGGAGAGTTAACTTTAATTATTGCATTTGGGGTAATTTTTCATCTTGTGCTTATCACTTCACCTGCTGGAAGGATTAGATTTTATTAGTAGACATCGATTTCACCCCGCGCACACACAAACCAATTAATAAAATATTTCCATTGATAATAATCAGAATGTACAGACAGGCAAAGAAGGAAACATGCTGCTTGAGAACTTAGTGGAGTGTGAGTTAAGGATATTTATTTGGTACATTTTGACACGTGATGACCATTTTTTAATCTTTTGGTATACGACCATTATATAATTATTGCCTGATCTTCCCCAAAAACATCCTGCAACTGCGAAAATGTAAATCAATTTAAAATGCTGTAAAATAAACATTGATACAGCTGAAATTATTAAAACTCGTGTTCTGCCAACCCTAATTCCAAAGAACAAATAAATCCACTGGAACTTATGACTCTTTACATTACAGAGGGTCTTTGTGCCCAACAGATCTGGAAGTGGTTTATACAGTATAAAGGGATAGGATGGCTTCATAACTAACACATGGAGCCTCTGACTGAGTTGGAAAATCTTACATTCTGTACCTCAGTTTCCCCATCTATAAAAAACATGGGAATAATACTGACCTAACTTATAGCAAAGCAGCTTGAGACTCTATGATGAAAGGAAGTACAAATCATTATTTTGATACATGTACTGGAACAAGTTTGCCACTGAAATGCAGCCACCCTCGGGGTAAAGGTAGCAGTCAGATGGTCAACTGGCAAACAGAACATGACACAACACTTTGGGAAATGGGGGAACTTTCAACCTAAGACACCGGGGCAAACCCACATTGTTACAAATGGTGCCACTGGATCTTCCAAAGTGACAAAGTGCAAAACTAACCACAGATTTTACGGTTGCTCCATACGAACCCCACACAGAATTCAATTTATCTACCTCTCAAAGACGAAGAGTTGGACTGACCCAGCCAGAACGCATGCAGAACTATTGGACTATCCAAGAATTTGCTGGATGGCAGGAAACCCTTTGAAGTAAACATGAGCTGCCTTCGAAAGCAGAGCTGAATCTGTGTCATACAGACTAATGGCTCCGACAAAGACACGGTACAGTAATGCAGTATGATTGGCTTTTTCTGTCTTAAAAAAGAGATGACTTAGACTGCAAACTGTTTGGGGCAGGAAACATTTTTACGCATGCACACAGTCGGGGCAGAAAGTCCCCAAGGGCTGCCGGCAGAGCTATTTGAGAAATGAGCAAAAAGATTTGTAAAACACGTTGGGTTTTCTTCTATTTTGAGACCTCAGAGTGGACATTTTCAAAACAGGCTTTAAAAGTCAAAAAATTATCAGAATTTTCCATTTACCAAGATGCCAGTGTTCAGTAAAGCAAAAATGTAGATAATCATTTTGAGAAAGATGAGATATAACAGGGGTCGGCAACCTTTCAGAAGTGCTGTGCCGAGTCTTCATTTATTCACTCTAAGTTAAGGTTTCGTGTGCCAGTAATACATTTTAATGTTTTTAGAAGGGCTCTTTCTATAAGTCTATATTATATAACTATTATATAACTATATTACAAACTATTGTTGTATGTAAAGTAAATAAGGTTTTTAAAATGCTTAAGAGGCTTCATTTAAAATTAAATTAAAATGCAAAGCCCCCTGGACCGGTGGCAGTGTGAGTGCCACTGAAAATCAGCTTGTGTGCCACCCTTGGCCCACGTGCCATAGGCTGCCTACCCTTGAGATATAACATTCCTTATTTTTTTTTAAGTCAACATTTAGTTTTCAAAAAGGGCAATTTCCAACAAAAAAACTTTAAACTTGAAAAATATCAACCAGCTCTGAATTTCACATCCTACCACAACAGAGGTAATATGCAGCAATATCCACCCAATTGACTTGTCTCCTCACCCATCAGGCAAGGAGTCTCCTGTTGTGACAATAATCTGTGATCTTCAGCTCCAGTGCAGGAATCACTGGGTCAGATGCGTAAATGGATTTCAGTTGGACTATTCAGACAGTGTTTTTGAGTTACCCACATAGGTAATTGGGTCACACTTTGTATTAAGGGTTCATTCATAAATTATTAATAAATGATTAATCTATTATTAGTCTCCCACAGGTCAAGATGTTGCTTCTAACCATTGCATATAACAGTCTAGCATACCTTCTACCCATGTGCTTATACCCATCTGTAACTGCTGCTGTTCATGTCAGTAACATACTATATCAGGAAGAGAAGGAGGATGGTCCAGTGGGTACGAAGCCCTCCAAGTCCAATTCCTGGCTCTGCCATGTGTCATGTGTGACCCGAGGCAAGGCTCTCTGGGCCTCAGTTTCACATCTGAAAAATGGGGATAAACCTCACAGTGGGGTTGTGAGGATAAATACAATAAAGACTGGGAGGTGCTGTGATAGGGCCCCTCTAGGTACCTGAGACAGGTAGATCACGTTGCCAATGAACCTTTACAAACCACACAGAGATACTTCATATTAAGTCAGGGGCTCTCAAACTGGGGGTCGGGACCCCTCAGGGAGTCGCGAGGTAATTATATGGGGGGGGGGTCATGAGCCTCCATCATAAACCCTGCTTTGCTCTAGCATTTATAATGGTGTTAGATATATTAAAAAGTGTTTAATAATTTATAAGGGGGGGGGGTCGCACTCAGAAGCTTGCAGTGTGCAAGGGGTCACCAGTACAAACATTTGAGAATCACTGTATTAAGTGTTACTTTAAGTCACGGGTCCCCAACGCGGTGCCCGCGGGTGCCACGGCACCCACCGAGGTGTCTAAGTGAGCCTGCGTCGTGGTCAGCGGACGAGCATCTGCCGAAATGCCACCAACAAGCAGCGTCATCCAGAGGCATCACCGCCAAAATGCCACCGATTTTCAGCGCCATTTCGGCAGCGACGCCTCTGGATGACGCTGCTTGTCAGCAGCATTTCGGCGGCGATGCTTACTGACTTTGCCGCTTGTCGGCGGCATTTTGGCGGATGCTCATCCACCGGCCATGGTCCTCTGTGGCTTGTCATCTGGGGCCCGCCAGACAAAAAAAGTTGGGGACCACTGCCTGAAGTGCTTGCAGGGTTGGGACCAGTGCGATTTTGGAGAAAAACATGTCTCAAACACACATCAGAATTCAGCAGACTCCTTGAAAATGAGAAATTCCTCTCTCAGTTAGCAAGCAGGAATGCAAGCCCCTGAAACAAAGGCTCATGACCTATGATGTCAGCTAATCCATCCCACCCAAACACCGGAATGGGTTCCCGACAGTCCCATTCCCACTGCTTAGGCAAGTTCAGTTTGCAATAACTCAAGCTATGGTGCAGCCATGACCTCCCTGGGGAGATTATTCCACAGCCTTACAGATCTCATTGTGAGATCATATTTTCCTCACTCTAATCATCAGAGAAATTTGACAGCTACAGAAATGTAATAAATCCACCCGTCTGATTATATATATTATGGACTGAAAAATATGAAAGGCTACTTTGTTAAGAGAGAAATAAAATTCTACCAGCCTCAATTTGTAGTCCGTGTGTACAGGGAGGGGGAACTGAAGGAGCTTATATTTCTCTTTGTAAGTTCAGAAACGTAACCTAGGCATCAATGCTCAGCTGGCATCAGGAGGACAAACACTGAAAAGGCTAATAAAGACTTGTCAGACATCTAATGAAGAAAAAGTACTTGTGAGTTCATATAGCCTTTTACCAATGTGCCAGGTGAGAGGGTAGCAGGGGAAGGAGAGACTGTCTGGTTATGAACCACACATCCAAGCACACAAACATGAAGCTGTCTAGTTTTGGGCCAATTGCTTTATGCCTAATGTGACTGGAACCTAAGTGGAAACAGATTGCAAAGAACAGTAAGTGCATAGGAGCAATACCATAGTGAGCAATGTTAATTTCATTGTTACTGCCATATTTATCCAGTTGGGTGGTGAGGGGACAGTCTACCTAGTCTCAACACAGAAACAATGGGGCATGGTCATGGGAAGATAGATGGTAGCAATTATTAATAAAAGAAATTGAAAACCATCACCCCACATTCCAATCCATCCTGTAAAGCCGTATCTCCTGAGAAGAATTTCACTGATTCCAACATAGGAAGAAGTGCATTTCAGCAAAGGAAAATTTACTCTGTCTTGCAATTGGACTGTTGCATTCAGAAATGAGCAGCGCACACTCTGTGTGGTTGAATCTGCACCAGGTGCTTGTGTTCAACAGCGACTGTGCCAAGACCTTGTGTGATTTTGGACTGGAACAGTGTCAGCCTCACAAAAAAGCAGCTGTACTCATAAGTTTCAGGACATTCTGAACAGCTGAAATCTCGTGCGATTTCATCTGTAGCTGAACTGAAACACAGACCCCTTTTGTTCAGGGAGGAAACTTAGATCCAAAACGGAAGCAGTGAGTTTGAATCCGGGAATTCAGCACTTACCACCACTCACTCCCAAATTCAAAGGGATTCAGATTAGACAAGAGGGTTTTGGCTCATGTCTAACATCAATTGCAGGATCCACTGGGCAGGGAGAGTTTTCATCCTCTACGTTTGGGACAGCACTGAGCAGACTGTCAGGGCTATATAATTAGCAGAGCGCGCTCTAAACACAAATTTCTACATAGTTTAAAGGAAAACAAGGAAGTAAGAAAGGTTTTGTGGTTAAAGCAGATTTGCTCAGCAAACCAGGATTCAGTTCCTGGCTTTGTCAGACATGTCCTGGGTGACCTGGGCCAAACCACTCTGGCCTTGATCCACAGTATCGATAAGCTTGTGCTGAGCGCCACTCACTTCAGTGAAGCATAAGCATGTGTTTAAGTGCATGGATGAATCAACCAGGGCCTTACTCGCACTGTCTCAGTTCCCCATCTGTAAAAAAGGGATAATAAAGATCACATCTCCCAGGGAAAATGTGCTGATTAATCATTAACATTTAAAAAGGCCATATAAGTAGATGGAGAAAAGAGTCACATTTTCTGTTTGGTGTTTTGAACAATTTAGACCATCTACATTTCTTCTGATCTCTTAATTCCTGGCCCCCATCCTTTCACCCTACAGTTCTCCCTTACCTCATTCCCCAAAACAGAATGAAAAAAACACTCCCGTCTCTAAATAAAACTACATTGCAAGACTCATGGAGCTAATATTAAAGTTTTATACATATTCAGTGAGGAAAATAGGAAGGTCTTTGCAAGGTCTTGCCTGTAAAAAGAATTAAATTCATTCAGCAGAGATTAGACACTCACATTAATATTGTCTGAATCAGAAAGTCTTCAAATGAAAGAGTTCTTTAAAATTAAAAGAGAAATTACAAAAGAATGTGCAATGGAGTTACAGAATACAGAGGAATATTACTGGAAAGAGTTCATGTTCTGGATCACTCCATTTACAGCCATGCACTCCATACTCCTGGGGGAATTCTGTGCCAAAAAATCCAAAATTCTGTACCAAAAAATCCAAACTTCTGCAAAATTCTGCATTTTATTTTTTCAAATAAAGCAACTACCAATCACACAGTTTCCACTTACTTTGGTGATTTATTTAAAACTACCATACAGAAAAAAAATCCACAAAACTGTTCAAAGAACAGGAGTACTCTGGCACCGTTAAAAACTAACAAATTTATTGAGCATAAGCTTTCGTGGGCTACAGCCACTTCACATGGCATACTACATGAAGTGATCTGTAGCCCACATAAAGCTTATGCTAAATAAATTTGTTAATCTCTTAAGGTTCACAGTTAACTCCTGTTTCTTCTTTGCAGATACAGACTAACACGGCTTGCTACTCTGAAACCTAACAACTGCACAGCATTTCCTAAACACATGAAAGTTAAGTTTACAAATACTTTGTAACCAATACCCTGATTCCAATTATAATCTTGGATTTTCATTTAAATTATATTACTTTTATTCTGTGTTTGGTGTTCTGCAAAGTAGAATGCAAAAAGAATGTGGAGTACTTGTGGCACCTTAGAGACTAACATAATTATATATATATATATATATATATATATTATAACACACCTTCTACTGTAATTTCCACATTGGCATGCCATCCGATGAAGTGGGGTTTAGCCCACAAAAGCTTATGCTCAGATAAATGTGTTAGTCTCTAAGGTGCCACAAGGACTCCTGTTCTTTTTGCTGATACAGATTAACACGGCTACCACTCTGAAACCTGTAAAGTAGAATGTCACTTTAAATGGCTCAGACTTTCACAAATGGAAGTCATAGAGTTTTGCTAATCATTGTCCTGCATTTTTTTTAAATGAATAAGTAAGAGAGTCTAAACTGTAATCTAACCTCACTGTGCCCCTGTGGCACTGAAAAAAGCAAAAAAGCATATAGACTTTCTTAGCTGAGCATTCTGTTACTGTCATTTACAGTAAGGCTCCTTTATACCACTCTGGTAAGGTAAAGAAGACTTAATTGACAAAGAATGGGAACAATTAACTAACAGTGGGAACATTAGCAGCCTGCCTGTTATATTTCTGCTCTGCCTCTGGGACACAGCCTGCTTCACAGAGCCCTACACCTCCAAACCTGGATGCAGCAACTGAGTGTCTCTCTCTCTCTGCTTCACAGAAAGGCAGGCGCCCAGCCTCACTCCCTTAACTTCTCTCCATGGATGTACACACACACACATGCCCCTGGGCTACCTCCTCCTCCCCTCACGGTGATCTGCCCTCTGCTGCTAGCTGCTCCCAGCAGATGTGGCCAGGCTGCCAAAGAAGGGGCATGTGTTCCCCACAGATTTCTTGGCTCCCCCATTTTTACGCGGGGGAGCCAAGAAATCTGCAGAAGGTATGAATTCTGTGCCCCCACAGGGGTGCAGGATTCCACCAGGAGTAACTCCATTTCTCAGCCCATCATGAAGACAACAGAAAACATGAAAAGGCAGAAAAGAAGCGAAAGAAAGGAGAGGAGGAAAGTGTCAGAGTCAAAAGCAAACGATCCTGGGGAACATGCAAAAATTTACAGCTATCTCAAATTCAGCAGCAAACAAGGTAGTGCTATCTTGAAAAAGTCAGGACTTCTGGGTCTTCCTAACTCTGCCATTCACTCACTAATGTGGTTAAGTCACTTAGCTCCTATCCCTTAGTTCACCTACCTGTAAAAGGGGGACCATACCTTTGCAAAAGGAGATAAGGAGACTAAGTTAATTCATGTTTGTCAAATACACCCAGAACCTCTGGTGAAGTGTCATCCTGTGGAGGTATTGTTAAACAACCACATTCAAAAGCACACTTAAAGCCCAAGAGTGATATCCGCACTTCGAAGATGATGACATGCAAGCAGAAGGCTGCTGAGCAGAAAAGCTGGGGTCACTGGAAAATTGATTACGTGTCACCTTTTTTTGTGGGGAAGAACATTAAAAAGAAGGGAATTTGATTGAAGTTTTGATTTGGTCTTTTCCCCCACTACTTCCCATCAGGTGCCTGTGATCCACTGAATGAAAAGCAGACAACAAAAGAACGTAATAGAAGGGTAAAAACACAATGCTCAACCAAGAAGCAATATTCTGGCATATTTTGGCCTTCGAAGTCTTCAAAAATTAAGAAAGTTTCTAAAAAGGAAGCACTAACCCCAGACAGAGGAGAAAAATATTAATGAATGCGGGTGCTGAAATAGCATCCATACCACCAGCAAACAAACCTCTGGGAAGAGCATTCAGAAAAACAGCAAACTCCAGAGCTCTGAGCACAGGGCTGGGAGCCAGGAATTTGTCTAAACTGGCTCTGCACTGACTCTCTTTGGGAACATGGGTTTGTGCCTCAATGTCCCCCACCTGTAAAATGGGAACACTAGTACATGGCACTTACATGGCTCTTTGCAGTCTGGAAATGCTGTACAGACATACAGCACTGTCCTGAAAATGCTAAGTAACAGCCACATCCCTCAACCACGTTCTACCCAACAGGGAATTTCTCACTGACTTGGAAACAAATGGCAGTGAATTTTGACCAATATGAGGAACTGGATGCAGCCCACAAAAGCCCTGAATTGTGGCTTTTAGTTGTTCTTTCCCTTTAACTGCAGAGTGGAAGCAGAACTGATCAACTGCAAGGTTTTTGAGGTTATTTTGGGGCTGCTGACATTCAACAATAAGTAACACCAAGGAAATGGCACTGCTACATTTTTCATTTAAAAATTATGTAACTGCATATGCACAAACTAGGTGCTGCCTTGAAACTGGTGGCAAATTGTGTCTATGTGCCTTTGTAATACCAAGGTTGGACATCCCCCTACCGGAGTTCTTAGGAGCACAATGAGACTTCAGTACATGATTAAGTGCTTTGATGAACTGGGGTCTGCTTCCTCACCCCACCACCCTTGCACTAGTGCATGTCGCCCTCGTTTGTGTCACACCTAAAATCAAAATGGAGGACCTGCGGGGCAGGGACCTTGCCTTTTAGTTGTAAAGCATATTTGGGGGACACTAAAGAATATGGGTTTTTTCATGATCCTGCTTAAATAAGAAGAGATGACAAAGTGACATTCAGAACAGTCACTTCTAGCAGCTTGATTACTGGTCTAAAAAGGAGAATGAATTAATAGGCTACTTCTTATCCTACCATAGTCTGTGGGAATTTTCCTAAAGGAAGGAAGGTCAGAGCAGCCCCATAGAGACCAGCATCCCACAGCAGAAAAATACCCATTGGGAAAAGTCGCCATTATTACTAGTCAATTAAGATACATTTTATATAGTGTGATGTCTTATAACCCAGATACTACCTCACACAGCATGATTATGACGATACATTTTACTGTAGTAAAACCACAGCAAATGAAACAGTATTTAACAATCACATCTTACAGTTTAAACGGTACTGCTCACAGGAGTAAGGGTAGCATGACATTGGCACTCCTTTACGTCTCCAAAGTAAAGCCCAATGACATCGGTGTAAATCTCTCCCTTGACTTCAGTGGAGTTTCTATCAGCGCCTGTGTTTCTAACCGTAGGTTTCAGTACAGTATTGCAGTGTATGTTACACTAGTTACAGTTTGCTCCATCGCACATGCTTCAGCAGCTTAGTGCTACTGACTAGATTAAATATTACACCACATTGTCACATACATTGTGTGTTTGAATGTTGCTAAACAACAGCAGAGTTTCTACACTCTGCAGTGGCGGTCAAAAAAGCAGACAGGATGTCAGGAATCACTAAAAAGGGGAGAGAGAGTATCTTATTGCCTTTATATAAATGGATGGTATGCCCACATCTTGAATACTGTATACAGATGTGGTCTCCTCATCTCAAAAAAGATATACTGGCACTAGAAAAGGTTCAGAGAAGGGCAACTAAAATGATTAGAGTTTTGGAACAGGTCCCATATGAGGAGAGATTAAAAGGGCTAGGACTTTTCAGCTTGGAAAAGAGGAGACGAAGGGGGGATATGATAGAGGTATATAAAATCATGAGTGATGTGGAGAAAGTGAATAAGGAAAACTTATTTACTTGTTCCCATAATATAAGAACTAGGGGCCACCAAATGAAATGGGCAGCAGGTTTAAAACAAATAAAAGGAAGTTCTTCACACAGCACACAGTCAACCTGTGGAACTCCTTGCCTGAGGAGGTTGTGAAAGCTAGGACTATAGCAGCATTTAAAAGAGAACTGGATAAATTCATGGAGATTAAGTCTGTTAATGGCTATTAGCCAGAATGGGTAGGAATGGTGTCCCTAGCTTCTGTTTGTCAGAAGGTGGAGATGGATGGCAGGAGAGAGATCACTTGATCATTCCCTGTTAGTTTCACTCCCTCTGGGGCACCTGGCATTGGCCACGGTCAGCAGACAGGATACTGGGCTGGATGGACCTTTGGTCTCACCTAGTACGGCTGATCTTATGTTATGTACACAGACACCATGGTCAGTCACAATGACTTCACTATACTATTTAATACCGCTTCATTACAGTATATTAACATGGTAGTAAATACCATAGCTTCTGCAAAAACTCAATGGCAAGATTTCCTTTAGTGATGTACTAACATTTTACTATAATAGTATTTTTCCCATGGCAAATGCCAAACTGTCCCTATTTTTCCCACAAAGTTTTGACAATGTTGAACCTGTTCTGTAGATAGAAAGAGGATCTCAGATTCCAGAGCCATCAATCTGGAGCCTGTTACCTCAAAATCTCTACTAGTCCTATGGATTTCAGTGGTATTTAAAAGTGTATGTCTAGTTTTCCTTCTATATATCCCTGTATATCGATTTCATACGTTAGTAGGTGTGGTGTGGTCGTGTGGGTTTTTTACATACGTAAGTGTTCCATTCCAGATTTAAGGTTTATAAGCCAAATAATGTATTTTCGAAGTTCAACACACACATTACCAAAAAAAACCTCTGAAAAACATTCAAGAGCATGTTATTGGGAGCCAGATAGTCACAACTGTGTGGACACTTCTGAAATTCAGCAAACTTAAGCCCTGCTTTCTTTCCCAGCCAGCACAGTGGGAAGCATTTCTCATGCATATTCAGCCTCTCTACACAGCAAACCAGACATTTTCACAGGTCTCCTCCACCATAAAACCTATAACCAAAACTAAAGATTCCCATCTCTCTAGGGCAAGTAGAGCATGATCTCGCTGGAGTGGCATAGTGTAGTGTTCTATTAGATATTATTTTCAAAATACTCACACATGGCCACGGGTAAGTGTTACCAGCTTCCCATGTTATTCTGAATACTCTCCCAGCCCAGGAACATACAGTACCTGCAGAGCTCCTTTCAAACCTCTTCTCCGGGAGCATGTGGGCTGAAATATGCTTGCAGTGATGGAATGGTGCCCGGAGCTCTCCTTCAGACACCTCCCTACACAAAAGGAATTGCAACAGCCATTTGTCCCCAAGGACAGGTCTATCCAAAATTCTCAGGTAAACCACACCAGAAACACAGACTTTGTCTCCTCCAGACCTTGTGGGAGCAACAACAGGACTACCCATTTCAGAGGTAACCCAAGGAAATATTTCATTTCACCATTGTTCAACCAGGAATCTACTCCACCACAGAGTCCTTGTTCTGGGACTTTATCCCCAGGATTGGGAATTACTATGGGATCCAGCAAAGATTAAACTATTGGCATAAACCAGGTAGGGCCACAACCCAACACAAATTTAGCAAGACTCTGCCAAGTCTATATGGGAAATCCCATGCCCAGGATCATTTTATTCTCCTGAAAATAACGTGGGACCAGCAAAATGACAGGTGTGTGTAAATGAGTGGGTCCTGGACAAAGGGCAAACTGGAAAAGGTGGCGACAACCTTGCCTCCAGCCCAGCCTTACCCACCCCAGAACCAAGATGGAACCTGACTTAAGAAGATAAACAAAATACAGAGTCCAGCACTCAAAAAGAAGGCCAATAGAAGAAACTTTGAGGTGCCCACTCAAATAGGGGGTGAAGGTGCCCAAGGGGGAGTAGAAGCAGGGAAGAGACGACATTTCAAAGACAAATAGACCCTGATTCATTAAAGAACCTAAAGCACATGCTTAACTGTAAGCACATGCTGCAGTCCCATAGGACTTACACACACACACAGTTTGTTGAACTGGGGCCATAGTTCTGGCTTTCCCAGGCTCAGTGCAGTCATGGTCATGAAACTGAATGCAAAAAGGACATATCCTTGTTTCATAGTAATTTGTCCCTCCCTCACTTCTATATTAAAATTCTCTCCTTTGGCAAGTCAAAACACGATGCATCTATTTCACTGCCGCTCAGGCCAAGAGCCGAAAATCAGGCTCTTCTTCCCGTACCCATACATCACAGCCAACAGCAAACGAAGCCACAGCTGGAAATGACCTGATGATGCTGTGCACTAGGCAGAAGAGAATCCCGTTCACTCCCCTGGAGTTACAGTAGACAGGGTGCAATAAAAACTGGCTTTCCTCAGCTTAGTAGCCAGGCACACCCTGAGCAGATGTGAACAGCACTAAGGTGCACTCTTTAGATCAGAACTTTGATTTAAGAGACATATCCTACATAAACACTTGGCACAGAAAATTGTTTTGTATTTGTATTATGGTAGCACCAAGAGGCCCCAGTCAGGGATTGGGTCTCCAGTGCACTGCACACGCATTCGTACACACACACACACACACACGCTGCATGCCACAAACAGCTTCTAGTCGAAGCATAAGATGAGACAACAGATAGACACAACAGACAGGCAGCACAGCGTCACTTGGAGTCAATTACAGTACATGTACAACCAGAGTTCACAGCGCACCAGCTGCCTAACCACTGTCAAGTGTTTTTAAACCCCATTCTCCTGTGTGGCCAAGCTCCAGACTGGGCCCCACCGATGGACTGGCACAAGAGAGGAGCAGAGGCAAGGAAAGGGGATCAGTAAATTGTGATGACAAACTAAAACATGAATGAGACTGATGAGAGAAGCAACAATTAGCTTCCAATAGGGCTGATGTAAGAACTGTGAAGATCAAGATTTTTAAAAAAATAAATTCATTAAAAACCACGGGAAAAAAAAGTCTGACTGCTGTTCCCATCAGGGTCTCTCTGTCCTTAATTCACCCCACAGACTAGGCATTGCATGTCAATTTCAAAATAAAACATTTTAACCAAGCTTTAAATCACTATAATTTGAATATTTAACAAGATACTTTCCCTTCAACTGCATCCAGGGGGACAGATGAAGTTTTCTGTAGCTGTAATTTGTTATGACAACATACAAGCAGGACCAGAGCCATGATGGCAGGTCTCAGGTACCCACCGCAGATTTCAATGCCCTGCAAAGAGCTCGCACAAGAGCTTAAATAAGAGACATGACCAGCACTGCTGAAGTGACAGGCTGTTCAGACATCCCTTAGCTGGGGTGGTAACCTGTGGTTTCTTCAGTTACATTTTACCATTCAAATATTCATACAATAGTGTGCACAGATTGTGCCAAGGGTCGGCGATGATTAACTTCCAGTGCAGACTGTAGTTCTGAGATCCCATCCAGACCCAGAGCAAAGAGAACATTTCAGATATTTACGGTATTCAGATTACACAATAAAGAAGAGACACCTCTACTGAAGCTCAGAGTGCCCTAATTAAATCTTAAGCCAGCAGCCCCAAGGACCAAAACACTGATAAAGTAAGCCTGCCAGCTGGCAGCATTAAAATCAAAGAGCGACAACAATTCCCATTGGCTGGACAATAAAGAAACAAAAATACCCCCAAAAAGCCATCACGCTCTCCACCTCCTCTGGACAGGGACACTACCCTAAACGCTAATGGTTATTATTTAGGGCTTCTAACATTTTCTTGTCAACAAAATTCCCACAAAATAATTAGAGAAAAAACAAATTATTTGACGGGGCTACTAACCTAGTGGATGAGGGGAAAGCAGTAGATGTGATATATCTTTATTTTAGTAAGGCTTCTGGCATAGTCTAACATTCTCATAAGCACACTAGGCAAATGAGGTCTAGATTAAATTACTATAAAGTAGGTGCACAACTGGTTAATAAGCCATAGTCAAAGAGTAGTTATCAATGGTTCACTGCCAAACTGGGAGGCTGTATCTAGTGGGATCCTCCAGCGGTCTGTCCCGTGTCCAGTATTATTCAATATTTTCCCTAATGACTGATGATCGAGTGGAGAGAATGCTTATAAAATTTCCAGATGACATCAAGCTAGGAGGGGTTGCAAGCACTGTGGAGGACAGGAACAGAATTCAAAACAATCTTGACAAATTAGAGAACTGGTCTAAAACAAACAAGATGAAATTCAATAAAGACAAGTGGAAAGTACGACTCTTAGGAAGGAAAAATCAAAAACACAATTAAAAAAATGGGGAATAACTGGCAAGCTGGTAGTACTGCTGAAAAGGATCTGGGGGTTACAGTGGATCAAAACTTGAATATGAGCCAACAATGTGATGCAGTTAAGAAAAGGGTTAATATGTTTCTCTGGTGTATTAAAAGGAGTGTGGTACATAAGACATGGGAGGTAACTATTCCTCTCTGCTCGGCAGTGGTGAAAGCTAAAGTACTCGGTCCCACACTGGGTGTGGCACTTAAAGAAAGATACGGACAAATTGGAGAGAGTCCAAAGGAGAACAAGAAGAATGATAAAAGGTTTAGAAAACCTGACCTGTGAGGAAAGGTTAAAAAACCTGGGCATATTTAGTACTGAAAGACGATGATTGAGTGGGGACCTGATAACAGGTCTCAAAATGCAATTCTGAATGGGTGTTTCCATTAGGGTTCACAGGGATCGGTTCTTGGCCCTACTCGATTTACCATTTTTAACAATGACCTGGAAGAAAACAAAATCATGACTGATAAAAAATGCAAACATCACAAAAATCGGGAGAGTGGTAAATAATGAAAGGGACAGGTCATTGATACAGAGTGCTCTACATTGCTTGGTAATGCTGGGTGAAACAAACAAGATGTGTTTTAATGCAACTAAATGTAAACGTATACTTCTAGGAACCAAGAATGTAATCCCTTCCCAGATAAGGGACTCTATTCTAGGAAGCAGTGACTCTGAGAAAGATTTGGTGGTCGGTGGGATAATCAGCTGAACATGAGCTCCCAGTGAGATGCCATGGCCAAAAGGGCTAATGCAATTCTTGGTTGCATAAACAGGAGAATCTCAAGTAGGAGTAGAGCACATAGGCATCGACTTACTCAGATCCCAGGGGTACTCGACCCCCACTCCGCCCCAGGCCTCACCTCTGGTTCACCCCTTCCTCCAAGCCCCCACCCTGCTCCACCTCTTCCCACTCCCACCACACCTCCTGCTCCTTCCCCTCCCCCCGAGCGCCTCCTGCACACCATGGAACAGCTGATCGCAGCAGGCAGGAGGTGCTGGGAGGGAGAAGGAGAAGCCAATCAGCAGGGCTGTCAGTGCACAGGAAGTGCTGGGGTGGGGGGAGGATATGGAGGTGCTGACCCACACCTACCGTGGGTGTTGAGCATCCACTATTTTTTTCCATGGGTGCTGCAGCCCCGGAGCACCTACAGAGTGGATGTCTATGGTAGAGAGGTTATATTATCTCTTTCATTGGAACTAGTGCAAATACTTCTGAAATGTCTTCTAACGGTGGCCTATGCCAGACACTTCAAAGGAAAGGAACAGAAAAGGGCGTTTATCAAAAGATCTATCCCCATGTTGTTCAATTCCAGCATTTGACAGTTAGAAGCTTAGGGACACACAAAGCATGGGGTTGCATCCCTGACCATATTCACTAACAGCCATTGATGGACCTATCCTCCATGAAGTCATCTAATTATTTTTGAACCCACATATAGTTTTGGCCTTCATAACATCTCCTGGCAATGAGTTCCACAGGTTGACTGTGTGTTGTGTGAAGAAGTACTTACAATCCGTAAGTACCCACATAGGGAGCAAATATTTAATAAAGGACTCTTCAATCTAGTAAAGAAAGGTGTAACATGATTCTGCAGTTAGAAATTGAAGATGGAGAAATTCAGTTTGGAAATAAGGTGTACGTTTTTAACAGTAAGGGTAATTAACCACTGAAATAATTTACCAAAGGTTGCAGTAAATTCTCCATCACGGGCAATTTTTAAATCAAACTTGGATGTTTTATATGCTCTAGAAATCATTTTGCATAAATTCTGTTGCCTGCGTTATACAGAGGGCTGGTCTAGATTATCACAATAGTCTCGTCTTGCCTTGGAATCTCAGAATCTCTGAACAGTCGTCAAATATGTTAAGGGCTGCTATAAAGTGGAAGGCAATCAATTGTTCTCCATTGTCCATTGAAGGCAGAACAAGGAGTAATCAACTTAATCTGCAGCAAGAGAGATTTAGGTTTGATATTAAGGAAAACTTTGTAAATCTAAGGATAGCTAACCTGTTCCAGTAAGTAACTAAGGAGGTAATGAAATCCCTATCATTGGGGGTTTTAAAAACAGGTTGGACAAACACCTGTCATGGATGGTCTAGGTCAGTGACTCTGAAACGTTTGTACTGGTGACCCCTTTCACATAGCAAGCCTCTGAGTGCGACCCCCCCTTATAAATTAAAAACATTTTTTTAAATATATTTAACATCAATATAAATGCTGGAGGCAAAGCAGGGTTTGGGGTGGAGATTGACAGCTCACAATCACCCCACGTAATAACCTCGCAACCCCCTGAGGGGTCCTGACCCCCAGTTTGAGAACCCGTAGTCTAGGTTTACTTGGTCCTACCCTAGTGCAGGTCTCTCAAGGTCCCTAAGAGGGCCCCCATCTCTATGAAATGACATCTACAAGCCAGAGCCTGAAAAGAAACCTGGAACCTCTAAGCAGGGTCCAAGAACAGGCAAAAATCCCATCACATCAACCGTTGGCTGACACAGAGAGCAAAGCTTCTTACCAGAGGGGCTGTCCTTGGGAACTCGCTTGTGGATCTGAAACACAAAACCACCCCCAAACTCTGTATTTCAATGCTACCTCTGGGTCACGTGTTTGTATAGTTTTATACAAACAATAAAAAGGACATCTTATCCACACGTTCTAGGCTCCCTCGATGTTACTTCGATTACATCCTAACTGCAGCAGCATTTTAAGATACCTCGCCATCAGGAAACTTACTAACTCAGTGGTATTTCCTAACGTCTGAGTACTGGATTTTGAATGCTTAATAGCATTCGTTAAGAAGAGTTTTTCCTTCTGTAATTGCTATAATATTTGTTTACAGTCTGACAGTGGCCAAGTCGTGATATGTGAGTGGAAGGGAAGGGAAAAAAACAATCTCACGCACCTAGTCAGTGTCTGGCAAGACGTGTAGGAGGCAGACATTCCTGACTCAAGCAAGCAATCAGTTTAAAACCAGGTGGAAAATTGGAGCACGCACCTTCAACTATTTAACTAGCGCACAACATCTCCCTCAGCGCACAGAATGTTTTCCTCTCTTCTGTGCTCTGCACTCTAAGCTGCAGAACTGCCACTCAAAGGATCATCCTGCTTCATCCCAGTTCCCCCACCCCCCAGACTGAAGTTCCTCTACAGCTAGAGAAGGAAGAATGGGTTCCAGATACGACCAGGCAGCACCACAGCTGCTACAAGTTGCAGGTATGTCTTAACAATCCAGTGAATGTGCAATCAAGTGAATGTGCTGTTGATGTACAGCAGCTAAGGGGTTAATTAAATTTCAAATTTCACCCAGTGTATTTATGCAGAACAGCTACCCTAATCCACTACCAGCTAAGGGCTGCTGTTCTCTCACAGCAAGGATGGACTTGGTAATGAACTGTGATGTTTAAAAATGGATTAGGGCTGTTTGGTTTAATATGCATCTTCAGACTATGCTAATAGAATCATTACATTTACATATAGGGCAGGGAGCTATTTTGCAGGAAAACATTTAGCCAGAAACCCTGAGTCGACAAGCAATAGCTTTATGGCCATGAGGCAAACCAGAAAGCTGGGTGAACGGGAATACATCTCCCATAACAGAAAGAAAGCTGCAGAAAGCTCGACTCCGAAGGCTTTCTGCTCAGGGGCAAGGATGACACTTCCAACTGCAGCAAGATGGACCTGCAGTTATAACGCTCCATAAGAGGGGGCTCATTTGTAGCCATCAAGACAGCAATGGGAGAGTGAACTGGATTCTATTCTGACTCCTGTATCAGCAGCTGAATTCTTAAATACATTCAAGTCGCAATTCTGCCCACTGCTACACCCAAAAACAATAGGCTTTGCAAACATGTAACTGGTGACAGAATTTGAAGACAGTAAGATTGTACAGGTCTATCTGACATCATAATCTGCCCTATCAAAATCCTTGGGCTATCTCTTCATTGCAGAGCTAACAAATCATCGACAGTCGAATTACCTCAAGTTAGGCCAAGCTCAAGTGAGAGCAGTTGCACTGCGCGACACCACTGAAGTTACACAGAGAGGTTGTGTTAGCAGCTGAGGAGTTGTGCTGACTCGAACTACAGCCTACACCTCAATGGACCGGCTATCTTGAGTTCATCCACTGCTACACACTCAAGTTAAAGGGTTTTGTGTGTGGATGGAACTTGTATTAGGGGCAACAGCTAACTCTGTGGTGAAGATACACCCTTTGAAGAACCCAATTTAACTCTCAGATCCCAAGATGAGTTTTGCAGGACAAATACAGGGGCAGGAGAGTGGGTGGCTCATTCCTACCTACTTAACCTGGCATAGTTCAATAACTATCTTATCTATGTAGGTTTCTATACTGCCATCGATCACCATGGCATTTGTGCACCTACTACATAAAACCAATAGCAATAGCAAGGTCCCTAGCAACTTCATGAGCCTCTGGTATATCTCCCTTTTCGATGTCGAAAACTCTGTTCAGGGTAAGGAGCTGGGGGGAATGGCAGGGAGTGTTCATGTTTTGTGCATCATTGATAGCGGAGAGGCTTTTTGAAAGAGGAAGCGCTTGCAGTGTTTCCTATGGCTGGACAGACTCTGGATTCTCCTGATCTCCTCTAGAAGATTGTTCCAAAGCTGGATTCCCTCAACTGACAATACTCTGCTCAGCTATCACATGCTTCATGCTGGGCTCAGCAATCTGCACTGCCCCAAAGGAGAACAGCAGTTACTGTAGTTCATAGATCAAAATTCAATCTTTGATGTAGTTGGGGCTTGATCCATTAATTGCTCCAAAGATTAGGACCAAGGCCTTAAACTAGCAACAAAAGCTGATTGGGAGGCAGTGGAGGGATTTGAGCATGGGCCAGGTATGCTCATGGCAATCTGAGCCAACAGGAAGGCGAGAAGCCACATTCTGTACCATCTGGAGCCTGTGAATCGTCTGCACATTCAGCCTCAGAGACAAGTTACAGTAATTCAGCCTGGAGGTGACGAATGCCAGGATCACTGTGGGCAGGTCTTCATCTGGGAGTTTCCTAGCACACTGGAGGTAAAAAGGCATTTTGGGAAACAGATGCTACCTTGTCATCCAAGCTTAGTGAGTGTCCCTAGCCTCTGTTTGCCAGACGCTGGGAATGAGTGACAGGGGATGGATCACTTGATGATTCCCTGTTCTATTCATTCCCTCTGGGTCACCTGGCATTGGCTGCTGTCAGAAGACATGATACGGGGCTAGATGGACCTTTGGTCTGACCCAGTATGGCCGTTCTTATGTTCTTATGAGTCACAGAATCATAGAATATTAGGGTTGGAAGAGATCTCAGGAGGTCATCTAGTCCAATCCCCTGCTCATAGCAGGACCAACACCAACTAAATCATCCCAACCAGGGATTTGTCAAGACAGGCCTTAAAAACCTCTAAGAATGGAGATTCCACCACCTCCTTAGGTAACCCATTCCAGTGCTTCACCACCCTCCTAGTGAAATAGTGTTTCCTAATATCCAACCTAGACCTCCCCCACTGCAACTTGAGACCATTGCTTCTTGTTCTGTCATCTGCCACCACTGAGAACAGCCTAGCTCCATCCTCTTTGGAACCCCCCTTCAGGTAGTTGAAGGCTGCTATCAAATCCCCCTCACTCTTCTCTTCTGCAGACTAAATAAGCCCAGTTCCCTCAGCCTCTCCTCATAAGTCATGTGCCCCAGCCCCCTAATCATTTTTGTTGCCCTCTGCTGGACTCTCTCCAATTTGTCCACATCCTGGATTCTTCCATCCTAAGTGCAGGACTCTGCACTTGTCCTTGTTGAACCTCATCAGATTTCTTCTGGCCCAATCCTCCAGGCAGGACACCAAGGCTTTGACTATTTTGATGAATGGGGGATGTGAGCCTTCGATGGGAGGTGGGGACAATGTCATGGCCAACTCATCAATGTATTTCCCCTTTCCAACCAGTATCACTGCAGTCATGCCTGTGTTCCGCTCGCTCGTCATTCTGCAGGCATTCTGATGTTCTAACTAACTGTGGTGGTGGTTGCATCAGTTGAGATAGATAGTAAATGTCATTAGCATCTTGCTGGCAGCTGAGCCCAGGGCATCTCACTACCTCTCCCAATGGTCTTTCCCTCTCTTGGCATTGACACCTCCTCATCAATTATTGGGAGTGGACCACATTGAATTGGTCCTGTCAACACTGGCTCTCCACTTGTAACTCTCTTCTCTTCATGTGTCTGTATATTTATGCCTGCATCTGTAATTGTCACTCCATGCATTTGAAGAAATGGGTTTTTTATCCACGAAAGCTTATGCCCAAATAAATCCGTTAGTCTTTAAGGTGCCATCGGACTTCCTGTTGTTTTCGTGGATACAAACTAACACAACTACCCCTCTGACAGTGGTCTTACGTTGATAATAAAGAAAAGTGGGTATAGGAAGGATCCCAGCAGGGGAGCACCACTGGAGAGGAAGGGCAGTTACCTAGCGCCACTCAAGGGTTGTGCCGGAAAGGAATAAGCGCCACTCTACTGCTGGGCCTTCTACTCCTGCCGTGTCATGTAAGTGCTTTAGCAACACACTGTGGTCTACTGTGCCAAAGGCTGCAGAGAAGCCCAGCAGTACAAGCTTGGAGTTGTCTGTGTTCATGACCACAAAGATGTCATTGTTTTAGTGCTGCTAGAGCCATCTCTGTTCAGATCCCTGGTCTGAACCTTAATTGTGAGGCATTGAGGATGCTGGCTGACGTCTCATATGTTTGAAGAGAGATATTACTTTGGAAACTAACAAAACCTACCAGCAGCGACAGGATCTAGAATAGTCTTGACCTATATTTGATCTGTGAAATCATATTGCTTAGTGTGTTGTCTTGGAAGTTAAATGTCTCTTTTATCATCTCTCTCTCATCATCTCCATTCCTCCTCCTTTACCCCGCATTTCATCCATTGCTAACTATGAATAACTCATTATTGTGTAGTGGGAGTGCAAATCATCCTTCCCTTACTCAACTATTTGCATAATGCACTTTTAGTGGATGAGACGAAATGAGACAACAGGGGGCGAGAAACAGACAGGCCTGGCTTTAGTCTGGAATGAGCCAATAAGACCAACCAGCAAAGCTATGAAGTATCCAAAAACCCTATTCTCCCCTCCTCCTCATAGCTTTAAGACTCGTTTTGTCTCTAGAGGTTTTAAAAACAAATGGTTCTGTTTTCTTGCCCTTACATCAAACAGAACAAACTCATCAATTTAGCGTCTTCATGTTTATTTTTTAAATCCAAAGCAAAATATTTCTACAGCTAGAAATGCGAACAAAGTTACAAGTCACATTAATGATCATAAAAGAAAAACAAATACAAAGCTACACTATCTCGCATGTGGTCAGGTTTTCATAGGTGTTGTAATTTCAACAAATATGTTGTGCTCAGGGAAATGAGGAACTCTGCTGGCTAGAACCAGGCAAAATAATATGCATGCTTCCACTCCAGTGTAAGTTTGTGCCTATGCATCTCTCTCCTGGCCAGCAACACTACTTACTATTCCAGGCCCCAGATAAAAATGAAGTAAAGCTGTGTTGTGTGTATTTTTTAATTCTTTCGACAAAAGCAGGAGCAGGTACAAGAAAGAATTTCTGTTAGGTTTTTAATAAAAGTAAAGAGCTAAACAGAGATCAATGTTTGTGGCAAAGAACACAGAATAATACTCAGGTGAAACCATTCGACACTTAACAAACCCTATTATAGCATTGCCAAATTTGATTTAATTGTGTGACAGATTTGGAAAGCCATTCAGGCTTCAAGATTAATTATGAAAAAATAGAAGCTTTATCCATTTCTAGTCCTATAATTAAGGAGCAGTTCCACTCTGCAAAGCAATTCCAAAACGTGCTCAATTTTTTAGAGAGAGAATTGTTTATCCCCCTAATTTCATGAGCCAGCTCCTCTGATCACAATCTAACTTTCTCTTGTATGGTTCCCTTATAATTAGACAACAAACTAAATGACCTGATTTACTTATAAATAACTCTCTAACCTACAAGCCGCTCTCCCTTTCCCCTTGTTTTGGTTGTTTCCTTTCCTCTCTCATCCCAGGTCATTACCTGCCTAATTTAGTTTATAAACTCTTCAGGGCTGGCATTTTGCCTTTGATATTGATGGGCACATCTAGAGCAATCATCATCGTAGCAAGCCAAGCATTTTTTTCCTACAGCATTATATACACGACAGTGGGTGTACATGGCATCGAGCTATGTTAGAGCCTCAGCAAAGAAATTAAGAGACGGGGGAGATCAGTTCATCCACCTACCCCTGTCAGTACCACGCTGTTCTCTTGTTTTTTCCTAATATTTTGTCCAAGCTAGTCATGTACCATCAAAGTAATGGTGCTTCCATCATGTTCTTTAGGAAACTTCTCCAGTCTAACAGCCATTTCTCTTAAGTAGGCTTTCCTGATGTTCAGCCTCAGCTATTCTTTTACTCAGTTTTATCCCATTTCTCCTTGCTATAACCCTCTTTCCTATCCCACCCTAATGCATTCCTTTGAAACCTAGGGCTTTGCATCCTTTGAATATTTGCTCCCCCACCATGACCTCCCCACTTTGTCCAGTCCCTATACGTTTTGTTCTAT
Source organism: Chelonoidis abingdonii (assembly GCF_003597395.2). NCBI lineage: Eukaryota > Metazoa > Chordata > Testudines > Testudinidae > Chelonoidis > Chelonoidis abingdonii. Next base: position 296,202,976 of record NC_133770.1, read on the forward strand.
CTACTGAAACACACATAACAAACAATGGCCCTATGACCAAAGCTTTCAGCGAGCAATGACCTTTGCCAACTGGCAGGACAACTGAGCTACTCTGTGAATTATCTGACGTGTCAACCAGGAGGTGGCAAGAATAAGAGACGAAAGTTACTCCGGAGACAGAGGGAGGATCAGGGAGAAGAGAACTGGCTGAAGACGGGGTTTGAGAGCAGCGCTCCTCAGATTTCATTAACTAGGAAGAAAAGAAAAAGCACTAGCTGAAGGAAAGAGAAATACCAAACAGCACTAATGGGCCGAGAGCCAGTGAGCAATCAATGGCTGCACTGAAGTGGAGAGCAATGCAATCCAATATAACTAGTTTATATAGCGTCTGACATACAAACTACCAAAAAGCTTCTCCGAGTTAATTTCCCCCTTCCCTCTGCTATTATTTATGGAGGCAAGGGCAGAGGAGAAGAGAGACACTTTCAGATGGTATTTGAAAGAAGATGCCGAACCAGTGAGGCAGGGAGATACAGAAAGGCTGTTCCAGCAAACATGCACTGCAGAGGAGAAGTTCCTGGACCAACCGTGGCAGGATACCGTGATGGGACAGAAAGAAGGTCGCTACTGGATGAGTGGATGGAGATTCTCAGGGCAAACTAGGGGAAGTCCTGTTCCATGGCTCCTTCCCTTGCACACAGTGCCTTTACTGGGGGAAGTTCGGAGGGGGAGAGATATTTGTCTGTCATCTTATGATGACCTTTACCAGCAGAATAGGTTTTTAAGAAGTATGAGGACTGCCATATAGTTCAGGCTGAAAAATGTCTCCTTCCATAAAAGAAGCTACGGTGACCAGTCACAATACGTGTGCCCCCAACTCTGCAAGTCATTCCACTGGGTGAAGTCCCATTCAAGTCAATGAGGTCCCACCATGCAGCAGACTGCAGGCCTGGAGCCTGCAACAGCTGCATATATATAAAATGCAGCAAGTGCATTAATAAGGAAGCAAGCTTGAGCACCGATCCAGGAAATGAAAAGGTTCCTACGCAAGGTTGCACTGCACATAGCTCATATTAAGTTAGATAATTAGGGCTATTATTTTTCAGTGCCCAACTTGAGATAGCTGGTGTCCAATTTGCAAAGGTGCTGAGCACTCAGAGCTCCTCCTGTAGTCAAAGGGAGCTATGGAAAAATCAGATCTGTTATCTCAGGTTAGACTCCCAAAAACTGAGTGCCTGATTCTGTGAGGTGCTGCACGTCCTCAGGCAGGGCTGGTTTCAGTGGGAGCTAAGGACAGTTAGCACTTTGCAGGATCAGGCATTTAATGGTCTACCCAGTAGTCTACATTATTACTTATATTCACATAGCCAGGTAAGCCTGGCGACTGGAACCTCAAATTACGTTTCCCTGACTATTTTGTGTGACACGCAAATATTCAGCCTCAATGCTGCATTACCATTATACACACACATTCACACACTCCCTGTTTTAGTTTAAGAGGCAGAAAGAGAATAAAAACAATCCCCCCTTCCCTAGCGGGCACTCTGGAGCTGTTTGGAACATCCCAGAAGATTTTTAAATTCAATCCTGTCCACAAACAAAGCCTGCAGCTGCAGGTTCCTGTTTGGCAAGGGAGGTTTTTTGTTCACCTTTGTTAACTTAGCTGTGGCTGATACACGATGCTGGTTTTATCGTAAAAATGCCTAGAGCTTGACAACAGGTTTGTTCTAAATGATGGAAAGAAAACAATTCTTTAATGCCATAGGCAACAACTTAACTAAAAAGCCTAACAGGCTTTTAAAATTATTTTCACCCTCCCCTGTCCCAGGCTATAATTTACCAAGCAACTCCTCCTCACTGAGAACTAGTCACATGTGAAGATTATTCTGTGTTCGTACAATGCCAGATACAAAGATGCCCAGATCCCATCTGGTTGCAACCCCATAGAAACAATAATAATTTTAAACCTCAGCCCATTTGGGGCGGGGGTTGGAAGTGGACTATCGAACAGTTGGTATACAAATAACAAATGGGCAAAGTAAATTTCTTCCTAATTCAAACAGTTCATGAACTCCGCCCAACCTTCCTAAAGAACTCGCTTCCACCCTGGATAGTTTTAATCCCAAAGCACGAGCTGGGGCAGTTATGCGCAAATACAAATAGCAGCTGTCATGGAGATGAATTTGCAACACCCCTCTGAAAAATAACCATCACTCACTGATTCACTACTTCTAGCTGCAAATAGTGCTTGTCTCTCTCACTAACAGCTACCATTTCATCACCCAGCCTTTTCATTAAGTCACCTGACTTTTTTAAAGCTATTTTCTCACTACAGAATAGAGCCCGTTGAAAGGTGAAATTAGGAACATTCCATCAAAACGCCTCAATTTGCATTGAAATTTTCAAATAAAAAAAAAAAGCAATTACTAAAGGAAAGGTTGGATTTACCTTCCTTTAAAATGGGATTAGAATCTCTTATTACATCACAGCTTTCCTGTCTTGTTAGATGCTAATGGGAAATATTCTTTGGGTTCTGGTTACCATTTGTGTGGGACCTTCAAATATGGTTTACGATCTCTTGGCTCCTCTGCTGTGATCTGCAACCACCATTAAATTCTATGCTAGAACTGCACTAAGACATGCAACCATGAGATCCACAACTCAACACCCTGACTACATCACTATCTCACCCCGATTTATCTCCTGTAGGACAGTAAACTCAAAAAGAGAAGGAAGATTCTTGTTTCATTTCTGTAGTGATCTCAGTTTTGCAGGCAACCAGGTTCATGGGCTCCTACCCATTCAGCTACTAATCAATTCAGCCTTTCACATCCCTAAAGCAAACCAAAACCTCTCCTTTCCACACTCATTAACGGGGGTGTCTAAGGGATCAGACCCTCTTACAGAAATCCTCACAAGTGTTTAATGCACCAGCTGAAAGGAACGCTGGCTACCCTCCGAAGCTTGCTCAGAGACCTGTCCTTGCCTAAGGGAAGCCTCCAAAGCACATGATAGCCAAAGATTATGGAGGAGGAAAAACTGAGCCTGGGTACGCAGATAGATCAAAATATGCTCATCTATGCTGAGAACTGTCTGCTCCACACAGCACTGCTAATAACATCTCTCCTGCCACATGCCAGGGTCATGTGCAACTCACAAGAAGCTTCATAGATTTTAAGGCAGCATTCAGATTATCTTCTCTGCCCTCCTCCTGCGTACCACAGGCCAGAGAATTTCACATGGTAATGCCCACCATTGAGAAAATTATGAGTTAGGTCACCGTACATCAACTGTAGCTTTAAGACCCAGAAGACAGGATTCCACACCAGGCAATGGAAAAACCTGGACTTTTTATTTTATTTTATTTTTAAACCCTGAATATGTAGTCCAATTCCAACACCCCAAAATACAAACACATTAAAAAGCGATTTACATAGGGTGAATTCCTCCCCCTCAATCCCAAGTATCCAGACTTGGAGAAAGCAGGGGAGGGGTGGGGAAATGGGGGAAAGGTTCCGGTGCCTACCAAGCATAGACACCACAGCAAGTCCATAGTGGAGTAGTAGACCGCGGCACAGCAGGAGAAGGCTGGGGAAGGGACATGTTTTTACAGAGTCTGATGTTTTCAAGGCCACAAGAAACCATTACAGTCTGGCTCCACCACTTGCATAGCACAGGCCACAGCATTTCACCCAGTGATTCCAGCACTGACCCACAAAGTTTGGGTGAGTTTGACTTGATCTTTTAGAAAAAGACATCCAAGGTTTGCTCTTAGCAATCACAGCTTTCAATTGTCCTGTATGCCCTGCCATTCATCAGAACAAATGCTCCCTTCCCCCAGCACCCATCTTTTCCCCCAGACAGGGATATATAACAAGAGAAGCGTCTCTCAAAGCTAATAGATGACTTCAGGAAAATCAGAAGCCTGCTGAAGAAGAAGAATGTCCAAGTGATCTTCTCTGAGATCCTTCCTCTCCCAGGAGCAAAGGGAGACAGAAGCTTCTTGTAGTGAACCGCCGGCTAAGTAAGTGGTGTAAGGCAGAGGGTGTGGGTTTTGTGAAACATTGGTCCACTTTCTATCCGGAAAGAGGGCTACATGGTTTGGAGTGGTTCCCCTTCTACTGAGGGGGAGGCAATCTCCTCACGGGAAGGAGGCCTAGAGCAATCAGGAGGGTGTTAAACTAATAACAAAAGCAGAGGGTAAAAAGAAGGAACAAAAGAGAACTTATTTATAACATACAAAAATCAAGATTTTGAGGAAAAAGCTAATCAACAAACCAAAAGTCACAAAGAGAAGTAATTCTTTCATTGCCTGTACATCACTGCTAGGAGCCTGGGTAATAAACAAGAAGAATTGGAATTAATCATCTATGAGCATCAGTTCAATCTAGTTGGTATTACTGGAATGTGGTGGGGTGGGGTGAATGAATGGAATGTTACAATCAATGGTTACAACCTATTCAGGAAGGACTGAGCTGGCAAAAGGGGAGGGGGAGTGGCACTCTATGTCAAATATGGCATTACCTGTTTCCAAGTCACTAATAACACAGCAGAAAATTATCTTGAATGCTTTATGGATCATTCTCCTAGCAGACAAAGCACAAGATGGGATACTAATTGATGTCTGCTACAGACCAACGAATCACACCAGCGAATGGGATGACCAGCTCCTTTACATTTTACTTCCAATGCTGCAGAGATAATCTCATTCAGCACACTGAGGCAGACACATCTGTGCTCTCCTGCACCCTCTGCTGCTGCCTCAACAGCAGTTACACTACTTTCCACAGTTGAAGCATCAAAGCTTAGGGCTGGTCTACACTACAGGGGAAAATCGATCTCAGATACGCAACTTCAGCTACGTGAATAACGTAGCCGAAGTCGAAGTATCTAAGATCGAATTACTCATCGTCCTCACGGCACAGGATCGATGTCCGCGGCTCCCCATGTCGACTCCGCAACTCTGTTCGGGTTGGTGGAGTTCCAGAATCAATATAAGCACGTTCAGGGATCGATATATCACGTCTAGATGAGACGCGATATATCGATCCCCGAGCAATCGATTGCTACCCGCCGATATGGCGGGTAGTGAAGACATAGCCTTATACTCAAACAAGGAAGTTTTTAAGCCACATTAATGTTGAGCTCTGCCAGAAACAGCGGGAAGTCTAAAATAACGTTACGCAAATGAGAAAGCGAGACATCCAAGCTGGTGAGGAACTACACAGCATTTTCCAGTTTCCAGATGGTTATTTCAAAGAATGAAGAGAGAAAATATTTTAAAAAGAGATACAATTTAGATAGCTCATAGCAGCATCTTCTTAAAGACCAGAGAGAATTAGAACAGTGAAGAGAGGTCCTACCAAACTGGAAATTCAAGTCCATTGAATCAACTTTACATACAAGGTTCGCTCTTCGGGCATTTTTGTTAGAAATGGTCCCACGCTATTCCCGGGGGCGGGGTGGTGCTCATTTTATTTAATTGCAATTATGCATGTTTAAAACACAGGGAAGCACATCGCAGGAACTAGGCACAGCAGAGGGAAACCAGCAACACAAAATTCGGCCATTTGGTGGCATCACATTTTTAATTAAAAATATCCCAAGTAATATTGTCAAGAATGCAATATTGGCAAGCACCAACATGCGCCCAAAGATCCTACAGTGCTTTTGAAATACTGTCTAGGGAACAAGTCCCATGAAGAATGGGGATACAGTGGCCACGAATGATCACGCGGTTAAAACTGCGAGTAAGGAAGTTTGGGTTCTGCCACAGGGCTGTTATATGATTTGGGGCAAGAAACCTTTTCACTCCTTAGTTGTTTGATTCTGATACTATCTCACTAGCAGTGAATGTTAGTGGCTTAATACACACACACACACATATAAAGATCAGAGGATCTTAATAAAAAGATGACGTCCCCTCATGACAAGCACTAACACGGAACACATTGCAATGAAGTCTGATGCAGAGCACAGCTGTTCTCTCTAATTTTTCATTTACTTTAGCACGCTCTAGGAGAGGGCAATATTTTGAGCACAGGGCAGTAAAACATGAACTCTGATCCAGCCTGCTTCAGTCTAAAAGACGAAAGAGCAGCCATTACACAACCTAAAGAAAAACATAAGAATATAAGAACATAAAAATGGCCACACTGGGTCAGACCAACGGTCCATCTAGCCCAGTATCCTGTCTCTGACAGTGGCCAATGCCAAATGCCCAAGAGGGAATGAACAGAACAGGTAATCAAGTGATCCATCCCCTGTCGCCCATTCCCAGCTCCTGGCAAACAGAGTCTAGGGACACCATCCCTGCCCATCCTGGCTAATAGCCACTGATGGACCTATCCTGCATGAGTTTATCTAGGTCTTTTTTGAACCCTGTTATAGTCTTGGCCTTCACAACATCCTCTGGCAAAGAGTTCCAGAGGATGACTGTGTGTTGTATGAAGAAATACTTCCTTTTGTTTGTTTTAAACCTGCTGCCTATTCATTTCATTAGATGAGTCCTAGTTCTTGTATCGTTCTGTCAGCAACATATCAAAGTTAAGAAGAAAACAACCCCTGAAGTCTATCAGCAGGGTAAGCATCACACATGCAGCTGTGTGGAAAAAAGCTACAAATCCCACTGCAAAGCCATCTGACACTCGTCTGTCTTTATCAGAGGTCATTTTGTGTCAGTCCCAGGTTGGGCACGGTCACCAGTATGGCGAGCTAAACCCAGCTGAATTAGGTAGGAGTCAAAGGAACACCATCAACTCAAATGCAGATATATTTAGAATCCCTGCACCACGAGACATCTGTCTATATTTTGAATCTTTAGTTTTGCTCTGAAGGCTGTTTTCAGCAGGTAAACCTCCCAGCAGGGGTTGTCGAGACGCAGTCTCAAACCATAGGGACATGCTGCTCCCGAGGGCCATGCTAAATCCAGGCTGCTGCCCCCTGCAAGGGGCAGAAGCAAATCCATGGATGATAAGACCCTCAGCCTTTGAGCAACTCCCCTCCCACCCCCGAACAACCTCCCACGAGTTCCACTATGCTTTCCTCATGTCCTTGACCCCCTGAGTGGGTGGCTGAACCTTGAACACGGCTTCCACCGCAATGCACGGAGCAGACAGGCACAGTGGGAGCAGCAAGTATCAGAATGTGCTCAGATACCATGGAAACGGGCACAGAACAGGATGTGTAAACAAGCCCTCTCAGGGCACACGCTATTACACACAACTGCAGTCTATGCAGCGGGTTGTCACGTTTAACATCACATCAGCTGAGTGTAGGTAAACCACGACCCAATCCCAGGTGACATGATGCATAGAATGTAAAGTCAGACGGGACCATTCCAATCACCTAGTCCGACCCCCTGTATAACGCAGACCAGGGTATTTCACCCAGTGATTCCTGCATCAAGCCCGTAATGTCTGGTCAAGCTGCAGCATATGGATTTAAAGCCTCCAAGTTATGATGGCTCCAGGACATCCCTAGATAAACTGCTGCAATGGTTAATTCCCTTGACTGCTAAAAGCCTGCAATGTTAAACACAATGTACTTGTCTGTAGCGAGTGCAAAGGGGTTAGTTACAACTCCTCAAGGCCGCATTTCAGTCTGACCTAGTTTTCAATCTTCAGCCTGCAAAGGAAATTTTATACCAAAGCAAGTCAGAACTGGAGAATTACCAATCCAGCGGGAGAGCCCACAGAGGGAAATTTGTTTTTCAGCAGTGGCGAGTTACACAACAAAACGGAAAGTGATTTGTACATTGACAATCTCTCTTGCAGGGGCAGGCTGTGATCTGGAGCCTTAGAACACGAGATCTTTACATTTGTTTTTTAGGCAAAATTGGTACTAGGAGGACAGCCCCAGAGAGTGAAATTCTCTATCCACAAAGGAGGGGCAACAACATTCCAAGCTTCCCTTCCTCTGACCCGCCAACCTGGAGACACTGAGAAGCTGAAGTCTCCATGCCCATTAGTGATCATATAGAACAGTGCCACTTTCCTGATATCAAAGCAGGAGTCCGTCTACAGCTCCCATGTCCCTGCTGTAAAGCTGCAGAAAATAGAGTGGCATCCATAAGCTGAGTAAGAGTCCTAAAAAAAAACCCCAAATAACCCAAACCTGCAGACACTTCCGAAGGAACAAAGGCAGGCACAGGTGGCAAACCAAGAGCTGCAGAGCAGTGTCACAAACTTTCAGGTCATGCAGTGAACAAATCATTTACATTAAAGTTAAGCCTGGATTCAGGTTGCAAAAACAGCCATTCAAAACCCTACTCTCCCCTGTGTCAATGCTGGAGTTATGGGATCTAACTCTGAAACACATCGTTACTATGGCCAAGCTACTTAACGAAAAAGGCAGCTATGCAAAGCTGCCTCCTACAACTTGAAGTGTAGGCATTCTGGAAGCAAGGGAGAACAAAGCCGCAATTATAGGAAAAGTTATGTACACACTGAATGGATCTTTGCTTGTCCTCCCTCGGCCAAGAATGGAGCTTTCATTGTGAAATGTGCTGGTGAAGCAGATGGCAAGTCCCCAGCGAGGTAACTTTAGCACGCACGCCCTCTTCCAGTGCCAGGAGAGTGGTTTGAACACACTGGGGCTCCTCAGCTATCCTCGGCGTGGGTGGCATGGACCTGGCAAGTGCAAGTCGACACATCTGCAGTGCCACTGGCCATAAATCATGGCATCTCTTAGAGCATTTTACAAGTAGGTTTCCATTTCACATCACACTTCAGGCCAATGGCAAGACTTTTCACACACGGGTAACCTAATTGTTCACCCACAAAGTCTATCTTTGAGTGACCTGACTTTCAGAGTTGCTGAGCACCTGTAGCTCCAGCTGACATTAAGTGCTCGGCTTCAAGCAACCGAATCTCAAAACATTGGCCGATGGACATACATTACCAATGAAATGCAGTTAGCTCTGGGGCAGAAGGGATCAGCCAGTTAGTGTAAAAAACATTTGGAAATGCATTATGGAAACACATCCTGTAGAATACAACCTCTGGGACAAGGCTAAGATGCACTCTGAACAAGACTCATCTGCACTCTGGGGCAGACTAAGGGAGGATCCATGAGATGCGTGTCCTACAGGCAGAGCCCCTACAAGGACTAGCAGGAAGGGGTGCAGCATTTGACCCACTTCTGCTAGCTAGCGACCTGTGGGGTGGGGTGGGGTGTGTCAGGTGGTAGAGACAGCAAGGATGCAGGAGTGGGAGGGAAATAAGTATGGCTAAGAATCTGGTCAAACTGGGTATACTGGTGGTTTTTTCATCACATTAGATAACATGATCTGAAATGCCACTTAGTATAGAGACAGCTTAACAAACTTTAAAATAACATTACCTGGAGCCTGTGGGGAGTCCTGCAGGGAACAGAACATCTGCTTGGATAGACCTTGTTTCAGAGCCTAATATTTCAACAGACCACAGTCCCATTTTGCAAACCCTGAGCCAAAGAGAGAGAGCTGTGCCTCTAAATACGTGTGATGAAGAACCAGATACAACCACCCTGTATGACAAAATATGCAAGATATTCATGACTGTGCAACCTGTGTCCAAGATTTCCACCACCTTCCAGCTCACACCAACCTCTCCAATCATAAACAAGATCTTTCCCATTTACCTTATATTGGAAACAAGGTCCTGCAGAGTTGCTTTTATTCTGTTCTCCCCGTCAGACAAGAATCCTGTACAATCTGGAATGAAAGACAGATATTGCTGAGTGGAGGGGAATATACCACATTCCCTGCTTTCACACACAGATACTTTCACAGCTGCTCCATGTCTTTGACTTCTGGATTCCAGGAACATCTCATGTACTTTGGGCTGCAGATCATGACTGAGTACAAAACCAAGCAACACTTATTGCTTCCACCACACATTACACACATTAATCAGAACTTCTCTGAGGTACTGGAGTGTTATCCTCACTTTAAAGATGAGGAAATAAACAAAGGCGTTAAGGACTTAGAAATCTTCCAGATTACCAGGTGTATTTATGTATTGTGGGGTGAGGGACAAAACTCAAGAGATTTCTCAACTCCCACCAATAGCTTTTAAAGAATGGCCTGGTTTCTTTAAGGCCTCAATCCTGCCAGGTGCTGAGCATGCTGGTCCTGGTGCAACACTTCAGAACATATATAGCTTCAAGCATGTGAACAGTCCCACTGGATCATGCCCCAGTGGTTTCCCACTGCAAGTACTGGCCAGTTTCCAATGTTTTTTGGCACCTTACCAGGACTTCAGTTCTCTCTCATTCAAAGGATGAGAAACCATGAATACCTTAGTGGGGTGCTGACAGAGAAGGAAAGGCACTATCTAGTCAACCACTCAGAAGGTCTCCCACCAGATTCTGCTGTGGTCTCTAGTCACCCAGGTACTGACCAGTTTCTGAGAGATGCAATAGTGTGCTATGGCTACATGCTGCCAACACTTCTATCCTCAAGCACACGGACTACAAGTGATGGCCTTTTGCATCAGTAAACAGAGAATCCTTAACATGCCACAGTCCGTTGCAATAGCTGGTAAGAACTATTTTTAATGGATTTAATTGGAAAATAAGAATAAATGCCTTTGCCCGTTAGCCATCGATCTGTTATCAGAAATGCCAATGAAAAATTTTTAGGTGATAACTATCCCAATTCCGATGTATGATCAATAATGAATAGCAATGTCCTTTACTTATTCAAATCCGAAGCATAAATACCTAGTGTTTTGCTACAACTTTGGTGATTCTGGTGCTTAAGTCCAATGCTCTTTCCTCCCTAAGTCCAATGCTCTTTCCATTTTAAATTTTACAGTAGTAAATACCACACTAGCTTATATTTATACAAACTCTCTCTCTCTCTCTCACTCACACACACACCCCTCCTAAAACCTGAACTATGTAAGTTCCCCTACCAGATGTTACTCAGCTAAAACTCCCATTATTATTAATCATTAGTAATATTTGTATTACAGCCCTACTTAGAAGCCCCAACTGAGACCTGTGCTAGATACTTTGTAGACACGTGATAAGAGACATCCTGTGCCCTCATAAGATCACAGTCTAAACAGACAAGCCAGAAAAAGAGCGGGAAGAAAAACAGAGGTACAGCGAGGAGAAGTGAAGGGACCTGCCCAAAGTCACACTGCAGGTCAGCAGTAGAGTCAGAAATAGAACTCGGGTCTCTTCACTCTTGGTTCACAATCTCACCCACTAACACGCTCTCTCGCTCTCTGACCAGGATTTCTATGTGAGAGGTGGCAGGATCGCAGTCTACTCTGGAAGAAACTAGAAGCAGAGTAGATGGAACTGGTTTAAAGTTTCTGAATTTTCAAAAAAGTCAATAGGAGAATGGTCAGCCAGCTCTAACTGGAAAGTCCTATTCTCTCCCTTTTACAGATGGAGAAAGCAAGGTACCTTTCCCATGGTCACCCAGTGAATCTTATGCATACCTCAGGTTTTGGCTCTGGACTTCAGAGATGGCCCAGATAAGCCACTGTGATTGTTGACACTTTGGATGGCACTTCTGTGAGTACTGTGATTCATCAGCCATAGATTACCATCCCAAATGACTGACTCTCTTGAAATATTCCAATGTCATCAGTTGTGTTCTCAGAAAGAACTTGAGAGCTGGATTTAACCCAGACAAGGTTGGAAGTATGGGGTTTAGTCAGCAGGTTAGCCTTGTCTCATTCATGGGGCATTAGGTCTATCACTTCCCTCAGTTAATCAGTATCCATCATAGTCAAATTAAATCAGAGGTTCTCAGCCTTTTTCTTTCTGAGGCCCCCCCAACATGCTATGAAAATTCCATGGCCCACCTGTGCCACAATAACTGATTTTCTGCATATAAAAGCCAGGACTGGTGTTAGGGGTTAGCAAGCAGGGCAATCGGCTGAAGCCCCACGAAGCTACATTGCTCAGGCTTCAGCTTCTGCCCTGGGTGGCGGTGCTCAGGGCCCTGGGCTTCAGCCCCATGCAGAGGGGCTTCGGCTTTCTGCCCTGGGCCCCAGCGAGTCTAATGCTGGCCCTGCTTGAGACCCCGCTGAAACCTGCCCGAGGCCCCCTAGGGGGCCCCTGGTTGAGAACCACTGAACCACGTCTCTCTTTTACCAAGCATCCCAAATACAGAGGATGAAGAATTTTTCAATGAAACATTTTTTCGCCAATAAAAGCCAGCTGGTCAGAACCAAAAACAGCTGGTGAAACAGAGCCATTTTGACAAGTCTCCCAGCTCAAAGTATTTTTGCAAAAATCATTTGAAGTTATCGAAATGTCCCAAATTGACTTTATCAAAATGAAAAGTTGTGTTTCTTGCAGACAAAGTGACTTTTTGTTTGAAAATGGTAGCAAATTGACTCAAAATGGTTAAAGGGGGGAAGTCAAAATTGAAACAAACCATTCTGATTGACCCAAACCCTTTTTGTTTGTCAGTTCATGAAAAAAAATGAAATTTTGGCTTTCTTGTTCTTGATTTATTTTTTAAATCTCAAAAATTCTCACAGGGCAGGAAACTCATTTCCCACCCAGCCCTAATCCCAAACACTCTTATTCTGTCAGGTTTTTACTGCTGTCTCTTAGGACAGTGAACTAAGCATGGTGGACAACAGAAAGGGATTCCTGACATCTAATCCTGGGTCTGCCACTTGCCTGACTGTTCCATCCCAGGAGAGTAAGTCAAGGTGGTGAAATCTGTCCGGTAGATAGGTTCCAGAGACCTTGATTTTTGTCTAATACCCAAGAGAGCAGATTAAGACTGAATGTGATTGTTAGCGGGCTTTCCCTTTCATGCCCTCCCCTGATTCTTGTCACGCAGACAGAAAGCAGAAGACCAGAAGTCCGAAGTGCAGGCAATGCAATGTTTAATGGGGTTTGTTCCAAGCAAGCATAACCAGAGTTCTACATACTGGCAGAGTCTGTTTCCCAGTGTTCCGTTTCCAGCTGTGATACCGCAAAGCGTTTATCCCGTGTCTCCCTTCCCAGCTCTGACACCCCAGAGCCTTGCCTTGTGTCCCCTTTCCCCATCCTCTCCTCCTTAGCTGGCCCAAATATACCTACAATGCACGCCCTCGGTCCCACCCATTACAACTTATGCTCATGTTCTGTTTTGGCAGGGTCGTCAGTCTGGGGTCTTCATCCCAACCTCTTTTGGACCCCATGGGAGCGATAAGGAGTGAGGTTCTGCTACAAGACAGGGGCAGGCATTTCTCTGGCCTTTTAGTGTTTTATTTTCACCCCAATCTCCCCTTACCCCTCCCAATTATTCACTTGAGCTTGCCTTGAGATAGGAGTTGAGGCAGTCTTCAAGTGTGCGCGCATATATTACATTCCTCCATGGCCAGTAACAGTTTAACTGTTCTTACCTATTCCCATTATACTAATACACCCATCTGACTAGGCGGAAGCAACATACAGTGTCTTTGTCCTTTCTTTACCCATATTAGTAAGGATCCTTTTGTTCACATATATTAGTATAAGATAGAAGAGTATCAAAAAGTCAAACCAAAATTCTATCTCAGGCTAACAAACAAGCCTTTATGCTAACAGTGGTATGAGGGATTTGCCTTCCAACCTCATGCATTGCAGGACATCACTCAGAAAGCTAAACTACCAGGATTTCCTCATTGCAAAAAAAAAGAGAAACTTTGGGAATCTGACCAACTAGCCTGGACCCACATTAAGGCAGTAGTCAGAACTCTCCCAGAATGCAGGCATCAAGAAAGATCCATGACCCTGATTTGCCCATAAATACTCCATCAAATTCCAAAGCATGCTGCAGGAAAGCAGCACTCCACTCACAGGATATGGAGCTGAGGACCTGATGAATCATCATTATTGTACAGTATCAGGGGGTAGCCGTGTTAGTCTGGATCTGTAAAAGCAGCAGAGAATCCTGTGGCACCTGATAGACTAACAGACGTTTTGGAGCGTGAGCTTTCGTGGGTGAATACTCACTTCGTCAGCTGCAGAACCCCTGCGTCTGACAAAGTGGGTATTCACCCACGAAAGCTCATGCTCCAAAACGTCTGTTAGTCTATAAGGTGCCACAGGATTCTCTGCTGCTTTCACATTATTGTACAATAGCCTCTGTCCTCAATGCATTGGCCCACTCCCCATCGTCCACACAGACCTCCGTGCTTTTCTGACTCCTTGCACCAGATGAAGAGATAGGGACAGAAATTTGTGCTTTTACAGCAGAAAATGAAGGCTGAAACCAAGAGGCTGAAACCAAGAATTTCTCCAAGCCTATGCAGAGGCTGTATTACAAGCCAAGAAAGCTTCCTAGAGACCTTCATTGCAGCTACCAAATCCCACCCCAAGACGCTAAGGGTAAACTACTTCATTAATCCTACAGCCCAAAACAGAACCCAGCGGCAAGCACTGAATTCACAGAAAAGAACATACACATTAGAGAAATCTTCCCTAACAGCCTGGATCCGCCCCCACCATACACCCATGCCAGCCACTAACCACTCATGTTCCATACATTCACTACTCAAGAGGTATCGGACACCCTAATGGACCCTTGACCCAAGCCTTGTGAATCCAACACATGACCTTTCCGGTTGGTGAAAGAGTTATGAGTAGGACCCTATCAAATTCACCGTCCATTTTGGTGAATTTCATGATCGTAGGATTTTAAAGATAATAAACGTCATGATTTCAGCTATTTAAATCTGAAATTTCACAGTGTTATAATTGTAGGGGTCCTGACCCAAAGGAGTTGTGGGGGGAGGATGCAAGGTTATTGTAGGTGGGGTTACAGTACTGCTACTCTTACTTCTGCGCTGCTGCTCACAGCAGTGCTGCCTTCAGAGTTGAGCAGCTGGAGAGTGGCAGCTGCTGGCCAGGAGCCCAGCTCTGAAGGAAGAGACGCTACTAGCAGCAGCGCAGAAGTTAGGAGGGCATGGTATGGTATTGCCACCCTTACTTCTGCGCTGCTGCCTGCAGAGCTGGGCCCACAGTCAGCAGCCACCACTCTCTGGCTGCCCACCTCTGAAGGCAGCAGTGCAGAAGTAAAGGTGCCATGGTAAGGTATTGCCATCCTTACTTCTGTGCTGACGGGGCGCTGCCTTCAGAGATGGGCACCTAGCCAACAGTTGCTACTCTCCGGCTGCCCAGCCCTAAAATCAGCACAGAAGTAAAGGTGGCAATACTATGATCACCCTAAAATAACCTTGTGGACCTCCCTGCAACTCCTTTTTGGGTTGGGACCCCCCGTTTGAGAAACGCGAGTCTTCCCCATGAAGGGCAAGGGCAAAAGCACACAAAAGACCAGATTTCATGGCCCGTGATGCATTTTTCACGGCAATGAATTTGGTAGAACCCTAGTCATGAGCAACTGATTGGCACAGCCGAGGCCTCATTCTGGCAGACATCTATTCTCATCTTCCTGGATCTATGTGCGGCAGTCAACACTGTTGTCCATCAGACACTGCTGTTTTACATTACAGTGGTAGCAGGGGTAACATGGGAATGTGCTAACATGGTTTGAGTCCTTCCTGGCGGGACATACCCAAGCAGAAGAGATGAGAAACGGCACCCCCACCACAATCCTTTCTCCGGTCCTATTCCACATCTACATGCAGTCAGTCGGAGAACTGGTCAGACAAGATGGACTCAAGTGCCAGGAATGTGCAGGGGACACACAGCTTATTCTTCACTACACACAACCTCAGTACTCTCAACATGGCCCAGTTGGACAAGATAAGCTCATGGATGATGAAAAACAGCTTGTTGAGGATGAACCCAGCCAAGACAGAAGGGATACTAGTGGGCAAAGGAAAGCATTTTGAACAGTTTGCAGCCACTGTGTAGTCTCCTTCAGTTGAAGGTACTCATCCACAGGCGGTCAATTCAGTCCATAACTTCTGAGTTCTCCCGTAATTCTTCACCGATACTAGGCGTTCTCACAGTAGCATCTGCAAATCATGCTTTCTGTCGTCTCCAGTTAGCAAGGAAACTTCACCTCCTTGTGGGAAAGGACGACCTGGCCTCATTTACACACACTTTTGTCACCTCCCATTTGGACTCCAGCGATGCTACAAACCTAGGCATGGGGTTATCAGCCCTCAGGAAACTCCAACTAGTACAGAACACTGCAGCATGTCTGCTCAGCAACACTGGATCCCATGAGTACACCATACCTGTCCTGCGCTCGCTAAACTAGCTTCCCATAGAACAGTGAGTCAAGGTCTCGGTCCTTTATCTTCAAAATGGACCAATGGAGTGGGCCCAGCATACCTAAGAGATTACCTGATACTACAGGGTGGAATCCACACTCGAAAACTGCGCTCCTCAGACAATGGAACTTTCTAACATAAGGGTGATACTCATCCGTGCAGGAGACAGAACTTTCTCAGGGACTGGTTCAAGACTATGGAACAAACTCACGGGAAAACAGACCCATGACAAATTTTCCCACCTTCTGCTCTAAGGCACACTTCACCAACCTGCGTTCCCTAACATGCATGAGAGTGGATACATTTAAAATGAAAACCCAGCTAACCCAAACAAAATACCCCACTGCACACACAACTCTCCCCTTAGTGAAAAGATGAGAGAGAGAGAACGAGCCACCCATAACAGCTGTTAGTCATACTGCTTAATGTGCAACTGGAAGACGCCCACATTCCACAGCGATGAGAGTAGGATAAGAGCTGGTATATTATACGACAGAAGCTATAAGAACTCAGCCTAGTAATAGGGTCAGGCAGGAAAGGGAATGGGGGCTCAGAGGGTAGAAATCGCAAGTGCAATTTAATTAATGAAATACGGGATGTTAGTAATTTCCAAGCAGAGTGAGTTATACGAAGTCCTTGAAAGGAGAGATCACCCTGGGACCCTAACAGGATAGAAGTAAACACATTTTTAAAAGGGAACAGGTCTGATTTTCAAAAGTGCAGAGCATCCACAATCCCAGCTGACAATAATAAGAGCTGTGGATGCTCATCAGCTCTGAAAAATCAGGCTCAGAGAACTTGTTAGGGCAGGATGTGATGGAGGTACCTTATTAAGAGTCACAAAAAAGACAAAACACTCTAAGAACAGCAGACTGAATCCTCTGCTGGATTACAGGAGAATAGCTCTACTGAAGACAACAGAGCCAGGATGAATTTATACCAGCTGCGAATCTGCGCCTATCTGCCGTGACATATGCTGGGACGACAACAAGAAAGTGGGTCAAATCCTCATGTTTCACAGTCTATGTGGATCACCAGCTGAGGGCCCGGAAGAAATCATCCACATTCGGAACCCAAGGTACATGTACCCTGTTAGTAAAGGCGTATTATGGATCTGGGCTTCACCTGAAGCCTCCAGCCACTAGAGGATTCAGAATATCAATCTCTGTTGGCAGAGGAATTTCCATTGCATTCAGAAAAACAAAAGTAGCTGACCCATTTCAGAGATCAGGCCAGACGGAAGTAACAGGTGCAAAAATCCTCAAGGGTTTGGTAATGGTGATGCAGTTTTATGAGCAATTCTCCTGCTGAGTTATGTGTTTGACCTACAGGAAGTGGGCAGCTTTCCTTTATCACTTCCCTTATTAAATGAAAATGCCACTCAGACTCACAGAAACACAATACTAGTAGAGAAGTCACACAAGAGGGACACAGCTTCCTCCTTGATTAGTCAAATCATGTCCAACAAACAAGGCTGCAGGATGGAAAATTACCTGGTGAGTTCTACTGGAACTCTCTTGACTGGCCACACTAGCCATGCCTGGCAGAAATACAGCAACTCTCCTCATATGTAAGTCGCCTCTGTGGTACATACAGACACACTGTCCAGATAAACCAGGTGTAAAATATAGTGACTTTTACCTGTGTCAGTAACAACACCTCACTAAAGGGGGAGGAATTTAAAAAATCTATTTTAATTTCACTGCCTACCATAGGTACGTACCTGGCCCCTGTAATAGGATCATCTGAGCACTTGATAGTATTTAATATATTCATCCTCAGAACACCCGTGTGAGGCAGGGCAGTGCTATTATCCCCATGTTACAGATGAAGAGCTGGGGCACAAAGAGGGTAAGTGTCTTGCCCAAGGTCTCCCAGGAAGTCTGTCGCAAAGCAAGGACATGAACCCAGATATGACATTTTCCAGGGTTACCCAGGGTTATGAGGCACCTTGCTACCACCTGCCCTGACTGTGAAGAAGGCTTATCTGTGCCTGCTGAGTGTTGGTTCCTTGGCTCTACCAGCCACAAACACAGTGTGAGCATAGGGTCCCACAGCTAGATGAAGTGACTAGACTGCCCAGACTCAGGTGGCTTGAATGCTTGTGGGATTCAATGGAGTGGTGACCATACAGTGGGGCGCTAGGCCAGGTTGTAACACTGATTTCCAAGAACAGACCACCACCACTGCATGCAACTGGTCAGACTATGCCTGCCCTTTCACTCTCTACAACTCCAGCAGACATCACTAGAGCTGTGTGAGCAACAGTCAGGGCACGTGCTGGCTCACAGCACTTAACTTCAACACATTCAATCTGCAGTTGTGAATCACTTGTTTAGAAACTATTTACACCACCTACCCTTGCATTCCTCCCCTTGTGTCACTTTCACGCCCCAGCAGTTGGCTGGTATACAGGCCCTCTCTGGCACCTCCCAGGCCCTGCTATGCTGACCAAATTTGCCTTTACAGTGCTGTTGGGGTCTAAAAGAGATTGTTCCAGGTAAGTTCACTGTCCACGTGGTTGAGAATTCTTCCAGGTTAACTCATGGTATCATCCCCTCTGTAACAAGCACGGGACTATCCGAGATACTTTCCGGCTCAGTGCACTCAGCTGCCCACATTCAGGACCCGTATTTCTGGGATGGGACTGGAGGTGTGAGTGGTGGTTACGCTATTGCCACAAAGTTACCTCTTCCAGTTTAAGATCATGGCACCCCCTTCACCATTGTAGCCGGACACCCATTTCATCAGTCCACCCTGGGACAAAAAGGGTTCACATAACTCAGGGGAGAATGTACCCTACTGTCCAAAGAGCCCCATCAATGGTTTGGCAAGACATAACCACCTTTCGTCCTCAACCACCAATATGGCAGTGCCTAGCCACTTTCAGGCCAGCATGTTACCGATGACTGAGACAGAGACAGCAGGCAGGGAGATAGAAGGAGTGACCATAGTAGGAGTCATAGGCCAAGGCTAGCAGACTGTGCAATGCCACCGCTCTAAGGGAAGGGAGGAAAGAAGGGCATCTTTACTTCCACCACAGCATCTGCATAGACCTGATCAGAAGCAGCATTCCAACCAAGTCATTCCTACCAGTGTCGGCTTCAGCGCAGTCAAGCATATCACACTAGCAGTACTCTAGTCCATGACAGGGATAAGCTCACTCAGAACCAGGTTGGATTGCCAGCTTGGTCAGGGGATCAAAACTCCACCTAGGGGGAGACAACAGTAGATGGACACGGTCCTATCTACCATGATAATATAAAAGCTGCATCGCCAGCCTTGAGTCTGGTACTGTGGTACAGCCCCATGTTACCAATATCTTACTGGATACGGGATAGCTTACTGGAATCTATTTTTCAGCACTGATACTTTTGTGGTATTTTTACTTGGGGTGCGTAACTACAACAATAAAGCACACACGTTGTTGTCCTGCGTGACCAAAGGTGATTCTGACAATTGTATTATGTCTTGTGAGTATAGCTGTGGCTAAAGAAGCCAATGGGCGAGTGGCAGTCCTTTCTGCATGAAGTGCACAGGTAGCTCGATACCGAAGAAGAGATTACAAACTGCGCCTGCTGAGTCCGCTGCTGTTTACGATTCAGCCTCTGTGCCTCAAGATCCATACAGTGATTAATCTCCAACTGGGTAACCCCATTGTTGACTACTGCTCACCAGCATGGTCAATTTGTTGCTGATGGCTCCCAGCTGCCAACACCAATGTTGTACTGTTTTAAGTGATGCTTCAATGTGTCCTTGAAGTGTTTCTTCTAGCCGCCTTGTATGCAGTTGCCCACTTTCAGTTCTCCATGCAGCAACTGTTTTGGCATTCTGGCTCCAGCCATCCTAAACACATGACCAGACCAGCATCACTGGGATGCGGTGAGCACTGCTTTGATTCCTGGGGCGTAACTACGTTCCAGAACCTCATTATTGGTAACTTTATCCTGCTCTTTGATGCAGAGCATGGCATGCAGATGTAGTACATGGAACTCATCTAGAAGCTTAATGGGATGCCTGTCCCAGATCCAGGTCTCACACCCGTACAAGTTGGACAGCACAATGTATAGGCTTTTAGATTGGTTTGAAGCTTAATAACACGTTGCTGCCAGCTCAGCCCGATAGCCTGCCAAACGATAAACTGGCTTTGTTTATACTGCTTGTCAGCGCCTTGTCTGTAGTATCATTTGACAATACTGACAAGACAGCAGAAGTCTATAACTGCACTCAGCTGTGTGTTGCTAATAGTGATTTTCAGTTTTGGGAAGGGTTTTCCTGGCACAGGTTGATACATGACCTTTCTCTTTTTCAGACTGATTGTCAGCCTGTACCTTTCTGCAGACTCTGAGAATCTGTGCATAATCAGTTGTCTCTCTCCTACATACAACCAAAGCACAGTTGCCCTTGAAAGGCAGAGCCAGAACAACAACTGTGGATGACAGAAAGAAGAGGTGGGAGGAGCCACTTACCTAAGACATTGAAAACAAATAGATACATGAGTGGTTGTGTCCTCTGCCACAGGTTTTACTGAGACAGCAAAGCCAGCTACAGGTTTTACTGAGACAGCAACAGACAGCTCTGACCACCCCAGGACCACAGAAATCAGAGGCAAGAAAGAACAGCTACATCATGTTGACTATCACTCCCTGCCAGAAGCATTTGCTGTATGATGGGCTAATAGAGCCATGTGACACCCACTGGCGTACTTCCTGCTCCCGGGGCTGCTTCCTCGACGCAGACTACCCCCAAACACTAACACAACCAACAGCAGTGTGCATACGTATGCTCAGAAGTTTAATGAATGGAGCACTTGGCTCTGAATAATACAAAAGCGTGGTCTATTTCTGTTAGTGCCTTAATTGCTACGTGTCTGCTGCTTCTCCCACCTCTTTTGTCATTTACAAATTTCAATTCCATCTAAAGCTCCACTGACCCCTCTTAGGCTCTCCCATCAGAATGCAATTGTAATTCAACATAATTAGGCAGCACAGAAAGCCAGGACCTTTTTACATTGTCAACTGTATTTCATTTGTTGGACATGATAAAGAGGCTCTAATTTAATGCTCAGGCTGGTCAATGGTACATTACTGATTCCGTCAATTTCCCATTGGATATTCCAGAGATTAAGACAGTAGAATATAAGGAGGAACATCTCTCTGAACCAGGGGGATGGGTCCTGTAACACCACCTCTTTGGGATGAAGAGTCTCCAGACAGACGAGAAAAAGGAAACAAGAACTGGGTGCTTGTAAGGCTGGGGTGGGGGTCGGGGATGAAAATATGTTAACGGCTGTTATAAAGTGGACTGTGCTCAACAGTTCTCTATGTCCACTGAAGGTAGGGCAAGAAGCAACTGGCTTAACTTGCATCAAGGGAGATTCACGTTAAATATCAGGAAAAAGCTTTCCAATTACAAGAATAGTTAAGCACTAGAGCAGGTTACTTAAGGAGGACGTGGAATCCCCTTCACGAGGATTTTAAGAATGGGTTGCATACACCCCACCCGGGATGGTCAATCCTGCCTCAACACAGGAGCTGAATTAAACGACCTCTTGCAATCCCTTCCAGCCCTGCATCTTCATGATTCTATGACCCAAATGGACCGTTAGGATTCCAGAATGCCTAGCTGGGAAGGCGTGTTGCCTATGGAGCCTCAATGCCCAGGAGGAGGCTATAAACCAAACCTTAATGGAAGCTGGAACCTGGATTTCGTGTCTTATTTAGTGAGCTAAAAGGAAGGCCTAAGTTTGAGGTACTAACATCCTGTGCCGTAAGTCCTGTGTGAGATTCTTACAGGCTTGACACTCTGAAAAGGGTTCCAGGGATACACCTCTACTCATGACTTCGTAAGGAGAGGGAAGGAAGCAAGCTCACCCACATGCTGTTTTCACCCAGGGATAATCCAATTATCTTTGCCATTTATCCCGACGGAGTAGTACGCTGCCCCTCCAACTGCAAGCTATATGTTCCCAAGTCACAGGGAAGGCCTGAAGATCGAATTCCCTTTGGGTGTCCCAAATCCTGCTGCACAAAATGGATGTCTGCTTTTAAAGGGCTAACTTCAGCAGAGCAATGTTAAATATTCACATTTGAGTCTTATGGTAGAGGGGACAGGGATAGGCCATATACATTGTATGGGGAGAGTGAATGTGTCACAGAGTGGAGATGGGTCCGGCCCCACCGGTAACACATTTAGCACACCGCCTCAGAGGAAGAAAATGACCAACGTCACAAGGTAAGCAGATAATCATAGAATATCAGGGTTGGAAGGGACCTCAGAAGGGCATCTAGTCCAACTCCCTGCTCAAAGCAGGACCAACTCCAACTAAATCATCCCAGCCAGGGCTTTGTCAAGCCTGATCCTAAAAGCCTCTAAGGAAGGAGATTCCACCACCTCCCTAGGTAACCCATTCCAGTGCTTCACCACCCTCCTAGTGACAAAGTTTTTCCTAATATTCAACCTAAACCTGCCCCACTGCAACTTGAGACCATTACTCCTTGTTCTGTCATCTGCCACCACTGAGAACAGTCTAGACCAATCTTCCTTGGAACCCCCTGTCAGGTAGTTGAAAGCAGCTATCAAATCCCGCCCCCCCCCCCGCAGTCTTGTGGCTGGATGAAGCCTCCCGAGTGTAGATAAGAGTAGCCTGTAAATAACTAAAGGGAGACTCCAAGTTGAGCGTTGCTGCTTGACAGAGAACAGGGACAGACTCAAAGGAGCAGGAGAGCGGCATGAACTGCTCTACACAGAGACTCTGCCTAGCTGCCCGGCAGAAAGCCAAGGGTGCAGCCTGCAAGGAGCAGGAGCCAGCCAGGAAGGCTGGACTGTGGGCAGTAAGTGTTATAACAGAAAGGCTCAGCAGGGACAGGACTAAGAACCCATAACGAAAGGTTAGGAGACAGCTAGAAAGGCTGGGTGGGAGTTCCTGTGTTTCCCTGTGAACTTTGCTAGTAAACCCAGGCTTCAAGAAGGGGTGTAATTTGACACATGAAAGCCTATCTCGTAGCTGCTGGGAAGCTCAAGGAGGGGAAACTGAGGCAGAGGCCAGCCCAAAAAGGATCCAAGTTCTACGCATATTGTCACCATGACATTCCAAATGGCTGTGGCATGCAGTATAGTGATAACCATGAAATCCCAGGTGACCACAGATGTGTTAGCATATATAAATTATTGTATCCCTAGGATTTTCTTTGTTTATTTTTCCCAAAAGTCTTTATTTTACACAAATTATACATGTTTCAAATGGTATATTTAGACTCAGTTGGTTGGTTTGTCTTTTAAATAGCAAACATTTTAGTCCAAGTTCTCCTCTCAGTATGCAGATTCAATTTAAACCAAGGCTTTTGTGTTCAAGACAGGAAAAGCTAAAAGCCACAGAAATGCATTGGGCAACTCCCTCCATCTCTAGCTAGATTATTTAAATTCTCAGAAACAGAGTTTAGGATATAACCCAACAGACATCTCCCCCGCCCACCACCACCAAAAAAAAGCCTAAAATCTGAAGTTACAAACTGGTAAAACTGATCATTTTCAATGCTTAATTTAATTTAAAAAAAAGAAAAGAAAAAAACACCAATCTGCTGAGGGAAAAGACATCTTAGGGGGATTTTTTTAAAAAGTTTAAGCCTACAACCAGAAACCCTCCTTATGTCTCTCCATTCTGTGCTGGACATGCAATAGCCCTTACTTATGTGATCCGGTATATTTCAAAGTAAAAGTTAATCACCTTTAATTATGTACATTATTCTGATTAAAAGTAAACAGGGAAGCTATGAACTTCTGGTTACTCAGGACTCCTTTAAAATACTTCAGACATTTAATACAGTTCTCTTGTACTTATAACTAGGGCCCTTTCTACTTCTCGGCTATGAAAAACATTTATTGAAATAAGCCCTTCCCCGTGAAATATGACCTCCCCGTTGCTGCTGGGAGCTCCTAGCTTCAAGTCCCCACTGGACTGGGGAGGGACACGACTTGCCCTTCTCTTGCATGGCAGCTCTGGTGGGGAAGAGGGAGGAGATCAGACCCACTTCTCAACACCTTTTGCGTTGGGAGCCTCAGGGTTACCATACTGTGAAATCTCAGATGTAAACAACTGAAAACATGAAACTGACCAATTTTAAAACCCTCTGGCTGTGAAATTGATCAAGATTGACCATAAATTTAGTAGGGTCCTACCTATGACCTACCTGCTCTATGACTTCATTCTATATTTAGGTGGTACCATGCACTTTTAAGGTATCTTTCTACCAGAGAAGCAAAGGTGGTTGTTTCTTGTTTGTTTGATTTTTTTTTTTAAGTGGTTGTGACTAGCAAGTCAAAAACTGTAGGAACTTAGTTCTAACTCCTAGAGCAAATTATAGAAATAGCATGGCCCAGTAGATGGATTACTAGACTGGAACTCAGGAGGCCTAGGTTCTATTCCCCACCCTGCCAATGCTCTGACACATGACCTTGAGCAAGGCACTTCTCCCTGTGCCTTGGTTTCTCCATCTGTAAAATGTAATTATACTGACCTCCTTTGTGAAGTACTAGGGATGAAAAGCGCTATGTAACAGGCAGGTATTTTTATAAGCAGTGGTAACCCCAAAGGATTGTATAGGCAAAACAATGCGGCATTCTAACTGAAAACAGGTAGAAATCCCCATCAGGACCATATAAGTCTTCATGATCGAAAAATAAACCCCAGCAGATTGTCACTGGAATTATGTGAATCATCATGTTGTTATAGCAACTTCATCTCTGCATCAAATCTAAGAACCAAGCACAGTTCAAATAATATAAAAGCATTAGGTAAAAATGATACGTAACGAGATAAAAATGGATGGGCTCAACCTCAGAGCATAACCCCCATATTTCTCTCGCCTCCTCTGAAAACATTTCCCTTTCTTTATTTAAATAAAGGGGGGGGCATAGAGCTTATGGTAAAGAAATACAGTAGTTCACATCATCAAATTCTATTATGACGCTACAATCAAGGTCCATTAAACCTTTGTAAATTAAAGTTGGGGAAAATGAGTAAAGCCAAATGAAATTTTGAATATTGCCAAAACACCCTTCACTCACTGACCCAGTTGTCCCTGAGCATGACAGAATTTACCCACTGCCTGAACATTTACATCCACTTCCTCACTCCCTGTTCTGAACACTAATATACAGTGTCTCAAAGGCTGCAACATTTCCTCCTGATCTGTATAGAACGTCTTGAAAGCTAATGAGTTTACTGGTTTTATAGGTTCAACACTACAACTTCAAAGAATCCAGTCTAAAAGCACAGCAGCATGGTTGCCTCTAAGTACAGCCTTTCTATAGCACAAACTGAACTCCTCTGGAAAACTGATAAAAAATAAACCACCTTCACGTACGTGCAATATTGTTTCTCTTAACTTATGCACTGTCTCACATTCTCTGCCTTGAATAGGTATTCCAAAAATGATGAAGGGAAAGCATTTGTGGACAAAGGTTTTGCTATGTGAAATAAATGTGTTTTCTGTTACTGCCTTCCTTTCAAGGAATTATACCGCCGGAAGACAGCACTGTCTGATTGCAGTTTACTCACCAGTGGTGATTGAAAGACTTTCTGCAGTGAGTGTAAGGGTCTAAGCCATCCACTTCTGCAGGATGCAATCTTCCACTTAAATAAGCAAAACGGGCAGGTAGAAGGGGAGAAGTAGCAGTTAGAAATCTCTAACTCTTATAGTTACAGTGACAACTTTTCAAGCAAACTGCTCCTATGAGAGCCAGAGTTATCTGCCTGAACCTGCAGGCAGATAGACCCAGTGCTTCTGCTACTGCTCAGAGCTGTCCCAAGCTACAAGAGAGTGACTGTGGCTATTCGGGACCTTGCGCACAGCAGTGGAATGGACCAGAATCACAGATCAGTTTAACTGTGCTGCTGATTGGCAGCAGTGTGTGTAGCATTAGAAGCAGTCTGTGGATCAAGTCACTAGGGACAAGGGTCTACAACACAGAGACTGAGAAAGGAGTAGGACAGAGGGGACATCCTCTTTGCAGCAGCCAGAAAGATGAAGGAAGGGTGGAGTAGAGTGAGACATACCTGCACTGGAGCAGTCAGGAGGTGAAGGGAAATGCTTCTCCTCTCTTTCAGTAGGGAGGAAGTGGGGCTCTAGATTTATACAGAACATAACGTTTATCCCTTTGAATTAGAGAGCCTGGTTTGGTTTGGTTTGGTTTTGGCTGTGTGGTTTGTTTGTTTTATGGTGGGGAGTGGGAGAGACCAAGGAAATAAGAGTGGTGACACAAAAAATGTTTCACCGTGGATAGAAGGCTTCAATCCTTGCACTAGCAGGAGCTGGACAAAATTTTCAAAGTCCCAGATAAGCTATTTTTGTGATGTGGACTTCACAGTTCATGTCACATAGGCCAACACTCATGACATGGTAACTCTTTGGTCACTACTAACTTTGGTTAGAAGGGAATGTGCCATCTAGAAGTGAAAAGATTTGACCCCCAAACCCAGCACCCTAAGAAAGTCAGTCTTCTGCCATCTCCATTCTAGTAAGAAATCTTTACATTTGCTCTGATTACTTTTGGGAAGTGTATATGGTTGTAAGATGAAGCAACAGCTCATCTATTCACTACTACCCTGCAACTCTAGTATGATCCCATCCAGATTCCCAGGGCTTTTCAGAGCACAATGTGATAATTAATATAAGGAAAATTAAACACATCCAAAACATGATTTTAATTCTCAGTTCTGATCCCAACATGGGAAGCAGATTAATCAAGAAGAGGATAGTAAAATATTTTCACTAATTGACAATTAAAAATAAAGTAATTAAAAGTAACAGCCTGACTGCTATTCTCTCATAACCGAAGATGATAGAAGCACCATCCTCCCCAAATGGGAGGGGGGAGCTAATGCATTTCTTCATTAAAGTTTCCTCGTAGGCTGGTGGAATGAGTCACCCTTCCCTGCTTCTCTGAAGGAAAAAGTGGGAGGGAAAGACTTGCACAGCTTTACAAACACCTGTTTCGCCCAGGCTGCTCCAAAGCAACGGGCTTTTATCCCAGGGCACCCCAGATAACGTGAAGCAGCCCCAAAGTTCCAGGCCAGCACAGGGGCTCCCTAGCTCTCCCATGGCCTCATAGCTTTGCTGCATCCTCACACACACAGCTGTACACCCAGCCCTCAGCATAACTCTGCCGAACAGCTTTCCTCTGCAGAAGGAATATGGGGTTTGATATCAAGGATGAATGTTGCTTCTCTCTCCACCCCAGCCCCTGCAGCGCTTTGGTGACAGACTCACTGGCTCATGAATACAGATGGAACTTTCTGTGCTCCAGTCAAATATAACGAAGCGAGATCACATAAGCCACTATTATCAACAGCACGAGTCATGTCATCTCTCTTCCCCACATATGGCTATGGACCCAGAGCAGTCTCTAACTCAGAGCGTGCTGCATGGCTCCACATGAGAAGCATGTGACTCTGGAGGCCGGGAAGAACTCGCTCTTATTTCATAACTCGCTCTTCAAAGCCTTCAGGTCAGAAAAGGTCCCAGAGCCAAGCTGGCAGGCAGTTCTCATTTCTTCGGTTTGTCACGGTTAGCCCCTTTGCGGCCAATTCACTGGGGCGGTGGGGGTAAGACGACCCTGCAGGTCGATTCTGTGAAGACAAGAGGAAATATTTCCCGCTGGCAGATAAATGAGCAAGACAGACAACACGCTGTTGCCCTCAGCTTTCCAACAACTCCCCAGAGGCAGTAGTTTAAGGACCTCTTTGCTTGTTTTATAAACTTGGAAGAACCAGGTAGCTCAGGAAATAATAATGGGACATTTGATTCTTACAGAGGGATTTCATTTCAAACCTGTCTTCAGCCCCAGCAGCCCTCTAAGGCAGGAAAGAAATATCATTCCCAACTAACAGATGGGAAAATCGAGGCAAAAGAGGTTAAAAGCAACTTGCCCAAGGTCAAAAGGAGTTCACGTTAAACCTCACCAGTGCCCTGCCCTGGCTACTACAGCAGTGGAGCTCAAACTTTTCCAGTCCCCCGCACCTCACTGCCAGTAACAGACTCTGTCTGCAACCCACCTCCATTACTGTACTGCCCAGACTTCCGCAAGCTGAAGGCAGAGTTGGGGGCAGATCTGGAGATGGAGGAGGAGCTGTGACTAGAGGCAGATTCTGGCTGGGGGCAGCGCAGGGGGTAAAGGGGAGCTGCAGCTGAGATCAGAGCTGGTCTGGGGATGGAGGGAATGAGGGCACAGCCAGGCTGGGGCCAGAGTGGAGCTAAGGCTGAGGTTGAAGCTGGTCTGGGGGCAGAGAGGGAGTGAGGGCGAAGCTGGGCCTGGAGGCAGAGCAATACTTGGGGCTGAATATAGGGCACTCCCTTCCCACCCTCCATAGGGGCTGTACCCAGCCCTGTCACATGCCCCCTTGAACATTCCTCTGCGCACCCCCCAGTGAGAACCACTGTACTAAAGCATGCAGTCACCTTCCCCAACTGCACATCCCTAATGGGAAGAGATAGCAGCCTTTTCACGTGTAGTTGCCCATGTGATTCCAACTTATGTTGTAGGGACTGAAATTCACTGTCATCTGGTGTCTCTGTGATGATCTAGAGGAAACCAGTTGGCGACCCAAGTCTGATAGCACCTTGATGGGTTCAGTCACAGGGATCCCCTTGGGACTGTCACCTGATGTGCTGAAATTTCCTCTGAGCCTGTTTGAGACACCAGAACCCTGCCTTGTTGAGCCAGACACACTAGCCTGCTGCAACACAGGCCCAGGGTCTGGGCCATGCCCCCCAAAACTGCAGACTTTAACTAAAAACAGCTCAGCAGATTACCTGTCTCTAGCACCCAAACACCCAGCTCCCAATGGGATCCAAACCCCAAATAAATCCATTTTACCTTGAATAAAGCTTATACAGGGTATATTCGTAAATTCTTCACCCTCTACATCACTGATAGAGAGAAATGCACAGCTGTTTGCTCCCCCAGATATTAATCACTTACTCTGGGTTTATTAATAAACATAAGTGATTTTATTAAGTATAAAAAGTGGGATTTAAGTGGGTTCAAATAACAACAGACAAAACAAAGTAAGTCACAAAGCAAAATAAAACAAAACACGCAACTCTAAGCCTAATACATTAAGAAATTGATTACAGGTAATATCTCACCCTCAAAGATGTCCAATGAACTTATTTCACAGACTAGACTCCTTCCTAGTCTGGGACCAATCCTTTCCCCTGGTAGTCTTTGTTAGATCCAGCAGATATCTCAGGTGGTAACCAGGGGTTCTCTCATGACTGGCAGCCTCCTTTGTCCTGCTCCACCCCGTTTTATAGTTTTGGCACAAGGCGGGAATCTTTTGTCTCTCTGGGTCCCCACCCCCTTCCTCTAAATGGAAAAGTACCAGATTTAAGATGGATTTCATTATCAGGTGACATCGTCACATGTCACTGTAAGACCCCCCTAGTCTCCATTCCCCATGGGCTGGCCCACATGTACACGGGAAAGCTTTCAAGTAACTAAGGCCATTTACAACTGATTGTTTCTGGAGCACCCTTAATGGCCTCCACTTAATATGTCTACATCAGAGATACAAGTTTATCTTTTATTCTTCTAACTCCAGATACAGAAATAATACATGCAAACATATAGGATGAACATACTTAGTAGACTCCAAGCTTTCTAATGACATCATACAAGGGGTATTTAGCATAAAGCATATTCCAATTATGTCATGTTCATAAGCATACTTCCATAAAGCATATGGAGTGCAATGTCACAGCATCTGTTAGAGAAGTGTCTTAGTTGGCAGTTTCAGCATATAGGCATGGAGGATGAACTATCTTTTCTCCTGCCATCTCCACTCGGGTCAGTAGTGAGGCACATATTAGCAGGGCAGTGTGTGGCTCTCACAATGCCCATGCTGTATTGGTGCTCCTCCCCGGCATAGAAGGGATATCAATCTCCAGGGCCATCAAGCCATAAGCTCTAAACTCATTGACGAGCGAGTGCCATCTTTCACAGCTGAGGAAGCAGACAACATTGGAAACAAAAAGTTTGCTTTGGAGTTGGGTTGTGCTGCTCCTCGGCGGTATAGCTTACCAGCATCTCTTGTGTTCTCCATCATCTCTGCTTTCATATATAAAAAACTTGGTCTCTAGCTATTATAGTTGTGAAGAAAACTTCACACAAGTGAACCAAGTATACCCAATGCAGAAATGTCTACCAGAGTCTGTGGAGAGCATTGAACAAACACCTCTGAGAGGGATGGGCTGCCCCCTGCATCTCAGTGAGGTGTTAACCCAATTGTCCAGTGCTGACAGTTAACATTAACATTTAAATTATTTATTTCCTCCTTTAAGAAATTAAATTTCTGGTTGGATTAAAGAGCTTGTGATCCAGAGAACAAAATTTCTTTGTTAACCTGCTGCAGAACAACTGATACCCAGAGTTGAAAGGTAGGAGTCCAGCCACCAGGTGCCAAAAGCCTTCCAGATCTTCATAGGCAGGTGCAAAAAAGACGTTTACAAGGGACAGATATTCCATAAATAAACGAAGGACGCTTAAAAAGGCAGAGTATGGTCAATCTCTGTGCCTAGTCCCACTGAATCAGATACATTCCCAGGTTGAGAGAAAGGACATTTTTATGGCTAAGATACTGACTGCAACTCTGAAGATCTGGTTCATTTCTCACCTCTGCCACAGATTCCCTGTGTGACCTTGGACAAGTCATTTGACAGCTCTGTGTCTCAGCTCCCCATCTGTAAAACAGGGATAACAATACTCCCCTTCGCCCCACTTTGCTTTGTCCAGTTAAACTGCAAGCTCTTTTTGTCACTCCCAGTATGTTCAGTGCTTAGCACAACAGGGTCCTGGTCTCAGCTGGGCCCCCTGGAGCAACTGGAATACAAAGAACAAGCTACATCCATCCTTGGTGCAACTTCACTGTTTCCCAGTGTTCCCGATGACATTACACCAGGGGAGAATTTGGCCCCCACCAACGGTGTTACACCAGGGAAGACTTTGGCCCTCTGCTTGTGTTTGATTTCGAGATGGCGCAGCAGGGCTGCGAGGTGGGGGTTGTTTGCAAACTGTTGCATGTTCACATTTCGTGCTTCACGTGTCAGTAATTTTCTCTCTCACTCAGAAGGGCGCACTTCACTTTTCTTAAACGTAGTAAATTTATTCTACAGGGAACAACAGTGCAAACAAGTTTGTGTGCAAAAGTGAGAAAAACAAGCTCATGCCACATAAAACAGTAATAAAAACAGGATCCTGGGAGCCTAATTCACTTACACCATGGATGTAACCAGAGTGCCAGCCCACCAATCCAACAACACAGCTGAAGCCTGGCTGATCTGATTTGAGGTCAGTTGCCAGCAGCAGTACTATATATTGTTTTTAAGTGGCCTCCTCAGCACCACACAAACACAGCCGTGATTTCTGAAAGAAGCAGGCAGTTTGCCTTTGACTATATCTGAAAAGTCGTAGGAAGAGCTTGTAGAGCAGTAGCCCTATGAGAAGGCTGGAGTAAAACAAATGCAAAGATGCTTGGAGGCTGGTCATCATCATCATCCCTTAAGTCTAACCTGCGTCTCCAATGAAATAATCAAAAAGCCTTCTACCATGCACCAGTCCCTGCCCTAAAGAGCTTACAAAGGACAACAGATGAGACAATATCAATCAGAATATTGGTCACAGCTTGCCAGCAACCTAACCACTGTCAAGTTTTTTTGTAGGCATCCCGGCAAAGGAGAGTTTTAAGAAGGGAAGGAAGATAATGAGATAGTTTTGTGGGTGCTTACAGGGAGCTCCTTTGAAGCACATGGGGCAGCAAGGGAGAAAATATAAAAGGTCCTTGCTTGAAAATGTAACATCTGGGAAAGAGAGGCTCACATGACAGGCTGCTCAGTGGCGAGGATCGACAGCTCAACAGTGGATGAGAGCTGGTAGGAAAGGTGAGGATTGACTGGCAAAGGCCTTGGAAGTGAAGACGAGTGGCAAAAAAAACAACAAATGGATCTTTTAAAAATACTAGGGAATAAGCAGACGTAAACACAGCAGGTAGTCCCATAAAAAGGGACTGATATAGCAGCTGGTGATGATTTACATGATTTATACAGGGAAAGCAATACAAAGGGAAAAAACTTCCAGAAGCTCTCAGACATGGGTATAACAATGAAGTAGCATCAAGGTGGGGAGGACGGAGTAGCTATTTGCATTTGGACACTGTGTGTTATAAATGTGAATTAATTAGGTTAATATTAAGGAGGATAAATATCTGAATATTCCAAATGACTATATTTTCTCAGTTTATCTATGTTAATGGTGACAAAAATAAAATAATGGAAGAAACAACCATCAGATGATAACTTTCGATCCCTGTCAAGATTTGCACTCACGTCCTAATGGTGGAAGGCTCCACATCCACTACCAGCCATAGGCAGTTCTTTCCCCCTCCAGCTTTCTTAAGCCAGAGGGAGAGCGGAGTGGAAAGTGGGAATGCTGAGATAAGGAAGAATTCCAGGTCACCCTTCAGGGAATCTCCCCCATACCAACCAGAAAAAAACATTTACAAATACGTTGCAGGACTTTTAGTCACATCATGTTTAAAGAAGAGGCATTGTAGGAGACAAACAGACCATAAAAAGATGCTGCCACTCACTCATTCTCTATTTAATCACTCCAGGTATCCCAGATACATCACTTACTCATGGTATCCTTTCCAAAACTGGACAGTCTTTCAGCTCCAAGCTGACAGCAGGAGGCGCTGCTTTCTGGAAATCGTGTACACAAAACAATTACAGCAGAACCAATACACTGGAGAGTCAAATCCACTAGGGGACTTTTGTTTCCCAGCTCTTCAGGACACCTGTCTGTCTTTGTTTCCTATAGTGCCATGCTCGTCTACAGTGATTCATAAATGATGAACTGCAATAATTAACCCTTGTGCAAATAAAGTTTGCCT
The DNA here is from genome assembly GCF_003597395.2 of Chelonoidis abingdonii. Lineage (NCBI taxonomy): Eukaryota > Metazoa > Chordata > Testudines > Testudinidae > Chelonoidis > Chelonoidis abingdonii. The sequence continues at coordinate 296,236,069 of NC_133770.1, forward strand.
GTGGTTCTGTTCTACTCAGTGGGGTTCAGAGCAGTAGCTGGAACAGAGGGGTTAAATTAGGTTTATAATGACTGGGAAACTGCAAAATCAATTCTCTTTAGTGCAGCTCTCTTTCAGCGAACTTCCCTGTTGCTATTTTCCTTCAACAAGGGAAAAAAGAAAAAAAATACATGTATTAAGGCAGTGCTGTTCTACTAGTCTGGCAAGAGAAAAGGGAACTCTATCCTGCATCTTCATATAGAACCTGTGGCTACTAGGAGTTTGGCTGATCAGTCTGAGAAGGAGAGGAATTTTTGTAAACCAACAGACAATAGCCAACGAATATAGTGCAAGCTCTAACAAATGCATGGCAGGAACAATCTTGCACTGCCCAGAGATAGACTAGATAACCAAACAGGTCCCCTCCATCTCCAACAGGCAATCTTCCCATTCCCCCAACCTCTACAAGGCAAGTCATCCACCGCTAATAACAATATGGCCAAAAAAACCAGAGTGCCTAAAGTTAAAGCAATGAAACCCATATTTAGACAGCACTTTGGCCTGGTTTTGACTGTGATTGCTCAGTGAGTCTGAAAAAAAAAAAAATAACCTTGCCCATTTTATGTAAGTACCTCCCCTCCCCCGAGCTTACGTATTATGCAGGGCAGGCAGGCGGGACGCCAGGCTTGTGTTCTCTGTCAGCTGACACAGTCTCTGTGTCACACACACACACACAGTTTCTGTGTGTCTCTTTCACATTCACCTCCCAACACACACCGGTATTATTGTTGTTACTTCTTGGTGCTCCCTGCAATGCACATACAGTCTCTGTAATTTTATTCTTTCAAAGTGTATTTTACTGTTTTGACTGGTCTATGCATTTCATAATCTTTATTTCTCTCTTACACTTAAATTTACTTCTTTGAGTTGTGAGTTATAAAATGCCTAACCTGTCCTAGCTGGATAACTTTTTAAAAATATATATTATATCTAGGTTTTTTGTTTCTACTGGTGGTGCACATCTGCACATACCTCAGTGCACATAATAAAATGTATTCTGCACATGGATGGAAAAAATTAGAGGGAACACTGCCCCAGACACGGGGCTGGCAACCGCAGCCAGGAGCAGATCCCCAGGCGCGAGGCAGGCAGATGGGACCCCTGGTGCAGGGCAAGCAGCCAAGGCCGGGGCCAGGAGAGGAACTGGGTGGCACTCCCTGCCCACCCCCTGTAGGGGCTGGTCTGGGCTCCAGCCACGCCACCCCAAACATTTCTCCATGCCCTCCTAGGGCAGCACACCACATACATTGAAAACCTCTGATCTACACATTTTTGCAATATCCTTCTATTCACTGCATTCTACAGTAATAAATTCAGTGAGGTCCTTCCCACTATACTCAATATCTTGTCAGCTGTCATTCAAGTATATCAACACCAGAAACCCGCTAGGATAAGTAACATTCGCTTCTGTTTAACACATTAATCTTATCCAGCTAATGAACTAGGTCAAGATGAAAATCTCAGTTTACATTATCAGCCATCATGATGTTAAGATAAACAAGCAGTGGATGAATCAAGTTGTTTCCAGTTACCTTTGGATCATAGGAATTGCCATACAGTATCTGAGTGGACCATCTACTCCAGTATCTCGTCAGACAGTAGACAGTACTATCTGATTCAGACGACAGTACAAGAAACCCCGTTATGAACAATTATGGAAGAACTTTACTCTGGGGAAATTCTGCGCCAAAAAATAAAAAAAATTCTGTGCACATTTTAAAATTCCACAAAATTCTGGATATTTTATTTGTCAAAATAACACAATATAATCATGCCAGTTTCAATTATTTTGGTAATTTATTTCAAACTACAGTGGCAAATTGCCGGTACTGTTCTGCTGGGTCTCGCGCTTTCTCTTCTCTGGGGTAGGTTCAGGGCGCTATTGCTTGCCTCTGAACCAGT
>NC_133770.1:296238391-296261773 GCF_003597395.2 Chelonoidis abingdonii
TTTGGCTATAAATGTACAGGCAGGGTTTTCCCATAAGAGGCTGATGTTAGGCACTCAAATCCTATGGACAGTGAATGGGAGTGGGGCACCTAACACCTTTAGGTCCCATTATCAATTATAACTGGACATGATGAAGCAGACAGTACACTGGACTAGGACTCCGGATAGTTGGTTTCTTTCCCTGTCCCTGCCACTAGCCCACTGAATGACTCTGGGCAGGTAACTACACCTCTTTTTTCCTTCGTTTCCCAGCTATAACGTGAGGATAAGGATCTGGAGCTAAGGCTAGAGTCACAAAGCTTCCTCTTTATGCTGAATCCCAGCATCCAGCCTCCTGGGACTCACAAAATCCTGCTTAGCTGCCGGCAAACCCATTAGGCAGCTAAGTGTTTGCAGTAAAAGGGGTTTAGGCCCCTATGTCTCTGCCTCTGGACATGCCCCCTGCAGCCCCCATCAGGCACCTGGAGTGATGCCCAGACCTGGGGAAGATAGGCATTCCCCTGCCTGACTCAGCTGCAGGGCCCAATATGGCAGGCGAGGTGCCCAGATGCTTTTGAAAATCCAACTGGGCCCAAGTATCCTGAAAAACTTGCCTAAATTGTTGCTGGAAATGGGCAAATAACAAGCCTGGACTGGTGTCCTGTGTTCTGTGGCACAGGCTAGAGAGTTTCTTTTTACTTTTCTGTTCCTTTGGAAAGAAATCTGGAGATGAAATACACTAAGTAACAAAAGTTAATTATACAGTTGTCTAAACATTGGAGTTCCATAGTGCAGTTACAACTCAATATTTTATAATGTAGGTTTTATATTTTTGTACGTGTGTGTGTGTGTATAGAAGTCTCTAACCCTACAATGACTGGGTGATCAACATTCCAGCTGAGTCCATTTTCCCACACTCTGTCACTGAGCACAATCTTCCCTCATTGTCTGAACTTAGAACAGTCAAAAGTTCAAATCATCCACCAGCCCAGTAGTACTCTCCTGTGGGATCTCACATAAACCTCTTAAAACCTGTGACTTCATTCTTTTTCGGATCTGTCTGTCTCCACTTTCTCCCAGAGCTGTGACTCTGTAAGAGCATGACATGAAGCCCAAGGAAGCTAACGGAGACACGACCCTAGACTACAGTAGGCTTTGGATCAGGCCCCAAAACAGCTTGTGCCATATCTGTTTTATTTTACCCTAAGGATTGTGATCAGTTAGCATTATCCAAACATGGATTTCCTGCAAGCTTTCCTCAGGGCCTCCTTAACCTCTTTGTTTCTCAGGCTGTAGATGAGGGGATTTACCAGGGGAGTCAGGACAGTGTAGACAACAGAGAAAACTTTCTTGAAGCCTCTCAGTGTATTGGTTGTTGGGAACATATAGACAATCAGTAGAGTTCCATAATACATGGTCACCACAATGAGGTGGGAGGAGCAGGTAGAAAAGGCCTTTTTTGCCTCCCCGTGGTAGAAGGGATTCTTAGGATGGTTGCAATGATGCAGAGGGTAGGACATCAATGTAAGTAGGAATGGGACCCAGTAAGAAAATCAAGCTGAGTTGTGAAAGCCAACATTTCCATCAGCTGAGGATCATTGCAGGAGAGTTTTAGAAGGGGGATAAGATCACAAAAGAAATGGTCAATACCATTGGGACCACAGAAAGACAACTGGGATGCTGACAGTGTTGTTATGCTACTAACTAGGAAGCCACATATCCAACAGCCAGCTGCAAGCTGGAGGCAAGACCTGCCGCTCATTCGGGCTGCATAGTGCAGTGGTTTCCCTATGGCTAAATACCGATCATAAGACATCACCGCTAAGAGAAGGCATTCGGTGGCAATCATAGAAACAAAGAAATAATATTGTGTGAGACATCCACTGAATGAAATAGTCCTAACCTCAATCAGGAGACTGGCCAGCATCCTAGGTAGGATGGTGGAGGTGTAGCAGGTCTCCAAGCAGGACAAGTTCCCCAGGAAGAAGTACATGGGTGTGTGAAGGTCCTGATCGACCACAATTAGCACCACAATGAGGATGTTCCCAGCCATGGTTGCAATGTAGACCACTAGAAACAGCAGGAAAAGAAGGATTTGCAGTTCAGGGAGATTGCTGAATCCCAAGAGGATGAATTCTGTGATGGACGTTTCATTTCCCTGTTCTGGGTTCGCCATGGGGTTTGCCTATAGGAAAGAAAATTAACTCTGTGATATAAATGAACAACATTCACACAATAAAATGGCAGTATTCTTTTCATCATCTCCCTCTGCTGGCTACTGGAACAATAACTGAGTGGAGAATGATGGCTAAGGGAGTGGAAATGCTATCTCTTGATTCCTGGGACAGATTTCATCTATGAGCAGTCTGCAGGTTAAACAAAACATTAATCTCTCTGGAAACACATGTAATAGCTTGAAAGATGTCATCATGCATTCAAATACTATACTGATGGGGCTGAGATACAACATAAACACAGATAGATATTAAATCTATCTGTTAAATAGTCACACATTTCACTTCCCGGTGTATCAAAGCAGTACCATGTCTTCTTATAGATTGGACTTCCACTGGCATAAAGGGTCAGGATTTTATATTTTAGAGGAAGCCACAACAAAGAAGCAAACCAAGCAGCTAGGACTGGGATTTGCAGTGGTTGGCCAGCCAACTTCAAGTGAATTGAACTGGAAATGGGCTGCCTATTTCTATTAAACGTATTCGAAAATTTTTATCATCAGATAAATACCTGTCCTTCCCTAGGACAATATTTCATTGTCCTGCAATTGGAACATTTTGATCTCTATCAACAATTTTTTTCCCATTAAAATTGCCAATCAGAAATTTTTATCAGCTCTACATTTTCTTCTTTTCTTCTTTATCTTTGGTTAAAAAAATGTATTAATTCTCTGTCTTGCTTTGTTTATGACTGTCTAGTCTGCCACTATTAATTCTTATTAACTACTAAATAAGGAGTTGATCCTGCATGGAGTTATTCATAGCATGAATTTTACAAATCTGGAATAATTTTGTTCAGTCTGAGCCTTCTCCTACTGAAGTAAAAGATAAAATTTCCATTGTCTTCAGAGATGGGGACCGTTAATTTCAATGGAATTTGGACAACTAATGCCTTGAGCCTTCTTTAAAATGTATAGCTCGATTTGGCTGATTTGATTTCAATCAATAAACATCAGTAAACATTGATATCAGCTAACACATTGAAATCAACAACAGAAAATATCGATAATAGGTGGTGTCAGAGCAGCCTCCCCACATGCCTTGTGCCTGCAAAGATGGGTTTCACCGGCCCTGTGGCTGTGCAGGGATCCCTCTGCCCCAGCTATCATGGGGTGAGTGAGTGAGCAGTGACAGCAGAGAGGCTGAGGGCTCCCTGAATGGCTGAATTGATGGTGACATCCATCTCTGAAGGCACAAGGTGCAATGCAGGTTGAGGTCCTGGTGGGCCAGAGCCAAGACCCCCAGCCTTGGCTGTGTTGGGATTTTGTGGTTCCCAATAATAGCCAAATGAGTCAGATGCTGGATAGAATCAAGGGTCTTTGATACTTCATTCAATTCAATTCAATTCAGTTCAACAAGGCTTTATTCAATGTGCACAAAGGGAGAACCTCTAGTACAAAAATCAGCCAGCGTCCGTCCCTCCAGTAAGGATCCCCTCCCATTGCTATTTTATAGCACATGGCAGTTACATAACAAGTTACATAACACAAACCTGTAACCAGTCATATTTAACTTTTCTATATATGGATTTGTTCATCACATGCTTATACTTCCCCACTCCACATGTTGAGCTCACTCTCCTCCCCTTGGCCTTTTCTATAATTTTCCTAGGATGGTAAGCCACAGCATGCTTCTTTATGCATACGTACTTTGTAAATCACATTTTGTTTAAAATGAATACAAGCATATCCTTCATCTGTGAGGTGGAGGATGAGTCTGTGTCTTTGGGGAAGGCCACCCCACTTCTGGACGGCTTCTGTCCATGGATGGAGCCATTCAACTGGGGTAGCCTCTGCCACGACCTGGAGCTCATCATTCTTTGAAACTTTCCATTTCAGGGTAACATTCCTTGTGGATAGGGAGAAGCAGTAGAGGTGGTATATCTTGACTTTAATAAGGCTTTTGATGTTGTCTTGCATGACCTTCTCATAAACAAACTAAGGAAATTCAACCTAGATGGAGCTATTATAAGGTGGGTGCATAACAGCGTGGAAAACCATTCACAGAGAATAGTTATCAGTAGTTCACAGTCATGCTGGAAGGGCATAATGAGTGGGNGGAAAACATGTTTTTGTGTTGTAAAGCGAGCAGATATGAGTCAAGTTACACTGAGTAAGGACTTACACCATTCTCTGACCACAGCTACAATTTGAAGAGGAAATAAACATGTACAAGTGAAATCATCACGCACTAACATATGCAGGATAACAGACAGTCATATATGGCAAATCACCTATTATAAAAACCTGTTAGCAGTGATTTTCAAAGCCGTCTAGGGGATTCAGGCACAGGGAGAGGTTTTCTAAGGTACAGATGGAGGTTAGGTAACTAACTCTTATTTGTACCTTTGAATACATCCCCTATTATGGCACAAATTTCAGTGGAAGTTGTGCATCTACGTCCCCTAGGTGACTTTGGGGAAAACGTCACCATTCATGTTTATACAAGTGAATACTGCAAAGCTGGAAAAAGCCAGAATACTATGAAGCAGGCAGATAGTTAATATAGTTTGAGGGTAATAACAACTGGTCAGCCTATAGCAGAAGTCACCAAATTGTAAGGCATGCCCCCCTGATGGGGACATGCAGAAAAGTTTGGGGGGCACAGCTGGGCTCAGACAGCCCCCACAGGAGGTGGGCAGGCAGTGCCACCTAGCCCTGCTCCACTTCCAGCTCTGCTCTGGCCCCACCCTCAGACTCGGCCCCTGACCGCGGCTCCATTCCCGACCCCAGCCACACTCCAGCCCCAGCCCTGCCTCCACGCCCAGTTGCAGCCCCAATCTCAGTACCTCTTATCCCTGTTCACATCCCCTGCACCCCAGGAGCCGTGGCCCCACTCCAAGTGGCACAGGGAGAGGAGAGAGGGGCAAGGGGGAACATGACTCTGAAAAGTTTGGGGACCACTGGCCTATCATATCTTCCATCAGAGGATCTGTGAGTAGCTTCTGACTAATGTTGAATGCCCTTGTGAAGCAGGTAAGCACTATTTACATTTTACAAGTGAAGAAACTGAGACTAGAGTTACATGACTTGACCAAGGTCAAAGCCAAAGTCAGAATCAAAGCTGGGATTAAAATCCAAGTTCCTTACACAGGCTCATACTTTCAAAAGGCCTGGCACAAGATTCCACACAAGAGGCTACTAAAAAAGTTAAGTACTTATGGGGCAAGAGGCAAAGTATTATCATGGACAAAACCTGGCTCAGAGACAGAAAGCAAAAAGTAAGATTAAATGGTCAATTATCATCGCAAAATATCAACAGCATGGGGCTGTTCTAGGTCCCGTGTTGTTTAATGTATTTATTAATGAACCGGAGATGGGGGAGAGTAGTGAGATAGCAAAATTTTCAGAAAACAAAGTTATTTAGGTTAGTCAGGACCTGAAAAGACAGTGGGGGATTTTAGAGAGACCTAAACAAGCTAGGAGAATGGGCAACATGATGACAAAAAAATTCACTGTCAATAAATGCAAAGTACCGCACCTGAGGGTGGAAGGGAACAAATCACTTCTACTCCTTATAGGGTTTACATTAAACTTAAGAAAGGGACCTAGGCATCACTATAGGCAAGTCATAGACCTCTGCCGAACACGTAGGTGCTGTCAAGATGTTTGATGCACTAGGAATGAGACTGTGAATAATGCAGAGAATATTCTAATGCCTTTATATAAATCAATGGGGTGGCCTCAGCTGGAATACTGTGTGGAGTACATGTCACCCCATCTCAAAAAGGATATTGCAAAACTAGGGGGGTGAGGGGTCTGAAGAAGAGTGGTAAGAATGGTCAAGGGTCTGGAAAAAAAAAACTCCGATGAAGAGAGATTGAAAATGTTAGGATTGTTATCTTAGAGAGAAGATGATTGAGAGGGGACGTGACAGAAATCTAATAAGACAAGAACAAGGGAACACTCAATTTAATTAAAAGGTGAGAAAATCAAAACCGATAAAAGGAAATACTTTTTCACACAACTGTTATTAAACTGTGGAACTCAATGCCACAGGAAACTGTTGAAACCAAGACCTTAACAGGATTCAAAACGGGACTGGACTGTTCCACCTACTTAAAGAATATCCAGTATTATAATTAATTGTAACAAATTTTGGAAGGAATATTAAACCTTGTGCTTCAGGGTTCAAGCCAATTATCAACTATTAGAGAGGTGAATGAGACCTAATGTGGACAGCAGATTATCCCTCACCTACCTACAGTGGGATTCTTGCATCTTCTTTGGAAGCATCTAGTGCTGGCCCCTGCCAGAGACAGGATACTGGACTAGATGGACCTGGGGTCTGATCCAGTCTGACAATTCCTATGTCCTTATAATCACAAACCTCACTGTACCACACAGAGAAAGTAAGATGCCAATCCGCTCTTAATCACTCTATGTAACTACAATTCTATATTTTATTAAAATGACAATGTTTTGTGCTTGAGACATTTGCCCAGATGAGCTGTAAAGTACATATCTTTAGGCTTAGCAGAATTCGACATTTTTTTTATAATTTTGATAGATATTGATGTTTATTTTTAACCTTTTTTTTATTTTTATCAATTTAAATTTTCACAGTTCCAGGAAATTATGGAGAGAGGTCAGACAAAAATTATTTAATGACAGTAGACACCGAGATTCAAAAAGTTGAAGCTTAACTGTTAAAACACAAATTGTCAACATCACGTCAAAATATACAAATTAAATATCCTTAAATCAAATGCTAATAAGTTTTCAAGCAGTTCTTACTTTACCTATCTATAAATTTCAATTATTATAGACATTTTGTCAGTGTGTGTGTGTGTAAGGTGAAATCGACGTTCACTGACATTTACCGATAAAAATCCAATCCTTCCTAGACTACAGATTTAAAAGTTTATTAGAAAATATTAAAGAAAGGTGATACAAACAGTTTGATGTGTCAGTCGTTGGTCATCGGGGGAAACATACAGAGCATGGGGGGACGCTGGCAANTCCAATGAATTCTGCCAAGTCTACTCATATCCAATGTTTCCTCCCCTAGCTCAGAGCACAAATATTGGCTGTGTTGTACCCACATTATCTCGTTAACCCTCTCCATGGCCTAGCAAGGTCTGTGACAGAAAGAAAAGTAACATCTTGTGTGTAGCACCTAGGAAAGCTTCAAGTGTAATGCAGAATCCAGTGTTTGACGAGTTCAACTTGGGAAATATTGGTTCAATTACCTCCTTTGTCACAAACTCCTTGTGTGACCTTCAGGCCAGATTTCAAAAGCTCTGCAGGTACCTAAAATATACTATGGTGCCTGAGTTGGTACAGTACCTAACACCCATGGATTTCAAATCTCAATATGGATGTCTCTGTCTTTAGGTGCTGAAATACTTCTATAAACCTTTCCTCTGGCTGTAAGGTCCCCATCTGTAAAGTTGGGATAATAGAACCTCATGAGATGATGAGAGGATAGCTACATTAAGTAGAGTGAGGTGCCCAGATGCCATTTTGATGGGGGGCAGATAAGGAGCTAGGATAGCAGTGACCTGACAGGTCTTTTCTTTATCAAAATTCTGTCATTTTGCTTTGGGTTGGGAGTTTGAGAGAGATAATTGCCAATTCATCTTGGATTCCAATGGAATTAGTTACCTAGCAAACTTACTTAACTTCAGAAACCTTAAGCTTCAAGAAGCAGGGAGGAAAAGGCTGATTTACCTCTAAGGCAGGTTAGTCACAAGCCAGAGTCTCTGTTTTCACCTCCTCAATGAGCATGCCATGGACCAGGATCCAGGTTATTCAGTCTATCTTCTCTGCCCATCTCATCCACATACTTCCATGTTCCCAGTAAAATGAACATCTTAACCCAGAGCACCTACCAAGGCTCTGTTGCCATGTCTGATAAAGTGCCCTGTGTCTCATACCCTCCACCAAATGAGGAACGTCTTTTCTGATTCATTATATATCCTTCTGTGGCAAGGTGCAGTCTCCTGAGGCACGTCAGCTGTGGGGAATGTAACAGGCAAGGGAAAGTTAGTATTAGGTTTATTTTTAGAAAACATCGGTAGAGTCAAACTTCTAGTCTCCAAGGGAAAGTATCAGAGAGGGAAGAAACTTCTAATCCTAAAACAAATCTCTCTGTATTGGATGAATGCTATGGTGAATGTCAAGCAATAATGCATTAATTCTAGATATTACATCAGTGATTTTCAGAGCTGCCTGAGTGATTTAGACACTGAATTTGCATCTATTTCCCTTAGCCAGCTTTGAAAATCTCAACATAGTTAGCTGAACTTTCACTTTCTCTAAAAAACCTACTGGTGCCCTCAAGAGCATGAAACACAAGTACCCAGTTCCCATCTAATAAGCTTACTCAATCAGTTCAGGTAACATTTTAAAAAGTATCTAAGTGATTTAGGGGCCTAAATCCCATTTTCAAAAGTATGTTAGTTCCTATGGCTTAGCAGTCTAAGTCTTCACTGAAAGTCCACAGGATTTAGTCTCCTAGGTCACTTCTGATGTTAGCTTGAGTTTTTCTGAAAAAGTTACCTGATTGCTAGTCAGATACAATGCAGGGACAAGAAGATGCTTTACAATTTCAGGCTGGGATTGTCAAAGGGGGTAATGTACACAATAAACAACTATCACCCATGGCATTGCTATAAGAGTTTGGCACCTAAATCCCTTAGGCTTCTTGGAAAAGACAGACCATGGAAGCACGAAGGTCAGAGACCTGCAATTACAAAGCGCAAATAGTTTCTTCCCAAATCCCTGACAAGTTTAAGGGTTATGTGTATCTTGAATGACAAAGCAATTCTATACATTAGAAAATCTTGTATCCTAACTCGAGGTCTCTAATTGGTCTGTTAGGGAGTTTGATAACCAAAAGAACAGTACTGATTCCATCTCGTAAAGGACAGTATTATACATTCACACCAGCCAATTAATGGTCTGATTTGGCTACAGTCAATATAATCATTTCAATTGTATGTATTGCAATATATCCTGCAACTTCACTCCAGAAATGTCCTTTTTCACCGTGTAGTTTCTGACATACCATCACGTCTTGCTCTGAAGGAGTTTTTGTTCCAGCCCTAACAGAAGAATACAAATATGCATTTAGTTCTGAAAGGAAAACAAACTAGAAGACTGTCAGAAATGTTCTAATTATTAATTAGACGCGGTCTACACTAGTCTGTTATTTCTGAATTAGCCAAGTTAATTCAAAAAAAAAAAAAGATCTTGTTCACATGACCAAACTGACTTTTTTGATTTAAATGGCTCTTAAATCTGATCTTTGTATTCCACCTCGGCAAGTGGAATAACACTTAAATCGAGATTACAATCCTGGGTTAAAGGTATTGTGGACACAATTCAATGTTATTGGCCTCCAGGAGCTATCCCAGAATGCTCCCTTGTGACCGCTCTGGACAACACTCTCAACTCCGATGCACTAGCCAGGTGGGCAGGAAAAGCCCCAGGAACTTTTGAATTTCATTTCATGATTCCCCATCATCAGTACAGGTGACTGTCAGCACAGTCCACCCTCACAGGTGACCATGCAGAGTCCACCATCACAAGAGATCACACAGTCCCAGATTCACAGACGAGCTCCAGCATGGTCCAAATGGGAGGTACTGGATCTCATCGCATATTGAGGAGATGAGTCTGTTATGGTAGAACTATGTTCCAAAAAAAGGAACACAAATACATACATTAAAGTCTCCAGGTCCAGGATGGAAAGAGGCTATCCGGGGACACAGAGCAGTGTCGTACAAAAGTCAAGGAGCTCAGGCAAACATACCAAAACGCCAGGAAGGTGAACGGGTGCTCTGGGTCACAGCCCCATACGTTCCACTTCTACCATGAACTCCATGCAATTATGGGGGGTGATACCACCACTACCTCACCACTGTCCGTGGACACCTGCAAGGAGGGAGTTGCACAGAGCGAGGAGGAAGAATCATTGGAGGATGAAGAGGAGGAGGAGGACAGTGCACAGGTGGCAAGTGGGGAATGCATTTCACCCCCTAGCCAGGAACTATTGTTAACAGTGGAGCCAAGAGCCTACCCCCACTCCCAAGGTGACTCTGAAGAAGGTGTTTCTGATGAGTGACAGCCTGATCGGAGTCATGTGGTGCGTGGGTGTCGGGGGGAGGTTGTGCGAAGTGGTCTTCCCAGAGAGCCTGCAGGCCCTCCTTTTATATGGCAAACCCACCAGGCATTGCTTGCTATGGGAAAGGGGGCCCAGCAGTTTGAAAGCACTGAAATGAATTTAGAAGAAGCAGAACCCTGCATGCCCCTAGACTGCCTGCAAGTTGAATTCTGTTGCCCAGCCATGTGTGATGGCTTACTCACACCAAAGTGTCCCCTTTGTTCTCTGAAATGTATCTTTTAAAATACTACCCTCCCTTTTTCTCCTCCTGCAGGTGCAAATGTTTCAATGCAGCCCCTATCTACTCTGTCTCAGAGGCTGGTTCAGTTTAGAACGCAGAGAAAATGAACTCAGGATGCAGGGCCACCCAGAGGATTCAGGGGGGCCTTGGGCAAAGCAGTTTTGGGGGCCTCTTCCATAAAAAAAGTTGCAATACTATAGAATACTATATTCTCATGGGGGCTTGGGGCAAATTGCCCCACTTGCCTTCCGCCCCCGCCCCCCTGGGCAGCCCTGTTGAGATGACACGTTCGCAGAGCTCATGCAGTCCTCCCACACTGAAAGGGCTCAGCTGAGTAAGTGGAGGCAAACAGTTGTGGAGTCCCATAAAGCATTACAGGAACACAGTGAGAGCAGGCAGGATGCTATGGTCAAGCTCATATGGGAGCAAACTGACTTGCTGCCCTGTATGGTGGATCTAATGCGGGAAAGGCAGCAAGACCACGGACTGCTGTTGCAGTCTCTGTATAACCACCCTCCCTCCTCTCCAAGTTCCACAGTCTCCTCAGCCAGATGCCCAAGAACCTGAGGGGAGAGGCTACAGGGACCCACACACTCAATCCCAGAGGATTGTCCAAGCACCAGAAAGCTGGCATATGTGAACTTTTGATTTGGTTTCTGGACTTGTCTCCCTCATGCCCCACCCCACTAAACCAATACCCCCCTCCCCCAGCCTACCTTCTGATTTCTCTCAATGTGTTGTGCAACAAATAATAAAGAACAGCTTTTAAACAATTTTGACTTTATTTCCTTTCATATATATAGGGGGCAGGTAATCTCAAGAGAAACAAACATAACTGTCACACTGTACCCTGGCCAGTCATGAAACTGGCTTTCAAAGCTTCTCTGATGCTAAGTGTGCCCTGCTGTGCTCTTCTAATCACTTTGTTGTCTGGCTGTGTAAAATTGGCAGCCAGGCGAGTTGCCTCAACCTCCAACCCCGCCATAAACATCTTCCCCTTACTCTCACTGATATTGTGGAGCATACAACAAGCAGCAATAACAGTGGGAATATTGGTTGTGCTGAAATCGAACCAAGTCAGTAAACTGCACCAGCGCCCTTTCAAACGTCCGAAAGCACATTCTACCACCATTTTGCACTTGCTCAGCCTATAGTTGAACTTCTCCTGGCTAATGTCCAGGGTGCCTGTGTAAGGCTTCATGAGCCATAGCATTAAGGAGTAGGCTGGGTCCCCAAGGAAATGGTCAGCATTTCAACATCCCCAACAGTAATTTTCTGGTCTGGGAAGTAAGTCTCTTCCTGCAGCTGTTCAAATAGACCAGAATTCCTGAAGATGCGAGTGTCATGCACCTTTCCTGGCCATGCCACATTGATGTCGGTGAAATGTCCCTTGTGATCCACCAGCGCTATCAGCACCATGGAAAAGTATCCCTTGTGGTTTACGTACTGGCTGCCCCAGTGTGCCGGGTCCAAGATAGGAATCTGCGTTCCGTCTATCGCCCCGCCGCAATTAGGGAACCCCAGGGCATTAAAGCCATCCACAATGGTCTGCACATTTCCCGAAGTCACTACCCTTGATAGTAGCTGGTCAATGTTTGTGCTGGCTACTTGCAGGACTGCAGCCCCTACAGTAGATTTGCCCACTCTAAACTGATTCCCAACTGACCAGTAGCTGTCGGACGTTGCAAGCTTCCACAGCGCTATGGCCGCTCGCTTCTCAACTGTGAAGCCTGCTCTCATTTTGGTGTCTTTGCGCTTTAGGGCAGGGGACAGCAAGTCCCAAAGTTCCATGAAAGTGGCCCTACGCATACGAAAGTTTCTCAGCCACTGAGAATCATCCCAGACCTGCAACACTATGAGGTCTCACCAGTTTGTGCTTTTTTTCCTGGGACCAGAATCAACGTTCCACTGCATGAACCTGGCCCAATGCCACCATATTCTCCCAACCACCACATGCGTCTATCTGGGAACATCTGTGTCCATGTCCTCATCAGTTTAGTAATCACACTGTCTTCGCTTCCTCACCCGGTTTTTCAGATACTGCACATGCTGTTGGATAACGCACGAGGTATTTACAATGGTTAAAACTGCAGTGGAAATCTGAGTGGGCTCCATTCTTCCCATTGTATGGCGCTTGCATGGGTAATCCTGAAAAAAGTGTGTGAAAGGAGCTCTTTGGTTCAAGATGGCAGATAAAATGTGGTAAATAGTTGTCTTTTGTAGCTTTCATGGAGTTGGGAACCTCGCTAGAACTTCAAGGGTGGGAGAGCAGAGTATGCAGCAGAAAATGGAGCTGAGGTTGTGGCAAAAGCTGTGCAACTCTGTTCATGAAGGCCGAAAAATGGCGGGGATTTGTTGCCATCTGTAGCTTCCATGGGAGTCCAGGACAGACAACATGGAAAGAGCAGCAAATAATCCTGTGGCACCTTATAGACTAACAGACTTTTTGAGGCATGAGCTTTCGTGGGTGAATACCCACTTCATCATGCATCTATTCACCCACGAAAGCTCATGCTCCAAAATGTCTGTTAGTCTATAAGGTGCCACAGGATTCTTTGCTGCTTTTACAATCCAGAATAACATGGCTACCCCCCTGATACTTAACATAGAAAGAGCAGGGGGAAGAGGTGTGGCTCTGCTCATGGTAGCTGAAAAAAGGTTGGAAATGGTTAGCTGAAAGAGTACATAGAAAGATGAGAGAACATGCAAGGTGGTACCAGGGGACAGGCAGTGCACCCTGCTGCACCATCTGCTGGCAGCATGGCATCTGCTGTAGCTTTCACGGCGAGAGGAGCAAGTGATGGCACACACCCAGAAAAACCTGCGAGAATGTTTTCCCCCATTTACGCACTGGGATTCTATACCCACAATTCCAATGGGAGCAGTAACGGCAGAACTGTGGCATACGCTCCCACGTGCACCGCTCTGACATTCGTTGCATATAGTCCTCAGTCTGTGGATGCCATTCGCCAATTCATCGGCGCTTTAGTGGGCGATGCACAAACACATAAATGTAATAAAATCGGCATCTGAAAATTCAAATAAAATAAGTCTAAATTAATCTCGACAAGGGTAGATGTACCCGAAGTCCTGGTGGAGTCAGGGGAGCTGACTAGGTGACATAGTGATGGCTCTTCCGGTCTACTCTCTTCTAGAGAGTCATAGAATGGGAAAGACAGATTGCCTGATATCATAGAATTTGTTCAAAGTCATGACAGTGTATCTGTGTCATTTTCACAGGGACTCACTCAATGAGCTCTTCACCAGATTTTGCACCAGTGTTACTATTTTGGTAGTGCTGTGACATACTTGTACCAAAGGCTAGTGAGACAGTTTTCTATATAAAAGGTGCCTATACTTGGATTCGCTTATTCCCCTTCCGTATGGGAATGAGCTTATGCGACTGAGCACCTTTACGTCAGATAACTTGCATCAGATCGGTGGTAGTTGGGGGACCCTCCGGCGCACCCCCGAGGACTCAGGGGCAGCCAGAAAGCAGCCCCTCAACTCAGTTTCCCTTCTTCGTTCCCCATATAATGGAGGAATTCCCCTAGTCTCAAGGTTTTCCCTGCAGCAGCCTCTCTCACTCTCTCAAGTCTCACTTCAGCCTCCTGAGCCGGCCTCTTACTCTAGCCCCCTTCTGCCCTTTATTGAACATTGTCTGATTCCCCTCAGCGGGGCATCTTTTCTAACCAGGGTTGGCTTGGCCCCAGGATCTCAGACCAGGGCACACAGCCCTGTCATAGGCAGGGATAGGCTGGTACAGTTAAAGTGGTGCAACTTCTGTGTGTAGACAAACCTTCACACATGTAGTCTTCACACTGGTTATGAAGGGAATAAACAACAAGAGATATGACAACAAAAATGACAGAAAGAGAAGAGTTAGTTTAGTTCTTTTATTGCATGACGCTTTTGGTAACAGACACAATTATTAGGGTCTCCCAGAAAATGGTAAAACATGAGAAGAAACTGGTGGTAAACATTGCCTGAGAGTGCAAGGAACTCTCAGGGCATTGCTTTGGCTATAAATGTACAGGCTGGGTTTTCCCATAAGAGGCTGATGTTAGGCACCCAAATCCTATGGACAGTAAATGGGAGTTGGGCACCTAACCACACTTAGGTGCCATTGTCAATTACAACTGGACATGGTGGAGTGGACAGTGCACTGGACGAGGACTCTGGATAAATGGTTTCTATGCCTGTCCCTGCCACTAGCCCACTGAGTGAGTCTGGGCAGGTAACGTCACATCTTTCTGCCTTTGTTTCCTCAGCTATAATGTGAGGATAAGGATGTGGAGCTAGCGCTAGAGTCACAAAGCTTCCACTTTAGGCACCTGAATCCCAGAATCCAGCCCCCTGGGATTCACACAACCCTGCTCAGCTGCCGGCAAACCCTGAAGGCAGCCAAATGTTTGCAGTAAAAGGGTCATAGGCCCCTATATCTCTGCCTCTGGACCTTCCCCCTGCAGCTCACACCAGGCACCTGGCCACCGAGGCCCCAGAGAGATGCACGGACACAGAGAAGACAGGAGTTCCCCTGTCTGGCTCACCTGCTGGGCTCAATCCGGCAAGCGAGGTGCCCAGATACTTTTGAAAATCCCACTGGGCACCTAAGTATCCTGGCTCTAAATCATTGTTGAATATAAGCAGCCTAGACTGGTGTCCTGTGTCCTGTAGCACAGGTTAGAGAGTTTCCTTTTGCTTTTCTGTTCCTTTGGAAAGAAACCTGGGAATGAAAGATACTAAGAAACAAAAGTTAATTATACATTTGCCTAACACTGGAGTTCCACATGGACATTGCAACATTATATGTTTGTAATGTAGGAATCACACATTTTGTATGTGTGTGTGTCTGTGTATAGAATTCTCTCACTCTACAATGAAAGGATGCTCAGCATTCCCGCTGAGTTCATTTTGCCCGCACCTTCTCACTGAACACAAACTCCCCTCATTGTTTGAACTTTGAGCAGCCAGAAGTTCAAGTCTCCCACCAGCCCAGTAGTACCCACCTGCGGAATCTTATAAAGGTCCTAAAAAGAATGGGGTCACAGGATTAAAGAGGTCTCTCTGTCTCCACTTTCTCCCATGGCTGTGACTCTAAGAGCATGACACAAAACCCAAGGAAGGAAAGGGGAACATTACCTTGGACTACCGCAGGCTTCGGTTCAAGCCCCAAGCCAGCCTATGGTATGGCTATTTCATTTTAACCTAAGGAAACTGAGCGGATACCATCGTCCAAACATGAACTTCCTGCTAGCTTTCCTCAGTGCCTCCTTGACCTCTTTGTTTCTCAGGCTGTAGATGAGGGGATTGACCAGAGGAGTCAGGACAATGTAGATGACAGAGAGAACTTTCTTGAAGTCTCTCAGTGTGTTGGTCATTGGGAACATATAGACAATCAGTAGAGTTCCATAATACATGGACACCACAATAAGGTGGGAGGAGCAGGTGGAAAAGGCCTTTTGCCTCCTGATGGTGGAAGGGATTCTTAGGATAGTTGCAATGATGCAGATGTAGGACATCAAGGTAAGTAGGAATGGGACCACTAAGAAAATCAAGCATAGTGTGAAAACCAACATTTCCATCAGCTGAGGATCATTACAGGAGAGATTTACCAGAGGGATAAGATCACAAAAGAAATGGTCAATACCATTCAAGCCACAGAAAGTTAACCGGGATATCAACAAAGTTATTATGCCACTAGATAGGAAGCCACCTGTCCAAGAGCCACCTGCAAGCTGGAGGTATAACCTGCCACTCATACAGGCTGCATAGTGCATTGGATTGCATATCGCTAAATACCGATCACAAGACATCACTGATAAAAGAAGGCATTCCGTGGCAATCATAGAACCAAAGAAAAAATATTGTGTGAGATACCCACTAAATGAAATGGTTCTGTCCTCAGTCAGGAGACTGGCCAGAAAGCTGGGCAGGATGGTACAGGTGTAGCAGGTCTCCAAGCAGGACAAGTTCCCCAGGAAGAAGTACATGGGGGTGTGAAGGTGCTGATCAGTTACAACTAGCACTATGATGAGGATGTTCCCGGCCATGGTTGCAATGTAGATCACTAGAAACAGCAGGAAAAGAAGGATTTGCAGATGAGGAAGAGTCCCAAATCCCAGGAGGTTGAATTCTGTGATGGATGTTTGATTTCCCTTTTCTTGGTTCGTCATAGGTTGTGTCCTCGGGAAAAAAATTTGCTCTGGGTTATAAAAGAAGAACACTCAATAAAATGTCAGCCTTGTTTTCATCGTCCCTACAGCTTGCTAACAGAACAATAGCTGATTAGAGAGTGGAGGCTAGGGGACGAGAAATGGGGAAAATGCCAACTCACTTGACCCCAGGGGCAGATTTGATATCTGTTCAGACTGCAGGTTAAACAAAAAGTTAATCTCTCTTGAAACCTGTGTAGTAACTAGACAGATCACACCAAGCACTCATATACTGTGGTGATGAGGTTCATGTACAACTGTACAGAAACACAGGTAGATATTGATTCCAACAGTCACACCTTTCACTTCCTGGTGTATCGGAACAGTGTCCTTTGAGAGGTTGCACTGCTGAAATGGGTCAGGATTTTTATTTTAGGGGAAGCCACAAGAAAGAAGCAAACCAAGTAAATAAGACTGGGATTTGTAATGTCTGAGTGGCCAGTTCCAAGTGAATTGTATTGGAAATGGGCAGCCTAACTTTATTAGCATCCTGTGCAAGTTTTTATCCTAAAGAGACAAATGCCTGTTGCTCCCTAGGACAATATTTCATTGCCCTCCAGTAGGATACTCTACACAGAGACTCAATCTTCATTAAAAAATAAACAAATAAACAAAAAACCCTCTAGCTAGAAACCACCATTATAGCTTGAAATTTATCCTCTATTGCAAGAAAAAATTCTGTATAACATTTGAAATTTTTTTTAAAAAATGTGCTATTTTGATATTATGAGAGCGATCTGTAACCCAAATTCCCCTTTAATCGGCAAGTCCATGATTTCAAAATGTTTTTTATTTCAATTTTATCTTTAAAAAAAGATTTATCTATTTTTAATTTTATTTCTTGATTTTCATTTTATATTATTTTTATGTTATTTTATATTTGTATTGTATTTTGCTTGCTATGATAATTATATTTTTATAATTATTTAAATTTTCTAATTTTATATTTTAACATTTAATAAAATTATATAACCACTTTTTTTCTATACAACATTTTGTAGAAATTGGTGTGTTCCCATTGAACATTTTGATTATGAACGGATGATTTCTGATGCAAAAATGCTGGATCAGAATTTTTTTTTCTCACCTCTACATTTTATTCTTTTCTTCTTTAACATTGGTTAAAAAACATTAATTCTCTCTCTCCTGTTTTGTTTGTGGCTGTCTAGTCTGCTATTACTAATTTTTGTTAACTGCTAAGTGAGGATCTGATCCTGCCCAGTGTTCATTTTACAAATCGGAATATTTCTGTTCAGTCTGAGCCTTCTCTTGTTGAAGTCAAAGATAAAATTTCCACTGATTTCAGGGATGGGACCCTTTGATTTCAGTGGGGTTTGGACAGCTAACGCCTTGAGCCTTCTTTGACACTTGCAGCTTGGCTCGGTTGGATTCGGTTTCAATCGCTGGACATCGGTAAATGTCGCTATCAGCTGAGACACTGAAACCAACAATAGAAACGATTGGTCACAGGCGGCATTAGCGCAGCCTCCCCCGCGCCGTGCTCCAGCAGGGATGGGAGTCATCAGACCCGTGGCCAGCCAGGAACTTTCCGCATCCAGCTGTCACTGGGGTGAGTGAGTGGGGCAATGACAGCCGAGATGCACAGAGCTCCCTGCACGGCCGTGGGGCCGGTGACACCCATCCCTGGTGTCAGGTGCAAGGCGCAGGGCAGGCTGTGGTCCTGGCAGAATGGAACAGAGACCCCTCAAGGCTGGGCTGTGAGAAAGAAGAGTCCTTAGCCATTGGGGAGGCCACCCCGGTGCTGGATGGCTTCTGCCCATGGAGGCAGCCAGGCGGGGAGGGCTCCCCAGCAGCCGGGGACTTGTTATCCTCCTCCTCCTTCCAGCCCTGGCCATGAATCTCTGCTCCACTGGGCCAGAGAAGTCACCTTCTCTGCCCCTTGCATCTTGGTAGTGCAGGGAGCCATCAGTATCCTATTGGTCAAAGCTGGGAGCCCCTGCAGCCCGGTTGTAAGCGCTGCCTGAACCCTGACCCCACCCCCACCCACTGCTGAATTTCCTGCAACAGTAAAAATTCAAATAGTTTAAAATGGGGGAGGGGTGTTAATAAAAATCAACATTAGTCATGAAAACTGGGAGGTGGGAGGGGGGCAAGGGAATGGATTCTGCCAAGCAAATTTATTACCAATGTCTCCTCTCCCAGCACTGAGCACAGAGGGAAATATCAGCTCTGATCTACCCAAAACATCTCCCTGACCCTCTTCATGCCTCAGCAAGGTCTGTGCCAGAAAGAAAAAGTAAAATCCTGTGCATGGAGGGAAGCTTAAAGAGGAATAAAGGATGTTCCAGTGTTTGAGGAGCTCGTCTTGGACTTGGGTGATGTTAGTTCAATTCCCTCCCTAGTCATAAACTCCTCATGTGACTTTCAGGCCAAATTATCGAAGCTCTCTAGGTACAAAAAATGCTTATTGGTGCTTGAGTAGTAAGTGCCGCACCTAACATCCATCAATTACAAATCCCACTTGTGTGTGTGTGTGTGTCTTTGGGTGCTGAAACACCTCTATACATCTGTCCTGGGTGTCAGGTCCCCGTCTTTAAAGCAGGGATAATAGCACCTCACAGGGCAATGGGAGGATAGAGACATTAAAGACAGTACGGCGCCAGATACCACGGTGATGGGGGCCAGATAAAAAGCTAGGATAGCAGGAACCTTTCCTTTTTCCGAAATATATTATTATGCTTTGGGTTGGGAGTTTGAGAGAGATCATTGCCCATTTCCCCTTGGATTCCCATGGAATCCGTTATCTAGCACAATTATATTGCTTCAAAAACCCGAGCTTCAAGAAACAGGGAGGAAAAGGCTGATTTACCTTTAAGGTTGGTCAATCACAAACCAGAATATCTGTTGTCATCTTCTCACTCATCATTTCAGAGACCAGGATCCAGGTTATTCAATCCATCTTCGCTTCCCTCCGCATCCACGTACTTTCATTTACCCAGTAAATAGAATGTCATAAGCTAGAAAAGCTATTTGGGCTCCATTGCCATGTCTAGTAACTTCCCCTGTCCATCACACCCTCCGCCAAATGAGGAACGTCTTCTCCAATTAATTATATAGCCTTCTGTGACAAGGTGCAGTCTCCTGAGACACCTCTGCTGTGGAGAATGTAACAAGCAAGGAAAAGTTGATATTTGGTTTACTTTTAGAAAACATCAGTAGAGTCAAATGTCTAATCTTAAAGGGAAAAGTACTGGAGAGGGAAGAAACTTCTAATCCTAGAACAAATCTCTCTTTTTATTGGGTGAATACTATGGTGACTGACAAGAAATAATGCATGAATTCTAGATTTCACATCTGAGATATTCAGAGCTGCCTAGATTTAGACTCTGAGTTCCCATCCAATTTCCTGAAGCCGCTTTGGAAATCTCAGCATAGTTAGCAGAGCTTGCACTTTCTCTAACCAAACCTGCCATTGCCCTCAAAAGCATGAAAGACAGGTACCCAATCCCCATCCAGTAAGCTTCCTCAATCAGTTCAGGTAACATTTTAAAAATCATCTCAGTGATTTAGGAGTCTAAATCCCATTTTCAAAAGTTTCTTAGTTTCTAAGGCTTAGCAGCCTAGGTCTTCACCAAAGGTCAACAGGTCTTAGACTCCTAAATCACTTTTGATGTTCGCTTAAGTGTTTTTGAAAATGTTACCGGATTGTTGCTGAGATAAAATGAAGAGACAACAAAATGCTTCGCTCATTTAGGCTGGGGTAAGGTACACAATAAACATCCAACTCCCATGACATTGCTATGAGAGTTTGGCACCTAACTT
This sequence comes from Chelonoidis abingdonii, assembly GCF_003597395.2. NCBI lineage: Eukaryota > Metazoa > Chordata > Testudines > Testudinidae > Chelonoidis > Chelonoidis abingdonii. The sequence continues at coordinate 296,258,953 of NC_133770.1, forward strand.
CCTTAGGCTCCTTGGAAATGTCCAGACCATGGAAACATGAAGGTCAGAGATCTGAGATTATAAAGTGCAAATAGTTTCTTCCCAAATCCCTGAAAAGTTTAGGGGTCATGTGGATCTTCAGTGCCACAACAATTCTACATATTGGATAATCTTGTACCAGAACTAGAGGCCTCTAATTGGTCTGTTAGAGAGTTTGATAAGCAGCAGAACAGCACATATTCCATCCTATAAAAGACAGTATCATCCATTCACACTAGTTAACTCATGGTCTGATTTGGGTACAGTTGATACCAAGTTTCCAAGTTTATTGACTCTTAATCACTCTACTTATTACGTAGTCCTGCAATGAGTGCAAATGACTTGATTAGATGACCTATTGAGGTCCTTTCCAGTCCTATACAAAGGACTGTTAACGTGAATTATTGGAGTAGCTAGATGCAGGGCAACACAGATGAAAATGGTGAGCAGAGCGGTCAGGGTGGGCATTGTGGGATACCTCTGGAGGCCAGTTTCAGCGATGTAACTAACACAGTGTCTATGCTGACATTGTGTCGCTGTAACTACATAACTTCTCCTTGAAGTGATTTATTTTCTCGGTAAAGCAGAAGAGTTGTGTCAGTGGGAGAGGCATTGCAGTGTGCATACCACCATTTTGTTGGTAAAAAGCTGCCTTTTGTCTATGAAACTGTGTAGTATAGACAAGGCCTTACTCTTCCTAGTGGGTCTCAGCCTTTCCAGACTACTGTACCCCTTTCATGAGTCTGATTTGTCTTGCGCACCCCAAGTTTCACCTCACTCAAAAACTACTTGTGTACAAAATCAGACATAAAAATTCAAATGTGTCATGGAGCTCTAGTACTGAGAAATTGCTTCCTTTCTTACTTGGTCTGTATGAATTTTTAGTTTGTACTGACTTTGCTAGTGCTTTTTATGTAGCCTGCTATAAAACTAGGCAAATATCTAAATGAGTTGATTTACCTCCTGGAGGACCTCTGTGTGCCCCCAGAGGTACACATACCCTGGTTGGGGGAGCCGCTGCTGTAGCCTCCTTCTGCCTTTTATTGAACATTGGCTGATTCCCCTCAGGAATTCCATCTCTAATCATGGCTGGCTTGACCCCAGGCTTTCCAGCCCAAGGGCATGTGGCCCTGTCAGAGGCAGGGATATGCTGGTACAGTTAAAGTGGTGCAACTTTTATGTAAAGCCAAGCCTTGACACATGTATTCCTCATACTGGTTATGATGGGGGTAGGTAACGGGAGGTATGACAACAAAGATGAGAGAAAGAGAAGAGTTAGTTTAGTTCTTTTATTGCCTGATGCTTTTAGTAACAGAGACATAATTATTAGGGTCGCCTAAAAATGGTAAAACATGAGAAGGAACTGGTGGAAACATCCCCTTGGTATGGAATGAATTCTCAGGAGAGTGGTTTGGCTATAAATGTATAGGCTGCGTTTTCCCATAAGAGGTCATGTTAAACACCCAAATCCTATGGACAGGGAATGGTAGTTGGGCACCTGAAGGGCCAAAATCCATTTGCTGTGGATGTAAAATCTTAAATACAGTTTCTGCTAAGAACTTTTCATATAGGCCCCGATGAAGACTAGCTAACAAAGAACAGTACGTAGCTAAGAGAAAACTGGGGTAAATAGATAACCTTATGTGTTTCAAGTCAGTGAGCAGAGTCAGCATAACTCTGAATGTAACTGGGCATCCTTATTGCAAGTTATAGACACATGAAGCACTGAGAAAGGCCTCATGGTTACTCTCTAATGCAGGGTGGAGATAGTGGTACAATACCCCTCAAATCCCAGACAGTGTTCAGGGAGAGACCTAATATAATTAACATAAGTTATGACACCCTCCCCTCACAGATGGATGCCAATCCTAGCCCACAGAAATGCAAGGGTAAACATATAAAAAATTGTTATTGTTAAATACTAATTACTGCTTTTTTGCTTTAAATTTCCAGGAATGTACCTGTTGGTCAACCAGGAGAGCTGCTACCTATTCCCCTAGACCCCAAAATTAGGATTTAATCAATACACTTTAATAGACATAGTTTGGGGGTAATTACCTGTGTGTCAGCAATATGTTAATTTGGGCCATGGATGGAGCCATTATGTAATTTTTTAGAAAATTGGCTTATCATGTTTATCTTGTCTTGCTGCTAGAACCTATTCAGGGGCTTGGAAAACCAATCCCTAGTCATTTCTCTCCTTCCAATGAGCACCTTATATAATCTATTGTAATTAATTGTTCTGTAGTGTCTCTGAGCCTGATAAGCTCCACCAGCGCTGTGTGTAACAAACTCCTGTGCTTGACTCTACATGGTGTGGATTACTATTTCTTCAGTACCCAACACCCTTAGGTGCCATTTCCAATTACAACTGGACACAGTGCTGCAGTGCATTGGATTAGGGCTCTAGATAACTGATTTGTACGCATTTCCCCACCATTAGCCCACTGAGTGAGTCTGGGCAGGTAATGTCACCTCTTTCTGTCTTCGTTTCCCAGCTATAACGTGAGCATAAGGATGTGGAACTAGGGCTAGAGTCACAAAGCTAGGCACCTGAATCCCACAATCCAGCACCCTGGGATTCACAAAACACTACTCAGCTGCCGGGAAACCCTGTAGGCACCTAAATTTTTACTTTAAAAGTGCCATAAGTCCCAATGTTTCTTCCTCTCAACATGCCCTCTGCAGCCTCACACAAGGCATCCACACGCCATAGCCCCAGAAAAATGCAGAAATCTGGGGAAGGTAGATATTCCCCTGCCTGACTCATGTGCCAGACACCTAAATACCTTTAGAAATCTGG
>NC_133770.1:296270340-296272147 GCF_003597395.2 Chelonoidis abingdonii
AGCCTGCCTTGATTGGCTGCAGATGTCTAATCAGCTCTATGCTTAATTGTTCTAGTAAGTTCCTGATTACGTAGTGCAGCCCTGCTCTGGTCACTCGGGAACAGAAAACTACTCCCCCAGTGACCAATATATTTGCCTCTACCAGACTCCTGTACCCACTGTCCTGTGTCTGTCACATATCCTCCCCCTACTCACACCCAGGTTGGTCAGCTTGGGATCGCCAGACAGTGCACAGGGGAAAAAATCAGGGCACCTGGGTTTAAAAAGAAGCTCACTCCAGTCAGGTGGAGGGGGGGGCAGAGAAGAGGAAGTGCATGTGAGGAGCTGGGAGCAAGAGGCACCATGAGCTGAGAGTGAGAGGGGGTGCTGCTGGAGGACTAAGGAGTACAAGCGTTATCAGACACCAAGAGGAAGGTCCTGTGGTGAGGAAAAAGAAGGTGTTTGGAGGAGGCCTTGGGGAAGTAGGCCAGGGAGTTGTAGCTGGCATGCAGCTGTTACAGGAGGCACTATAGACAGCTGCAATCCACAGGGCCCTGGGCTGGAACCCGGAGTAGAGGGCGGGCCCAGGTTCCCCCCAAACCTCCTAACTGCTGATCAGACACAGGAGGAGTTGACCCAGACTGTGGGGAAGATCACTGAGGTGAGCAAATCTGCCAATAAGTGCAGGATCCACCAAGGCAGAGGAGGAACTTTGTCACAATAGCCAAACAGACAATTGGCTATAACAGAACGATAGACCAGAATCTTCACAAACCGTGGCTTAAATTTTAATTCCAAGATTATTGACTCTTAATGACTTAAATAATATTTTTAACTGAAGTCATGGATTTAACAATTACTGACTATTTGCCATTCCATATGAACAGCTACCATTTAGAGATCATTAGAAAGGATGCATTAAAAATTTGTCACATTAACCTTGACTTTCGCTAACGTCTATTTTCCAGTATAGCCACCCCTTTCCCAGCCTTCACTTTCTGCTATCTCTAGTATCCATGATAGAGCAGAGCTGCCCCTTTCCCATACCTCATGTTCTTCTGCCCCCAATGCCCCTTGGCCCAGGGTACGTTCTGCTTCTAGAGCCAGCACGGAAGCTGGTTGCCACTGTTTTCTAGCTTCTATTTTTAGTGAGATAGCTAGAGTACAGTTACTGTGGCTTCATCTACAGGAGTTGCTATTCACACCCCCGGCTGCAGTGTAGATGCCCCCCCCCAACTGTCTAAACTGTGAATTATTCACTCTGGCCTCTCTTTCCATCAGTCGACCGGTTTTAATTTGGTAGATTAGAATAGATTATCAGCATTCCATTGTAATGCAGAAACAAACTGGATAGAGGTAATGTAAGGTGGGTTCGTAACTAGTTGGAAAACCTTTCCCAAAGAATAATCATCAGTGTGTACTCAAGCTGGAAGAGCATATTGAGTGGACCTCCACAGAGATAGGACCATGGGTGGATTCCATTCAATATCTTCATCAATGATTTAGATACTGGCATAGAGAGTACACTCAAAGTTTGCGGACGATACCAAGCTGGAAGGGGTTGCGCGACGTGGCTATTAAGAGTGTGATTAAAATTCAAACTTGGCAGAAATGGTCTGAAGTAACAGGATGAAATTAATTAAGGGCAAATGACAAAGAACTCCACTTTAGGAAAGAATAATCAATTTTACACAACAAAGTAATTGACTGCTTTTATAGGAGGCTGCTGCAGAAAGGATCTAGGATTATAAATGGATCAGAAGTTAAAATATGGTCAACAGATGTAACACCTCAAAAAAAACCCAAACATCATGTCTTGGGATGTCCG
>NC_133770.1:296272247-296274842 GCF_003597395.2 Chelonoidis abingdonii
AGAGGTTAAAGCAGGTAAAATATATGTACAGGTGAGTCAGTCTATAATTCCAAATGGCAGCAGTGATGTGATAGCCTGCCAGTTTCCCAAAAGTCTCTCAGGGCTACCCAGAATAACTCTGGGGATCACTATCTTCTCATTCAGTTAATCTGCCCTATTAGAATCCAAACAGTCCAGAGATGAAGGATCTTTCCTTTAATCCATTCTTATAGCTGCTTCTCAGAGAAAACAAGCTGACAGTGTCACTACCTGGGTGGGCTTTTCCTTTGATGATGGTGAGTGAGGAATGCACTATGAGTCTTTGACCTCTGATCTTCACTAAGGCTAAGATTTAGTCACTGAGATTTTTAGTAAAAGTTATGGACAGGTCATGGGCAATAAATAAAAATTCCATGACTTTTACTATAAATACCCTGGACTAAAACTCAGCAGCTCCTGGGGCCCCAGGGTGCTCCTGTTTTGGGTGGCCTTAAGACACTGCTGCTTTGAGGACTAACAGCTGGCCCCTGCTTCAGCGGCGGGGGATGACTGCCACCCACTGCTCTGAAGCCCCTGGGGACCGCTGCTGATCCAGGACCACCGCTGCTCAGGCAGCCTCCAGGGCCAGTGGCACCAGCCGCTGCTCGGGTGGCCTGTGGAAGTCACAGAGGTCCCAGAAAATCATGGAATCGGTCACTTCCAGATCTTCATAACAGACTCACTGCCTTTATCATGACACACAATGGCATTTTTCTGTTAAAGTTCTTTATTTGCATTTCACAAGGCCTCTTTCTTGTCTGATGGGTTATTTAGTTACAGGGGTATTTACAATGTAAATGTTTGCTATTACGTTATAACAAGATACAGAGAAGTGAAAACAATCCATGTAACATCCCATTAATTTAAACACCAAATACACTCTGATACATTTAACAATTACTTTGATGTATACTAATACACAAGGGAAGTGACGTGATGTGCCAGCATCACACTAATTCAATTTAATGTACAATTATTATTACATCAGTTCTGATATATTTAGCTATGACACTGGAATGCCTTTGTTATCTGTGCCTTTCAATGTCTATGAATCTGGCACGGGAATAGCAGCCATTTTGCTCATAGAGTTGCCATACCGTTACAGAGGAGAAACTGTGTTCTCTTACGGAGACTTTACTGTTGTTCATTCTTGTTGTCATTTTTCCTTAATCTAAATTAAAACTCCCTCCAAGTGAGAGTAAATATTTTCCTCTTTGTGTATGGAAATGAAATATTAGCAAGTGTGTTTATCTAATAAGAGGATCATCTTTTGTTTTGCTATAAGATCTAAATAATACTAAAACCCAATAAATGACAAGGATTTTTACACTCCTTTCATCTGGTTGGTCAGTTTGTTTTCAACATGGGAGATAACTCCCCCAAATTTTGACTTAGTGAGGCAAATTGAGAGCAACTTCAGCAGCAGAGTTTGCATATTTCTCCTCTGTTTGTCTCTTATTCCTCAAACTGCAGCTAGCTATAAAAGCAGGCAGATGAGAACTAAGTGCAATGGTGCAGGTGTAAGGCCAACAATAAAATTCAGTTACAACCTGCAAAATACTCCCAGATTGTGCAGTTTCACAAACACTCGGAACAGCAAAAGCCACTTCCTAAGGGGGAAAAAAACTGCTAGGAAAAGGCAGACAGAGAATTTATCAAGTGTTTTTGTATCAAGCTTAATTCTCATGCTCCACAGTGGCAGCCAGACATCAAGTCAACCTGCTTATTGTTCAAAAAATCATATTCACTTATTGATATTTTCTTCTGTTGCAGACAACCATTGTCTACAATTGATGGTAAAATGATGGCACAAAAAATAATGGGGGAAGGTTTCAAAGTGATGCATGTAGCCCATTATTTTTATAGGGCAAGCACATACTGTAGGTCTTGACTATTACTTTTCAAAAATTGCCCCAGTATTATAGTGTGGGTACCCTGGTGGGTCTGTATGAGCTTCCAGAGGAAGTAAACAAATGATTGCTGTAGCACATAAAAAGCTAAATTCACCCCCAGCTTAAGCTTGCATAAAAACTCGAGAATGGTCCTGCTGGAAAGGAAATCTATACCTCTGGGAGAGCCTTATGGTGTGGGTGGGAAGGGGGTCATTGGGCCATAAGCTGACCTGCAAAAGGATGAGAACCCCTATTGGTGTGGCAGGTTTAGTCGGTGCAGGCAGCTGCACTTTACAGCTGCACTTTGCCGGCTGAGTTGCTGAATTTGTTCCTATTACTTCAATGTCAGCAAATTCCAAATATTTAAGCATGTAAAGGTAAATCACAAAATGTCTTTCACATGCGATTCCCCACTGAAATGTAAATCATAAGCCCTGTAGAAACCTTTCCTTCAGATCGGGGTAGGCAACTGATGGCACACGTGCCCAAGGCAGGGCATAAGCTGATTTTCAGTGGCACTCACACTGCACAGGGTCCTGGCCACTGGTCTGGGGGGCTCTGCATTTTAATTAAATGTTTAAGTAGCTCCATTTAAAATTAAAAAAAACCTTATTTACTTTACATACAACAATAGTTTAGTTATATATTATAGACTTATAGAAAGAGACCTTCTAAAAATGTTAAA
>NC_133770.1:296277296-296280728 GCF_003597395.2 Chelonoidis abingdonii
GTAGGGGGGTTGTAAGGGTTTCCCCCTCCCCCCCGTGGGTGCGTGGAGCCACATCCGCTCACTCCTGGTATTGGTGGTGGCACTACACTTGATCTTAGCCAGAGACTGAGGAATACAACGTTAGGCTGCACATTTGAGTTACTCTTGCCTGCATTATCACTTCAATGCTTTAAAAAAAAAAAAAGCTGTCATGTTCTCTGCTAGCAAACTTAGGTGGGATGGAGTAAATGGTTATTACAGGCAAAAGTCTGTGTAGCTGCTGATGTACTTGAGACGGGAGTAAAAACGTAATTTACATCAGATAGGAAATTCTGCCTCTCCATACCTCCCCACAATTCACTAATTTTCATAACATTTCAAGTTGCCTTTCTGCAAACGTATCTTTTACCATTCTGGTGAAACAACTAAGCGACGGTAAATTCTTGTGGTCAGGTAAATGTCACAAGCACAGTTCAGCTGTTCTTGGAAGATTCTTTCATAAACATTTAAAAGGACAATTAATCAAATGCAGAGCTAAGTGCTAAAGGTCTGATGCTGAGCCTGGTCTGTATAACAGAATGTCCCAAATTATCTGTTGAAAGGAGGTTGTGATCCAATTTCCTCTCTGCATTTGTGGGAGTAGAAGGGAGTGAAAAAGAAAAAAAAAAAAGAAAAAAAAAAGAAAACTAGCTTCAAAACAATCCAGAGGCAGCTGTGCTATAAGACACTGAAAATTATTTTTTTGAACAACAGAAAGCCTGAAAATAAATCCTAAACTGCCTCCGTTGTGGTGGAATGAGCAGGAGTAAATGTTCAGACCAGAGGATGCCCATGTATTTGAAAAGGCGAGGAAGAAGTAAATCTCTGTTCATGTTCTCTGATAACTTAGCCAAATAGCCTCCAAAAAAAAAACAAAAAAAAAACCCACCAATGGAATAGCCAAAACGTCTGGAAGTTTGCACTCTAAAGAGGCACTGAAGAAGGCCAGGAGAGATCTTTACTACCAGCAAACAGCTTACCATGTATTGAAGACCTTCTTCGGCAACTGACAAGCACTGGGAAGGACACAGCATGCTCACCCCATGTTCCAGAATAGATGTTGAAAGTGGTTGGACTCCGAGGTGTCCTTCTGCATGCCTGCCAGTTGCATGTTCATTCCACCATTATGGAGACAGTTTACAATTTATTTTCAGGCTTTCTGTTCAAAAAATAATTTTCAGCTTCTGTCATAAAGCATAAGTCCCAATTCTGAACCTTAGCGTCCAAAATGTGGGTGCCTGCATGAAACCTCCAAGCTTAATTACCAGCTTAGATCTGATAGCGCTGCCACCAACCAGGAATTCCAGTGCCTGGCTCACTCTAGTCTCCCCAAAACCTTCCCTGGGGGACCCCAAGACTCAGATGCCCTGAGTCTTACAACAAAGGGAAATAACCCCCTCCCTGGATGACCCTGGAAGATCACCCCTGTTTCAATTCCTTGAAACGCAAACCAGAGAGATTCAGGCCACTTATCTCTCAACGCCACATACAACTCAGAGTACCCTGCAAATGCAGACTTATAAAATGTAACTCTAACAACAATAGAGATTCTTATCTCTTCCCCCTGCTGATCTTCTATCATCCCACAATTCGCCTGGTGAAGCTGCAGACTGGCAATACCCATTGCTCAGCCACACAACTCAACAAAAAAAATCCAAATCAGGTATTTAAAATAATGAGGTATAGTCTTTCATATCGAACAAGCATAAGACACAGACATGAACGAATGGTCCTCAGTGCTATCTATTGAGTGATATAAATATACAGGCAGAGTTATTTGGTCCTCTTAACAGCAAAAAGAGCGTAGAATCAACAGCTCTTATCCAAAAGTAGATACAATTTAAACATTACAAGCAAATAAACATACACACATGTAAATTATACTAAAAACAATATAATGACTTCATGCTGATACTCTTCTACCTTTGTCCTCACACCTTGGGTGAAACAGAAGATGTAGAAAGCCCTGGAGTAGAGGATCTCTTCTCAGAGCGAGGAGAGCAACGTCAAGCACAATAAACACACCACTCCAGAAAAACTTCCCTCCCTTGATGATTTGAAATAGCGATGTGTTTCCTCTGATAGTGGTCCTGACTGGTCAGTAAGTCAGTTCATCTGCTTGTGAAAGCCCTAATTGTAGGTGAAAAGAAAGAAGCATTAACCCTTTAAGCATCTGTTATATGACAGCTCTTGCATAACACGGCTGCCTCCAGGTGATTTGAAGCAGGGTTTGTTTGTTGGTTGTGTTTTGTTCTTCCCAACACCCAAATGCAGAGAGGAGAGTCAAATTGGAATCACCAACCTTACTCCATACTAGTATAATTTGGTGGCATTCTGTCACACAGTACCAATCAGCGGCAGATCTTTAGCACATAGACTGCATTTGATTTAATTGTTCTTTTAAATGTTTATGAAATAATCTTCGCTAAGAACAGCCTGAACTGTGCTTGTGACATTGTACCTGACTCACAAGAGATTTACCGTCGCTTATGTGTTCTCACCCAGAACTGGAAAAACACGATCAAGATGTCAATAGGATAAACTTGAAAGTGGTACCAAACATAGAGTGAATTGTCAGGATGGTATCGGATGGTTCATAATTTACTCATTTTGGCACTGTATTCTGCAAACGGCGGCAATGATGGAAGGAACATACCAACTGCTCTCATTTCCCCATTCCAGAATAAATGGCAGCAATGTTGAAAGTATTGGACTTCAGTCACGGCGAGTAGACTGAACTGTTCCTCATCGCATCCAGACCAAGTTAGTGCTACCTCTCCTCATCAGTAGCTCCTAGCGGGCTACTCCAATGCACTAGACAGGTGATGTGATACTCGGCAAAGCTAAAAAAGACTTTTATTATTATATATATTAAGTATATATAAAAAATAAAATCCCTCTCTCACCCCTTCTTAACCTGCTGGTGGTATGTGTCTTCCCTAGAACCTCGGGTCCTCTACCAGAGGCCTATGGAGCTATTTGAGCGGTGTTTCCTGCCGCAGTATCTCTAGCGCTATGTCCTAGCACTTCACTACTTCTTGAGACTAGAGTGATCTATGTGTGCTCCTGGGAGTCTTGTTGGAGACCACACCCACCTTAGGAGTCACAGCCCCGAGTGCTCCTACCCACCACTGGACCACTTTAGCCTTCACTTTCCAACATCTCTCTATTAGTCTCTTTCCGCCCTGGGTACTTCTCCAGTTCTCATATTCCTTCTTCCTGATGCTGCTGTCACTTGGCACTGCTAATCATATCTATCACCACTGCTGTCTTCTGGTCCTTGTCTATTACCCACAATGTTCTGGTTGATTGGCCAGTACCTGCCTGTCCGTGCGCATCAATCTTTCACCTTCAGGCCTTTCCTCAAATTGATCTTCCTCCAATAACAATCAACGATTGGGGAAGACACTGAAG
>NC_133770.1:296280753-296310672 GCF_003597395.2 Chelonoidis abingdonii
AAAAAACACACACCCAAATAACTTGCCCTCCCTTGAGGATTTGAAAAATCGGTTTCCTGATTGGTCCTCTGGTCAGATGTCAGTTCTCTGCTTGTTAAGCCCTTTTGCAGGTGAAAAGAACATTAACCCTTAACTATCTGTTTATGACAGCTTCTTATAACACGGCTGCCTCCAGGTGATTTGAAGCAGGGTTTTTTTGTTGGTTTTGTTTTGTTCTTCCCAACATCCCAAATGCAGAGAGGAGAGAAATTGGATCACAACCTTCATCCAACAGATAATTTTGGGGCATTCTGTCACACAGACCAGATTCAGCGGCAGATCTTTAGCACATAGCACTGCATTTGATTAATTGTTCTTTTAAATGTTTATGAAATAATCTCTCGCAAGAACAAGCTGAACTGTGCTTGTGACATTTACCTGCCACAAGAATTTACCGTCGCTTAGTTGTTTCACCCAGTAACTGTGAAAAGAGATCAAGGTCATGCAATAGGAAACTTGAAAGTGGTTACCAACATGAGTGAATTTGTCAGGAGGTACGGTATGGTCCAAATTTACTCATTTCTTCTGCAACTGGGCTAGGCAATGAGGTAAGGACATACCCTGCTCATTTCCCATTCCAGAATAATGGCAGCAGATGTTGAAAGTAGTGGACTTCAGTCACTGCGCTGAATTGAACCAATGACTGCTCTCTCCTCCCATCAGCTTCCTCATCAGTGATGCGCTACCTTCCATCAGCGCAGGTGATGTGAAATATGCAAAGCATAAAAAAAGATTTATATATATATTAATATATATAAAAAAAAAATCCCCTCTCACCCTATGGGTGGTATGTGTTCTTCTCAACCTCGGTCCTCTACCAGAGGACCTGGAGAGTTTGAGTGTTCCTGCGCAGATCCTTAGCAGTTTCCTAGCACTGCACTACTTCTTGAGACAGAGACTCTTATGTTGCTCCTGGGAGTCTGTTACGGACCACACACCACCTTAGGAGTCACAGCCCCGAGTGCTCCTCCACCACTGGACCACTTTAGCCTTCACTTTCCAACATTCCTCTCTTAGTTCTTCTTTCAGCCCTGGCGTACTTCTCCAGTTCTCATATTCCTTCTTCCTGATGCTGCTGTCACTTGGCACTGCCTATATCTATCACCACTGCTGTCTTCTGGTCCTTGGTCTATTACCACACAATGTCTGGTTGATTTGGCCAGGTACTGCCTGTCCGTTGGATCTGGAAGTCCACAGAGTCTTAGTCCCGTATCTGCCTTGTGATTACATCTGTCGAGGGTCACCGGAACCGTTTGTAGTAGACGCTATTACATGGAGACAGGCCCCATTGTGTTGGCCGCCTCTCAGTTGTCTATGCTTATACGCTGTGCAGATGTCCGGTGCTTACAATCCTGCCAGACCACTATGGGTTGTTGACTTGCTTCAGATGCATAATCTCTTGGTTGACTCTGGCCCTTTGAGCTTCTCTCAGTCTTCATATGTGTTGACTGTACTCTGCGGTCTCTCTCACGTTCGACCTTTCCTCTCTGTGTTCGGATTGGCGCTCAGGCCGTACCCTTGTATGATCAGATGCCTCAGTGCTGTGTGTTTTCAGTCGAGCCCTCTTTCCAACCGACTGGCAGGATTTCCCAATGTCAGCCACCTCAGCTATCTGTCGATGGTACACCCATTGCAGGGTCTTGATCACTACGCCACGCAACTTCTTCTTCCGCTTGGTCTTGGCCTCCCTGTCCTGCTGCTGCCTTCAGGCAGACTTCTCGCAAGACTGCTCCCATCATTTGGAGGGCCTCATCTTACTGATGTATACTCCTGGTATGTCCGGTGTTTTCGTCCAGGGAACATGGCTTTCAACGCTCCCACTCAAGCTCACCCCTACCGCGTCTCTTTCCGGTCTGCGGTTTATAATCTCGTGAGGTGTATGGACTTGGGGTGGGAAACCTCCATGCTTCGTGAAAAGGGAGCTTCCCGTGCGCTTTTGCTACATCGCGACAGGCCTCCGCCATTTTGATCACTTATCCTTTTGGCGCCCAGCTTCGCATTGCTCCACAGTTATACCGGCAGGGTATCGTGATCAGCCACAAACGCACGTTAGACGTAGTCTGTTATGGTGTGGATCTTGTTCTTTCCCACTGAGCTGCTCTTCGGACCTCTCTTTCTGGTGGAACTGTGGATGTTCTGCCTCTTCCTATGCTCTCTCATCGTGGGTTTTCCATGTGACTGTGGGAACGCCAAGGTACTTGTACTATGGTCTTTAGTGTCTGGCTATGCTGGCCTGCTTGTAGTATCCCAACCCCATCAAGTCTTGATACCGTTCCCTCCTCTTCACTACCATCCGGCACACAACTTCTCCAGGTCCGAATGACATCCCGATATCCTCACTGTAGATCCACTGTCAGGTGGCATTAGCGAGTTCGATGTCTCGTTCATTCTTATGCGAATGACGGCTTGATGTCATCCATGTAGGCGGAGGTGGCTGATGGTAGTTCCACTCCTGACCGTACCCCGTATCCAGTCCTTGTGATAATTTGGCTGAGCGGGTTTAAAGCCTATCAGTAGCAGCAGCTGTTCGTGACAAGGTGCAGTCACCGTGTGGTATTATGCCCACTGATGGCCACTTATGCAAGCGTCCTTGAGTTGACTTCAGTGTTTTTCCAAGCCACTGGTTCTTGACGGAAGTCCTTAGTGTCCTGTTGACTTTGTATAGTGCAGACGTTCACAGTCCACGATGGTGCCAGCAGTTGCAGTATGCTTGTTTCCGTGAGTCAAGTGCCAGGCTTGTTGCTCATGGATCTGTGTCGGGGTCAGGGGTAGAAGCTCTTTGGAGATCTTGGGTGACGGCTTGCGTTATCTATGAGCAACTGCGGTATTTTGTGCCGTGCAGATGTTGTTCCCAATTGCCCTTCTGAGCGATGGTGCTCATGTATTGGCCTGTTATCGTCTGTACCTTGGTGGCTTGATGCCTGATAGACTTTCCTGTTGTGGGGAGGCAGGTTATGGCCAGGGTAGTTGTGTACGGTTGCTTTGTTCCTTGCAGGGGTTTTTCATGGTATCAGCACTGTCCTTCCTTGTGTTAGCCAGTTTGGGTGGGAGCCTGCTGCTAGCCAGTGGTTCATCTGTGCTGCTAGGCGTTTCTGCACTAGTGTTAGTTTCTTAGCCAGTAGGGCTGGATCATGTTGGTCTCAGGGGCTGTCCAGCTACATTTGCATGTCTTGAACCTGTTGTCTGATCTTTCTAATAATTGCTAATGTTCTCGTCGGATGTTAATCATGTGTTGACTGTTCTGTATCTGGAGTTGCTTGTGCCGTCTCAGGTCCTGCCAGACTCTCTGCTACATTAGAGTGATTATGAGTCTTTCTCTTTCTCCCAATATAGTTCTTCCAGTAACTGTCGTTTACTGCTGCTGGTGGCTCTCGCTGTTAATCTGTATGTTGCACTCAGTTGGGAGTACACCTTGGATGCGTTCTTTTGGAGAGAATAGGGCAGTTATTCTTCACTGGCCTTACTGTCTCTTCATGTGTATGATTCTCCTTACTGGTAGCCAGTGCGTGATGGCCTTTGGTTTAGCAGTCTCTAGGGCTTCAGGATGGAGTTCAGGCACTTGAATATTTTTTCAGCTAGTCGAGTATTATCCTTAGTTTCTCACACTTCTTCTGTAGTTCCACCAGCTGACTAACACTTCTTCCGAGTTGCCTTAGATATAAATATCCTCCAAACCTAATTTTCCGGATGACATAGGATGGTATCCATCACTTGTTGTTTCTTTCTGATCATTAGCCAAGCGCATCTCCAGGATTACAGAGTGCTGTAGCAACTGGATAGCGTAGTGTAAGAGCGCCCCCTTTGATACGGGAGACGCCCTTTGATACAAGAGACCGGGTTCAAATCCCAGTTGGCACCCAACTTTCCGTAGGGGTCCTTGGCAAAAGGACCTTAATTGCTTCACTGCCTAAAACCTTTCCAAATTATTGAGAGTGACACAAATAGGGGAGAGTCATGCCGGCTCGGACATCGCCGGAATTAACAAGGTCTGCGCCAGATGTGAGGACAGGACAATCTGACGATAAGTGGCTACTGGAAGCAAACCATCATGGTACGAAGACAAGAGAACCTGGAATTGATGGAATGCTACTACAACAGTAGACCTAATGAGAGGGGATACATGAAACATATGAGGACTATGGATGGACAAAAACCTACATCCCACACTTACTCCAGAAACAGGTAGTTACCCAACGCTTCAACATAGTAAAGAGGAAGCTGCCCTCTTCACAGCTTGAGATAGACCAACTCACATTACATCCCGACTCAAGAATACCTGGAAGAACAAGTGTATGTGCACCCCACACCTGAAAAGCTGAAACTCACTGCCACCCCCTCCATTGCAGAGCACAAGCAGCTGATATGAGGCATAAGGATCATGGAGAAACTAGCTACAGTCAATCCTCTGGACCGATTACCCAAGGCTCGTGGAGAAAGTTCCTCAGATAGTTATGTTTAGAAGATTGCCAATAGAGCCCTCACTGACAATCGCCTAACTACCACCTATCTATATATTGTGAGTACAGCATGGCCAGAAGGCAGCATAAGAGTGTTAGCAGGGGTCCTTATTCCCTGCCAAGGGAGAAGGTTTGCTTTAGATTAACTAGGAACAGCTGTGCAATTAGAGCACCTTGACTTCCAGTCATGGGATATAAACCCCTGCTTCAGTCAGACAGGTGGTATTGAAGGAGAAAGGTTGGATTCTTAGCAGAGTGATAGATTGCAGAAGAGGAAGAAGTTTGTCCAGAGAGAAATAGAAGGTTTGGAGGAGTGCTGCGGTGGATTGGGAAGCCAACCAGAAACCCAGGTTAAGGGGCACCAGGCTTGTATAGAAGAGAGGCGAGAAGCCTTCACAAGCTTGACGGGTAGAGAGGGAAGAACCGCTAGTCAGTGGTTCACCACAACCCCAGGGCCCCTGGGTTGGGACCTGGAGTAGAGGGCGGGCCCAGGTCCCTCCCTCTCCACTCCCCTCCTCCAAGGACACTAGGGGAGTGATTAAGGACTGGTTCAGAGGCAAGCAATAGCGCCCTGAACCTACCCCAGAGAAGAGAAAGCGCGAGACCCAGAGAACAGTACCGGCAATTTGCCACAATATATATATATCTGTAGAGAGGGATACATAATCAATGACCAGACCTAATTTTATTTGATAGAGCCAAGCCCCAGATCCATTTCCTCTACTGCATCCAAACCCGTCAAAGATGTTAACGACAGTCACGCAAACATATCTTGCCAGTATGGCCTTTAAGAGCTTGGGCCTTTACCATTAACTGAAGTGCAAACCTCAGAGGTAGGAAGAACACACTGTGCAGGGAATTAGTAATATAATACATAATCATTCACCTCCATCCAGTTCACCATTGGATGGTCACCAATTCATGTCCATCCCCAATCAGGAGACTAAACGCAGTTCAATGTCTGGTGATGACAAGTGTACAGTTAGCATCAGTCATGTCCAGATCACACGTCATCATTGCAATCATCACTAACCGGCACCTTCGTCGAAATTCTCGTCAAAGGCCAAGGGAAAGAATGGGCATGAAAACTCTCTGTCTAGAGATGGTCTTTCAAGGCTGGGGTTGGAGCACACTGTCTGAGCAGCGCGAAGCATCTTTCCCATGTTGAGGTAACTTTCTACGATGTTCCTATTCTGTAAATACAACTGGTCAAAAAGTTTTGAATTTTCCAACAACAAAAGATTCAGAATTCCCCTGTCCCCAGTCTTTGAGCAGTGCTAGCTCTAGATTTCAGCCTTGAAGAATGACCATCTGGAACTTTCTTTCAGCACTAAATTCACTTGTATGAAAAGACCCCTAATTTACTACAGTATGTACTGCTAACACAACCACTGAGAACATTGCTAGAGCACTGCATTCCATTTAGACTACCAGGTTGTAATAAAGATATTGATAAACTGAAGAAAGGCACCAACAATATATATATACACATTTTTTTTACAATGTCACTTGCTTAAAAAGGAGCTAATCATATGTTATTTAGGTTCCCTTTAGACCAGCTTTCAGCCTAGAACAGAGAACGTGCTGGTCTCAGAAGTTGAAGACCTCCTTCTAGCAACGTGCAAAGGTCAGATTCTGGAGTCCAGGGGATAATCATCTGAACATGGGCTTCCAGTGCAACACTGTGGCCAAAAGAGCTAATCTGATCCTGGGATCTATAAACAGGAGAATACTAGTAGGAACAGAGAAGGCATATTGATTACCTCTGCATTTACTTCTGGTGCAACGAGTCCTGGAATACTGTGTTCAGTTCTGGTGTCCACAATTTAAGAAGGATGTTGATATATTGGAGAGGGTTCAGAGAAGAGCCACAAGAATCTTTAGAGGATTAAAAAACAAGCCCTATAGTTAGACTCCAAGAACAAATATTTGATAGCGAGCTCTTCAACCTAGCAGAGAAAGGCATAACATAATCCAGGGGCTGAAAGCTGAAGCTAGACAAATTCACAGACTGGAAATAAGGCATGAATCTTTTAACAGTAAGGGTAATTAACCACTGGAACAATAAAAGATAATTTCTATTTCAACTAGAGAATAAATCAGAGAAGCCCTATGGTCTGTGCTATACAGGAGGTCAGACTAGATGATCACACTGGCCCCTTCTGGCCTTATAATCTCTGAATCTCTAAGTGGATTCTTTTAGACACATCAACTGCCCTTGATACTGTCAGCTATGAGGTTTTGTTAACTTCCCTGCAAATCTTGAATTTGAAGAGATCACTTAGTTTATTCTTCCCTCCTGAAGCTAGAGGGTAGCATTGGTCAAGTACTCATAAGCCTTGAGGGATCTAGTGCCAAGAAATGCATAGGGGTCTATTTTGTCAAACAGGGAGGCAACGTGGATGAGGGGCTGCAGGTGGAACATGTGATTATCTGTGCCTGGCTGCTATTAGTAAACAGATAACATACAACTCTGTCAGTGGCCCAGACCGTGCAGTGTCTTCGCTGTCCCAGCTGTGATCAGGACTGGAGTATTTCACACTGTAGTCCAAGATGATAGCAAAAAAACTCTCAACAAATTCAGTTCAAACAAGGAGTTTAGACAGAAACTCATGTATCTTGAAAACAAAGATGATCACGCCACCTGGTAAAGGTGGTACTTGGTCACATCTGGTCTCTGTAACTCCACTTGGTAATGTCAACAATGTTTCATTTAACATAGCTAGTAGGTGGAACCACACAGTTGTGCAACTGAAGAAAGCAATCTTGGAAACTCCAAGAATCAGCATCCCCAAAATATTCTTCCTAGTGCTCTTATATCACCTCTTCATACCACATGTAGGTTACAACTATCTGACTCTGTCAACCCCTTCAGCGTTTATGGGCATACTACAGTTTTCTAAGCAAGAATTGTTCAGCTGATGTATTTAGATTTCCTGACATCCAGCAGTACTGAATACATGAACAGAAAGAGAGGTTCTGGTGAGCCTTAATTATGTTCAAGAGGTGTGCTTTAAATCATGAATAGATCACTATCTGAGTTTGGAAGAAAAAACAGACCTTGTCAGCATTGCTGAGAATTGGTTTTACTTGTTTTTTTTAAAAAACACGCTTATTCATAAATGTTCTTAGTGCTTTGATGTACAAATACAAACCATCTTTAACTACAAAAGCCAATACAGCAATTTATCCAAACCAAAAGGGAGAGGAGACACCTCTGCTCTGTCACTGATCCCATCCACAAACACACTCAAGCTGCTCCCAACACCCCCAAAATCCTGAGATTGAGAGAGACATTCCAGCATACCCTGAATGTCAACAGATTTGGGTTATTTTGCACCAAGAGGTGTGGGAGAGCCCGATCATGGAATACATCTTGCCAGAAGCTCCCTCCCACTTAAAATAAGAGACCTCCAGCCGATGCAAACCAAGAAAGGCATCAACATGAGCCAGAAAGAAGAAAACAGGTGGCAGAAGAGCAGTCCCGCTTTTCACCCCAGGCACCACTGCAAAAGAATCCTCTCACCATATAAAAAAACAAATAAACCCTAAAACACACTCAATATTATCTACAAAGTAAAGGACAGAAGGAGCCAAGAAATCCTACTTACTCAACCACAGATCCCCAGATGAAGACCCCACAGACTTCTTAGAGGAACTAACAGACTTGCCATCCCTGTGTCATTCCTCAGAGTCCTTTACGGCTTTTTGCTGCTCTTCAGTGAATTGTCTGAATATTTTTTTGGTATTGACAGCCCCAAGAACTGTATACTATCTTTCAAGTGTGGTCGCACCAGAGCTATTCAACAGAAAAGACCACCAGCTCCTTGGTTCACATAATGATGCATCTCCATGTAAAAGCATCTGGAGAAAACTAATGATTCCAATAAAGCAACCACATTAAGGGAGGATATAACAATATACATATTTGCTTTGGGCCCCAATGCACCTCAGCCCCTCTAGTCTCTACATATGGCACATTATAGTCTAGAGTCTCCTGCAGGTGGTAATACTTTGGTCGCATTTCGGTTGTTGGGTTACTGTGCAGGTGCTGGGTGGTGAGAGTAGTCTGTGATATACAGGAGGTCAGACAAGATGATTTATTGGTCCCTTCTGGCCTTGAACTCTATGACATTTTAGGAAGATCCACAGATATTTAACCCCAACCATAGTTCCATCATTTCAGAGCCTGCAAATACTTTACTGTTCACTTGCCCACTAGCTGATACCTGAGAATCCATCGGCCCCTCTCTTTCTAGAGGTAACATCATATCTGCTGAACTACAACATGAAATACCCAAAGGCAACATGAAAAAAAGCCAATCACATTTTCAGCCCTCATGAAGATTCATGAGAACAAGCTGTGTCATCATCACTGCTCCTCCATGCAAAACCCCAGAGGCCAGCACATCTCCCCATAAAAAACTTCTCTGTATTTGAGATACTGGACTACATGGTAACAGAGTCTGCTCCTTTCGTTTCTAGTTTTATCTGAGAACTTGACTGCAAGAACTCCCAGAACTCCCATTGAGGGTTGCAGGTTGTTACATTATTAATTTAATGGTGACATAAGAAAGAGGCTTTGAGACTAACCTTTTGGTGACTATTATTGTCCAACAGAAAGACTCTGTACTCGCATCCTCCTTGACTCCCACTGAAGTCAGTGCAACCAGGGCGTTGCCTGTGATAGCAGCAGACTAGTCTCAATGACCCACGAGGTCCTATCTAGTCCTAGGTCCCAATGTCCCATTGGTACTAACTACTCTTGCAAACATAATTAAGGAACTTGCTGTACTGAGGCTCTGATTTCTTAATAAAAGTGTCACTAAAAAAAAAAAAAAAATCCCCTTGTTCCTCTTTATCTATCAATTGACCCCCCCAGCTCCACATTCCCTGGGTTATCCTGGGCCATACTGTATTTAAACTTCCTTGAATTGCAAAACTGAGAGGGGCATTACTCCTCCCCTCCTCTTCCCTCGAGGTGCACAGATTCACCATCTGTCAAATCTAACACACAAAGAGAATTTCTTCCTTCGTTTCCTTAGCCTACCCGAGAACTCAAAAGGTCTTAAAAAGAAAGCTTTATATAAAAAGGAAAGAAAAACACATAAACATGATCTCTGCATCAAGGTGACACTGGACAGGGCTATTTCTTATAGAATAATATTTGATGAAACAGCCTTATTCAAAAAGAACACTACACTTTAATTTCAGCAAACCTCCACTCTAATACACCCACAACCTCGAACGCCTATCTGTTTTTTACTCTCTGTATTCAGTACCTTGTATTACTGAAAGATGGATGAAGAGTCTCTGATTGATTAGGATGGATGTACCCTCTCGGTGGTTGGAGAGAGATAAAGGCTCAAACCTAGCCAAAATTCACTCCCTGAGTTGGCGTAAAACTCGGGTCTTCCGAGGTTGGGTGCGTGCTGAGTCATGCTGTTGCGCCTGGTTCCCTCTCGTTAGAACGGCTCTTTAAGGATGAGTGAAAATTAAACCTGACGCATATTCTCGTGTGTTATCAGCACATGATAGGTACTTCGATGGGATAAGCAGTCTTCCATTCTCGAGTGCGCTTTCATATCTGGAAGGTGTTTTCATCACAGGTCGTGTGCGACGTCTCTCGATCGTGTAATTTGCTCTTGATACTCCTGTGTAAGCAAATGACGCAGTGGCGCTCTGGTGTCTTTCCTTCTTTATTCGCTTTTCATAGTTATTTTCGATTTAGTATTGCGAACTCGTTTTGCGAGTGCCTCGGAAAATCCCACCCTTAATTCTGATACAGTGCATGACACAGTGTGAATGGGACAGAGCACGGGCCCGCGGTGCCATGTTCTGTGCGTGGTGGATAAGGGTGTGTCGCTGGTGGAGTGCCTGAGCTTTTCTAGTCTAGCTGAGGTCTCTTCATGTCGCAGACGGTGGCATTTTATCCGTACTAGAGACTAATAGTAGGAGATATTATAGAATGGAGGCTTTAGAAAGACGCGACAGCAGAATAAGGTGATCATGGGCAAATGAGATCGAACATAGGATCTCTGCGGTAATACTAGCTATGCTTGAGAAATATTATGTGTACTAACTGACTTAGTGGACTCGAACTAATCTGTGGTACTTAGACTAGGTGCCGCAAGGAAGCATCTTTTAGCTCTTGTGCGGGTTGGCTTGCATATGCCTTATAGTGTCATGCCGCTAGGGGTGACTAGTGGGTTGCAGCTCGCATGTGATGAAGTACTTTTTAGATGGTATCTTGATTAGTTAAGACTTGCAAATTGATTAATATGATAGCATCTCCTCAGCTTTGCTTACTGTGGCTGATTGATTCTGTTCAGGAGCTATGTCTTTGAGACCGGCATATCAATGCTTTTATCAGCCGGCAAGCTTTTATCAGTTGACGTGGGTTGTAGGCCAACACCAGTGCCTAGAGGTGATAGTGTTTGAGCTTATTTGGTAATCATATGCTCGACTCAATTCAGCTTGAGATGTGTCTCATTGGATCGGATTAGATGTTAAGTTTGTCTCTAGTCATCTGAGCTCCTTTATTTTCGTGGTAATTGGATGGCATATCCTCTCCATACTCTTTATTAGAGGTGTGTCTCACATTCGCTAGTCTTTTGGTTTTTATTTTTTCACGTCGATCAGTCTGGGAGGAAACTCCTTCTATGGAGACAATTCCAGGAGCCTCGATCCGCGATGTCCTATTACTTTAGTCTCATGTGTGCAAGGTAGTTAGTTACAATCTGGTGCGATTCTGGGTACGACTCTGGCGAACTACACCAAGATCTCGGCACACTCGTGTGAAGGGATATGGTACTGAGTGTAGGAGCCTTGCACTACGGCTGCAGAAGTTTCTTCTCCCCAGGCTACACGCCCGGACGCTTTTTCCTGCTAGCTCGCTCTCAGTGGCAGTCTAGGAAAGCAGTAGTGGAAGCGGAAGCATCGGCATCGAAGGAAAAGTTATCTGCTCGCGCGGAATAAGTCACCAAAAAGGTTAGATCATCAAAAGCCTCTTTCTATATGTAATCACCCTATAAATTAATAAATATACACCTGCAAACACCATACAAATGGATAGTTCTTGGAGGTCTGTCTCGTAGATTGGGAGATAGCAGGTAAGTTCTTTGAGGAGCAAAAGCATAGAAACTGAGGGACGAGGAAAGCAGCTCAGCAGGTCTTCAGGGGTCTATGTGGCTTAGAATACCTAGGATATCTCAATTATATCTGCGAGTTTTTATCACTTATGGGGGCATCGATCTGGTAGGATCTGGGATGGGTTGTCTTCTATATGGAGATAGGTAGCAAAACCAAAGGTGCCTCGTATTTGAGGTTGACAGGCCATTGTTCTCGATGATCTTCATGAGAGGCCTAGAAAATTTTAGGGAACATTAGGGGCACCCAGGTTTCTGTGATTTAGTCCTCTATATTGTTCCAAGTAAGTTGTGTAGCCGTTTTATAGATGTTTATCCGTGGTCATGTTTTCCTTGTGAGTGATAGTACCTGTTTCTGGCAAGTAGTATCGAGTTGTTACTAGTAGAATTGAGTAGAGGGACGTGGATTGGATATTGATTCAGGCGGTATCCCGGGCTGTGCTCGAAGTGACCGGCGCTAGTAACGTTATTTGCAGCTGCGACATGATGGTCACTGGATTGGGTTAAAATATATCTCGTGGATCTCTTCTCGGTAATTGCGAGAGGCTGTGGAGATTTCACTTAGGCCAGAAGGAACAATAATATCATCATTAGTTTATGATCTGGGAACAGTCACAGCTTTTGAGCACAGTGCGCCATAATAAAGACACTCTTCCTTCTCTCCTACCTCCCATGGGCTCGCAGCCCTGAGCACTAGTAGAGAGGGAGGAGCCGCTCACATACGCAAGTGCGAATGTGTGGTGTGGACGGCAAGTTGTAGGCGCCTGCGAGGGGACTCTAGTCGTGTGAGTTGTGCGTAGTAGGAGTGAGGTGAGGTGGCATCTGGGGCCCAGTAAAGATATGGATGTGTAGTTGTATGATTGAGTCGTGCCGCGTTAATGTGGGAATATGGCATTGTTGATTGGAGCAATCACTTAGGGGTTGTCTAGACGCCAGACTTGACGTGTGAGGATTGGAGAGTGTCTCTAGGATCTATGTGTGAGGAACAACGGCAGAGATGGGTGTACTTGGTAGTCTGCATGTTGGAGTAGCTTGGTAGGGGTGGGGAACGTACGCTTGAGTAGAAGGGTAGATAATAAGGAGTTCTTGGAGGCTAGTCGAATACAATTATAAATATGATGAGACGGGAAATTTGTTCTTGGAAGAAGACAGGGCGAGGCAAGAGGGCCGGCAAGTAGAAAGGAGCGTACTTAGGGCAGGAGATGAGCACTGGTCGGATGGGAAAGAGCGTTGTGTTCTCTAGTTGAAAGCTCGGATGTGCGGAGGGGGAGTCAATATCATTCTGCGAGGGGTTTATAAGTGGTGCTCACATTGCGGTAAGTACAAGTGCTATCTTAGCGGCTCGCTATCATGTCCTCTTATGGACATTTCGTGGCATAAGATTTCCTATTTTTCGTAGTGTGCTAATTATTGGGTGGTTTATTTGTTTTCTTCTTGTGA
The DNA here is from genome assembly GCF_003597395.2 of Chelonoidis abingdonii. NCBI lineage: Eukaryota > Metazoa > Chordata > Testudines > Testudinidae > Chelonoidis > Chelonoidis abingdonii. Next base: position 296,293,838 of record NC_133770.1, read on the forward strand.
TAGAGTGTAGAGGTGTTTCTTCTTGTTCCCCCAGTTGGTTGGCACTCGGAATCCAGTCGTTGGAAGCAATGAATAGCTACTTGCTTTCTACAGGAATTCTTGCCTTCTCATCAGTGGTCTGATTGCTGGTTTGATATCTTTTATTGTCTCATATCTTCTGATCGCTCTCTACTGACTCTAGAGTTTTGCAGCCATATGATTGTTCGACAGGATATATAGGATATTCTGAAGGGGGTTGTGTGAGTGTGCGCTTTATGTTATTCAGTTTGTATTTCCGTTAATATATATGATAACGATGGCTCTACAATTAAACACACTAATTCATATGAGTATGTATGGTCTAACGAATCACCTATAGGACCCGGTTAGTGATATAAGGTTAGAATTCTCGGTTTGATATCTGGATCTCGGGAATCCGTCTGGTTCTTCGCTATCTATCCGATTGTTTTTTAGTGGTGATGAGTAGTTATGATGTGTTCGGCACGAGCAGCCTCTCATTCCTCTGTGGGTCGATGGTTTGGATGGTATATTGGTATCAGCGGTCGTATCGTGTGCTCGTCCGTACGCGCTGTCTCTCTGTCTTTTGGTTTTTGTGGAGAATATAGAGATCACGTACATACATATACGGGGGATTGATGTGGTTCATGTGTTTATGTTAAGAGTTACACTGTTCTCGTATGATTGTGACTTATCAAGCACTCATGAGAGACGTGTCTCGAGACTTAAGCTGTGTTGTCTTTTTATAACACACAAGTTAGGCACACAATCATTCGAGCTTGCCAAGGCCGCAAATTATCAAGGGGTCTTCCGGAGGCGAAGGGTGTCTAGATATAGTTTCTTCTCCCCTTACCTCATTCCGAGATAGTGATTTCGTCATTGGCCATGAGATTTGATACCAAGCAGATACCTACTCTGGAGAGAAAGCTTAGGACTCAAGCCGCAAAGCGGTCTGTATTTTTAGTTCTTCGTAATTCTCTTAGCTCATGCTGTCTTCAGGAGATTGTTTAAATATACTCAGACTTATATTTCGATCCAATTTCTTGTCATTAAAGATAGTAGTAGAGCCAGCTAAACTCAGACTTATAAGAATCACAGGTTTTTAATACTTTTTAACGTTAGTAGGGAATGATGACGTTTATCAGTATTTTTTTACCATTGTTTTATTGACCTAGACTATAGTAGGATTAAGATTTCCATTATGTATCGCGCGTCGCACTACCTAATGAGACTATACTATGGTGCAAGTATTAATCGTGTACTTGTGTTCGTCAATTGATTGTCTTCTCTTGCTATGGTTATTATTTTCCTAGTTCTAGTTGTTTGCTGGGTTCTTTTCATATGATTGACACACTCAGGGTGCTGGGATGAATAAGCCTTTATCTTAAGCATATTGTATAATAGTGAAGGACATTGTTGTGACTATTCATTCACAAGATGAGTCAGTAGCGAGAGAGTGACCAAGGAGGTGGGCAGTGACTTACAAGAGGAATTGCCAGTGGCATCAGCATTTCATAAAGTACATCGTCGTTCTTATTTTGTACTAATACATGCATTTGGGTGGCCGGTGAAGTGCGGCGTGGAGCAGATGTGTTTGTATTCGAGCCATGATACGTCTCGAGCTGGTGTCTCGTGATCTTGAACTGGGGTCTGTTTATCTGTAGCTGTGCGAGAGTTAAGCTTGTGATGGACGCATATATTTCTATAGCGTGGCCTTTGACCAATATATGAGGGCAATTCTTTATCAGTCGAGTAAAATCATTCCTCGCCTAGTCATAAGCGTTCGATTCAGACTGAGGGCTTAAAGATGGCAATCGTTCAGCTCGTTAAAGCACGCTGTAGGGTGAGAGCGACGACAGGGAAAAGGTCAATGAGCGTGCCAATAGGCAGAGTTAGGTGATGATTAGTCTGTAACTTTATCTCATAAGCGAACCAGGACCGACTTAGTACATCTAGCATGTGATACTACTGTTGTCATTGTCCTTGTATCGCTACGTTGTGTGCTCTGTTCTTTGTGGTATGTGACGCAAGAACTAGCCATCGGCATAGGGGTATGCATTATATCACTGTCCGAGTCCAGTGACGCGTATTGTATGCTCGTCAAGTGATGTCTGGCGGGGATATCCAAGTCACATCTCGCTCTAACTCTAAGCAACGTGGTTTTCCTGTTACGTCATGGGCATACTATCGACCGTGTGATAGGTGTCGTTGCAAATATACTAAGATGCAGGGAGTAACAAAACCTTCATAGCGAGCACCTCTGTGAGTCAGAGAGAACAGTGTCGCAGTTTTTGATCTGGACACGCAGTCGCTCTAGGTACGAAATAAACCCGTCTACGAGTGACTATTGAATAGTTAGTGTAGATATGCCGCTCGCACATAGGTCTGAGGTTCCATCAATCTTACGTGGACTCGTACTTCAGGGCTGTATAGGACAAGACTTGAGTAGGTGCTTTCTATGCTGAATATGTTGTCTCATTTGCTACGCCTGATTGAAGGTAATAGATCAGTAATCTCCTGGTTCTGATTGTCTGATCTCTCATGTTGGTTAATTTACCCTTACTTGGTTCAATTCACGGCTGATTGAGGCGCTACAGGTCTATGGGTTCCAGTGTCCTTGTGTAGAAGTTTGTCGGTAGTGTGCTTCCAGGGATCTTTGCCATATGGCACTGGATTATGTGTGGAAATGCCTTTCTTCTCTCGCTGTTAGGCTTTGAAGCTATGTCTCTGTTTAAGCTCTCATTGCTTCTTAGAGAGGCGTCCTTAACTCTCAGAGCCTTTAGTGGTTTTAATCTCTAAGATTCTGTGAGCGAAGGGCTCTTCGCTCGAAGCTCCTCATAGTCTATATCCTACCGTTCTGAAATGGTGTACGGACATCGCTCGCACGCATTCGTGAGGACACACGCCATAGTCTCACTTGGCATGTTGAACTCTAGTTTTCCATTTAGGATCACTGGCTCTCATCAGAGAGTAAATGTGATGAGCTCCATTATATGGGCACTTCCTCGTTGTTTGCACTCTACTCTGTTATTCTCCTTTTTTACTGTCTGTATCCGGGCAGGGATCGTTTAGTGTCTATTTGGCCACAAGTCGCTTGCACTGTGATCCTCTAATCTCGTTCAGTCCCCCGCTGTGATTTATGTCCTACTGCGAACTACCACGAGTCATGACCTAATACTCGAAGCGTACTCGCTATGAAAGTGGCGAGAGAGTCTTTCATATGCGCTCTGTAAGTAGGCCAGAATCTTTCTACTAGTGGGTCTGAGGGGCTGATTGAAGCCTTGTCCTGCGTCTTTATAAATGGAACAACTAAAAGCAAATAGTTTATTAAGACTCTTTTTTAGAATCAGTGAGGACTTGTGTGTTATAATAAATAGATATAATAGATGTATAAATAATATATATGTAGATTAAGGTGGTGTCGATTGTCTTTGAGGTATCATGATACATTTGATAATATTCGAGCCTAGGGTAGTCTATAATGGAATCTCTCGATTACAGTGCAATACTAGCTGCGATGTGTCTCAGTGGTTTGTTAGTATATTTGTGGCAGGAATAAAGTAATTCTTTGACCCTGTAGTTAAAACTTAGTGCGGTCTCTCAATGTTTCAATACAATGGGATCGTTGAGTGACTGGTAATAGATAAGTTCAGGAGGCTTCGGATGGGGTCATTTATCTCTCACGGAATGCATGTAAAGTAAGACTAGATGCTGCTTCAATGCATCATCAGCCGGGTCAGGGGCTCGGATATTGCTAGACTCTTGTGCGTTTGGTTGGAAATATATCGGAACTTTTTAGACCGAGTCCATGTATGGATAGTACTAGCATAGAGAAATGTGTAAAGAAAGTTTACGACCCGTGTACAGACCATCGGTTAAGAGTTTGCTTCTTCGCGCCGCTTGCAGCTTGTGGTGCATACATTGCCAGTGCGTTCTGATATAAGACCATCTCTAGTACGAGAGTTTTAAACAATTGTCTGTTCATGCATAGACGCGGCTTGCAATCTGGTCTTTCTTTGTTCATTCTTGCAGCGAAATTTCGAGAGGGCGAGAGTCTGGGTGAACTCGATGTTCAGTGTGGAGCGACTCGAACATGATATACAATGAGTCGAGCGTGTACCTCTGATGAGAACATGAACTAGCATATTGCGTCAATGTAACATAAAATCTACACTTTGGTCCTGTGACATCGGCAGGACATCTGAGAGCTAGTGCGCTCTATAGTGGTCAGGAGTGGGAAACCTGACTTTCTCTCTTTGCTAATTCAGGAGGGCTTGATTCATTACCGGGTGGTTAATAATGTTTCTTGATGAGCATGTGTTAATGGACTATCCTGATTATATGCAGAATGAGTGAGTGAAATGATTATGAGATCTGTAATATCCTCTCAGGGATATTATTCCCAATGGCCCTTCCGATGTTGTTTGCTACTCTTAAGATGGTTGCGGCGGAGCTGCTCGACTAGTTGAATGTAACGCGTCACCTAAGCTCTTAACGAGGCACTCATGGGCTCAGATATGGATTGTGTTAAGGTCGACTGTCGTAGTTAATATCATGTATGTTTTGACGGAGTGTCTCTGGAGATTTCGACAAGTAGAGGGGAAGGATGGAGCTTGAAGCACTCTTATCAATAAGAAGTAGTGTGCTCCGTTATTGTCGTAACTTGAGTTTAGAGTGAGATTAGGAGTGATCTCGGGTGATCTCACGCTATGAGTTATATATAATTCATCTTGGGTGGCAAATTGCCTGGGAGTTGTGCCGCGCTCATACGTGTTTCTTCGTGACCTGGTCTCGCGTCTTTCTCTTCTCTGAGTGAGTCAGCCGTTTGCAGCTGGCTTCTGCTTGCTGGTCGCTACCTCTCGGCTACGTCCTTTAGATTCTCGCACCTCGCTCCGACTGCGATCCCTTCGTCGTATGGGGCTCCGCTTTCGGATGAGTTAGTTGCCAGGCTTCTCGATTTTTGCGGGAAGTGGACCCTGGGCCGACCTCCCTATTCCTATTGCTCAAGGTTACCTCAAGCCAGGTGCCCTTGCGCGGCTTGTGCCGTTCGATATCCTACTTAGCCTTGTAACTCTGCATTGCTCCTTACGCGTTCTCTTCCTCCTGTACTTCCTGGCCTCAGTCGTGCTTGTGTAAGCCGAGCCCATTCGTCTCGGAGCCCTTTTCCTGTCCCTCGGCTTCATGAACCCCTGGGTTGCCACATCTTTTTCCTTCCCTATCAACACTTAGCTCTTCGTCCCCCTCTATCCTAAGATTTCTCGTGTATTGGCTCTTCCAACTCCACGGGCCTGGTTCGTCACTCTCTCATAGCCTTCGTAGTGCTCTCTCTCGCGTGTTTGCGAATCCGTACTCGGAGGTGTTGTTGAGTTAAGGATGAGAGAGGCATTGAGTATGTTTAAGTTGTGGAGCGTAGTGGCTTGGGAAGGTGTCCCACAGATACTATATAGTGTAAAGGGAAGTTGTTCGTTACTCACGAGCTCCTCGCTGATACAGCCGAAAGGACGGTCGGGGAATGGGATCGCTCTTCTCAATTACTCGATGAGAGGATGCACACTGACATGGGCACGCGGCAGTCGGCACTACACATGAGAGATAGGGAGAGGGATGGAACTCATGAAGATCATTCTGACCCAGGCTTTTAGTCTCAGGCATAGTTATAAGTCACACTGAGTTAGACAGGCTATATGGACATGTGACAGCTGCCCGAGCAAAACTCTATCCCACAGGTGTCCGTTGCATGTCTTGGGCATGTTTAGCATATAGCAGAACAGAAATGGAGTGGGTTCTATGGTTCGTATTGTAGCTATAGGCTCTTTATGATTAATGATAGAGTCCACATAGCAGGCGCGTTTTCTTTGTTAACGTTCTCGGTGCCACATCATTATGTCCGTCTCTGTATACGGCCCTAGTCGTCAACTCATGCACCAGTGACACGGTAGCTTTGGGTGTTAAAGGACTGGGTAGAGGGCCAAGGCATTAGCCCCTTGAACCTACACCCAGAGGAGAAGAGGGAAAGGCGGAGACCCAGAGAACAGCCCAGTACCCGGCCAATTGCCACCGGCAGCTACACTATATATATATTGTTGAGAGGCTCCGTTCTAGATGTGGTCATCATAATCTTGAGCTTGTACACATGAGTGCTCGCACCTTACATACCTGAATAACTGCGCTATGAGTCCATGATTCTTTTCTCGATTGGCAGAATGCTTTGTTGTACATATTTTCTATCCTGATTAGTGAGACCTAAATGCGTAGGGAAGACGCGTTCTAAGATTCGAAGTGTCTTCCTGCCTAAGATTTTGCTGTATGTGGAACATGTTACAAACAAAGATACTTCTCTGCGTGTGTCTCTACTGGTAGTCCATATTGACTAAAAGTGTCTTAGTGAGGCAGCGAGTAAAAGGAGCCGATGTAGAAAGGTTGCTGTGCTAGTTTCTCAGAATGCTGAACGCATGCATCTATCTGGAATCCTAAATGAGGGTTGCTTTTATTTGTTCACACGGTGATCGTCACAGGAAAGATCTTCTCATAGCAACCTCAGTGATTTGTGGTGTTGCGTCTTCAGATAACTCAATTACTAACTTTTGGTTGACAGACTATTGAAATATTTCTGAATCTGTGGCGAGGTCCGTATAGCCAAAGTCTCTAGGGAAGTTCTACTTAGTAAACTTCATTCTCTCTATGTAATTCTGCTATCCGTGATTGGGACCATCCTCGCTATATTCACCTCGAGCATGGAGGCACGAACCACTTCCTCCTGTTGCTCTTCAGGAATTTGTATTAATCCACGTATCGATCTCTGGCCCGTGAACTTCCAGCAGATTTTGTTCTTCAGAGAAAGTACAAGCTTGTATTATGATCTGCACATTTTTCGATAGTTGAGTAATTTTCTGTATGTTTATGGGCCTCTTGTTCCATGTATTCTAATATGACCTGGGCTGAGGACATCTGTGAATGCAAATGTGTTTATTATTGTTGAAGGTAGTGCCAGCCTCAGAGGCGCTCTCCACTGTGCTATGCCACTGTACAGATATAAAGGGTTGGATTTTCAAGAGGCATCTAAGAGTTATAGGCAGATTATCTACACTTAAAGCATCCAAGGGGTGCAAGGGCGTTTCAGTAACCTCCATGCTGCGGCTTCAAGTAAGCAGACTTAAATACAGCGAACGGAGGGTTTGTCCATCACTGTAGAATATCGCATCTCCAGAAAGGTGTTAGCTAGATCAATTGGGGAAAGTTCTTTTAGATGACCTAATGCGTGTGTAAGGGTTAGGTCGGTTAACGATGCTTGCTTCGCAGAGGCATTGGTTTCATTACCCTAGTAATATATTACATAATCATTCGCGTTCTCGACCGATTCGACATAGCTGGGTTCTATCGATTCAACTTCCACAGCTTGTCTAAAGTCTTAATTCAGCTAGGTGAAGTGCCAGTGTGTGGGTCTGAAGGCGAATGCCTTTAGGATTATGTGAGCCCCATATAATATAGGTCCATACCGACACTTCCATGTGTCCCACCTCCAGTTACAATTTATCCACCACACGGCCATGCCACACACAGAGAGATGGGGCAAACATTAAAAATAACGCAGAATGAGTTTCAAGGGAGTGTCTCACCAACAGTGTTTTGTGTTCCAGCATTTCCAGATTTCACCACGATATTTTTTGATCTACATCTCAATTTATTAGTGCAGCGTTTGTAGCGAAAATTTGTCTAAGTTGAAATAGATACTCGTTGATAAGCATAAATATACAAGACTTACTTCCATAATCCAGATATCACACGTTTGTTTGCATAATGCAGAACTTCTTTCTTTTTCCCTACAATCATTACCTGACCTATAACAACTACCATCAGGATTTTGGGGGAAAAGCCTCTATCGCTTTGGTATCGGCTTAAGCAACTACGGTCTATATTTCTCCTGTCTCCTCAACGCCAACCAGAGCTAGTGGGGTGGAGACAGCATTTGAAATTGAGTTACTGTAGAGCTAGAGAGTGTGAGTTGCATGGTTGCACTACCGTTTCCAGCTGATACCAAATCTTGATCAGTAACATACGTTTCTCTACGCACAGTGATTCAATTGTTGGAGCTGGTAATATTACTGAAAGAGAAGGAACAAGACTGTTAGTGTTGAAGGCTTCTTTCGTTTTGTATAATTGACCTAATATTATGTAAATGTCAGAAGAGTTGGAGCAGCAATTCAATAAAGAATCCTTTAGAAAAAATGCATGTTCTTGAGAGGGTGAAGGCTGGAAGTGGTAGCGAAAGTGATCATGCACCAAATCGCTCTGTTGCATTTATATGAACAAGTCATTTTCACAATTAATCTTTAATAGTATAGCACTGCCTCCTCTTCTACTGTAATTACAGAGCACTCTGTGGCCTGCATACAAGCGCCGCGATTCGCTCTGACTGAGTTCCATTCACGCCATAGATATCTGATGCGCTCCCAAGACATTCTGTCAGCGCCACGACGAGTAGAACAATCATCCTTAATGGGCCTGAGCCTTGAATATAATGTTTGATAATTTTCCGATTGTGATGTTCTTGAGACAAATGATTAACTTGGTGGCGCTGCTTCGCCCTGCTCCGTGGCTGAGATACAGGTTCACAGGCAAATGACTTGATACAGAAGCAGTTTGCTTTATTGAAGTGCAATAGTGCAGTGGTCTGTGGCCTCTTTGTGTCCCTGACAGATATATTAGGTGGATTTTCAGAGTGCTTAAGGGGTTAGGACACGTCTAATTTAAACGCAATACAGTGAAGCGTAGTGTAATGGTAGCATGGGCATTTCTGAGTGGGTTTATAATGCGGCATTTGATAGGCGCTGTAAGATCCAACATAAGTATTGGAAAGCTTGTGGGCGTTTCTTTTATTCTAATTCTTGTAAGAATCGCCTTATACCCTTGAGCAAAAGACTTAGCTGCAGAATCAGTTGCCGGTCTGGATCATTGGGAAAATGCACATTCACCCTTGTTACCCACATCTCTAAACCTATTCGTAAAATTAAATGCGTCCAACCCGAAAGAATTCGTTGATCTTGGAATTTTCTATCCCCAACAAAGATTACAGGATTCCTGTCCTCCCCAGTGTTTGGCAGCGCGGAAGTACTGTGCTACCAGTTCTCCTATCGATTCTCCAGCGTTGGTAAGATACACGAGTGATGTGTGTACTTTCCTTTCCCAGCTCTATTTCACATCGTTGTTATTGAACTGGTGGGAAAGCGCCGCCTAAATTTACGGGGCCTGATCCCTCTCCCTCCCTCCCCCTCTAGTCTGCCTATCACCTCGTAACCCATTTGTCGACTACTCGTACGAGTCATCCGTGTCATTCATGTACGCGGTAACACCAACCAGTGCGACGAGAACCGTCGATTGCTAGGAGCACTGCCACATTTCACATTTAGTGGTCTACTCCAGCGTTGTTTAATAAGAATATTTGATAAACTGAAGAAAAGCACCACATTATATTTTATACCATTTTATTTACAATCGTTTCACTTGCTTAAAAAAGGCAGCTAATAATCATATGTTTATTTAGCTTTCCACTCTTAGACCAGCTTTAAGCCATAGAACAGAGACGTGGCTGGTCTCGAGACAGTTGAAGACCTTCCCTGGTCTAGCAACGTGCAAAGCGTCAGATTCTGAGTCCAGGGGATAATAATCGATCTGAACATGGGCATTCCAGTTGCAACACTGTGGCCAAAAAGAGCTTTAATCTGTCTGGGATCTCATAAAACAGGAGATACTATTAGGAACAGGAGAAGGCATAGTTGATTACCTCTGCATTTACTTTCTGGGTTGCAACGAGTCTTGGAATAATACTGTGTTCAGTTCTTGTGTTTCCACCAATTTAAGAAGGATGATTATTATCAGGCCAAGTTGTGTGAGACCAATGTACTGCTTGCAGGGTTATTACTCAGCAAGATATCGTAGGGACCCTTGAGACCCCACTTCCATAGTACCTGTAACTTTTACTACAGTAGTTGTCCATGTGCAAATGCTTATGTGGGGTTCTGTGGATAAGATTGTCTGACTGCAGAGTTAACCCAGGATCTTACTAAGGTGTACCTACCTAGATCCGAATCTACACACAGGCTTTCAAGAGTTTGCTGTTCTTAAACCTGGGCTAGCTGGCTTGCTGGGCTATGAGATAGAGCTTAGGGCGTCTTAGACTTTATGGGCGCCCTATGGCAGACAGGCACCAACGTTTTCTGCAGTAGCGGACTCCCCCCGGTTCGGCCCCACTCCATTCTTGCCCAAAATGCCCAGGCAGCGAATCCACCCGGAAATTAAAAAACAAGCCTTCCCCTATGCGACCCTCCCACTATATACGTCTCTACTCTATTACGACTACCACCTAACGTCAACCAACAGGCATTTGCAATATTCCCATCCTTCTCGCCCATTCGCACTTATCCTAGGTCAGCATTTACCATTGGCGAAACTAAGCTTCTAGATATATTTTCTCGAGGCAAAGCGAATGGAGGGATAACCGGAGCAAGGACGGGAGAGAGCAGGCACGTGGAGGAACACTGGAGAAGGGCACTTCTCAGGGTTAGACGGTGAATTAATGTTGCCCAGGTGGATACCCTTCGCGTGTAGGTAACGCCCAGATCAGAATGCTCTGTGGCGTGGCTGACATCATTGCGCTTGGCAACCAAATTCAACAGTTAACTGGTCTGATAGTTAAGCTGAATCTACAGTACAGTTGGGTAGAGCCACGTTCAACATAGTTTATTCCCCGTGATATGTTGCCCTGGACACCATTTTTGAAGTCGACTGGCCCAGTTGATCACGATTAAAGCCTTCTAATCTAATCTTGTGGGCACCAATACCATAAGAGATAATAGCGATATCTATCCGATTTCGACTTCTACATGCAAATGAAAGAAGGATATGCCCCGTTGTGTGCCTAGTAGGAGATTGAAGTGACTCTGGGTGTAGCATTAAATCAGGGAACTGAGCGCACACTGCTGACCTGCCGCATGTCCCCTATGGAGTGGGTCACTCGGACTGTGTTGTGTTGGGCGCTCTTATAGAGGCTGGCACTACTACACCAGGGAAAAGTTACGTGATCTGTATAGGGACTAGCGCACCACACTGCACAAGCTCTCCTGGTATCCGCGCCTTCATTCGCTCCTCTGACGGACTATTAGGGGTCATGAGATTCCCACACGCATTGCCCTTTTACCTCGGCTTCTCCTATTTACCTCACTCTTTCCCCTTCTTGAATCTCGTTTTCCAGCATTCTGGAATGGCACGTGTCGCGACAAGTACCTTCCGTGCATTAGTTCAAAGCACACTTCATAGCTGATGCGGCATTGGGGTTAATTCGGATGCATATTGGCAGTTGAAGAGGCAGACGCGAGTGCTTTGTTAAAATTAAAGAGGTGTGTTGGCCATAGTCAGGGTGGCGAGAAGGGGTTGGAAATCTTTTGGGATAGGGCTGATTTGGAGGCAGAGAGAGAATTCACTTGTTTTGTGCTGGTCATCCTCACTGAATGGGGTTCAGACACCTCAGTACGGAGGCGAGGATGTGAGTGAGGCATTTGTGGTCAAGTACTCATAAGCCTTGCACCGGTTGAAGATTCTCAGTTGCCAGAGCAAATGCATAGGGTTCTATTTTGTCAAGCTAGGGAGGCACTGTGTGCTTTCATGAAGGTTTTGGTTGCTGGCAGTACATAGATGCAAAAGCGCACTTAAGTAGTCGACTATATACTGGAATTGACCGCTTGAATAGGCATCGAGCCCTTGGAATGATGAGATACAAAAGAGATCCCACCTTCACAACCAGTCTCAGCATAACAGGTTAAATATGGCGCCAACAATACTCTCTTGTGAATACTGCTCAATATAGATAGGACGATAAAAACCAGCCTAGACAGGATGACCGATAGAATATCCTCCATGCTGCCTTTTTCTCCACATTCCCCATGTATATTCTTAAGGACAGAACAAGCTTCTCGTTCAAGATTCGCAGAAACTTTCATTCAGAGATTGGTTTCGTACCCAGCTTACTACAGTGTTGTGGAAATATTCTACACGAGCCGGTGATTGCGCGCCGTAAAGTCTTCAACACTTTTGTCGGGTACGATGCCCAACTGGAACGTTCAGCGAGCACTAAGCTCGAGGACACAGAGGGAGAGAAGAGCATTGTGGCTCAACAAATTCAAGTTAGAACAAGGACTAGTGTGGCTGATGCTTTCTACGCAGTGACAGATATACAATTCTTGAATCTTCGGCGAGAGGTAGCAAAGCATCAGCCAGTAGTTTTTGGTGAAGGCACACCCTTAATCACAATGACCAAGAAGAAGCTCCCAAGGTGGCGAGACGCGTTTTCTTGATTAGAAGACCAATTACTCTTGCAGTTTTAGTATAACCGCATTTTTTAGAGTCACATATGCCTATTGTGTTCGTTTTACAATGTCAATTTCGGAGGTCAACAATTGTATCTGTTTATATTTGTGTTATTGCTGTTTCTATAATAAGCAAGTCAATTTTGGTCCCTCGCCTTCCCTATAAGCAATCTTTCCAGTATCGCTCTTCTCTCGCTCTGTTCATTAGGTGGTAAGATCGGGATCTGATTTGGTTGGCAGACTAGAAAGCGAATTGGAAAGTGCCCATGTAAATTTGGGATCAGTGTGCAGGCCAGCCCTGTTGGTGGACTTGAAGGACATGTTATTTGAAATCCTTTGTAGGATGGAAAAAGCCCAGCCAGTGTTGTTGTCGCACGCCCTGAATAAGGGTATAGAGCTACCTACAGTCTTCAGTCCGGAAGGACAAGGCATCGATCTGCGCTTAAGTTATCCAGTCTAGAAAGAGTGCTATTACTATGTGCTGATCAGGAATTTTAGGAGATCTACGGCGCAGCAAAAAATTGTGATAATTCACTTTATATGTAAAATCAGTCTTGAAACTCTGAGTACTCTCACCTTCTATGCATCCAATGCTTTATAGATTCAAATCCCTGAGGCTATTAGTTTGCCAAATCCATTCCTTGCCCATGGTAGCTCTACAGATAAATCACAATCTGCGCTCTTACCTTAGTAATGATGGGACCTTGAAGGGCCTCCGCTTGTTCTGTCAAATTGTTCGTGGTGTTAGCATAGCATGCAGGGCACAGGATTAAGGGCAAGCTGGGTGAGGTATATCTTTTTATGGACACGTCTGTTGGTGGAGAGTCCACTAAGCCGTTTCATAAAGTCTAGCGTCATTTCTTCAGATCGTCTCGGATCGTTTGCGGAGCCACTCTATGGAACTCTCTCTCTCTGTTCTAGCAGACGTCCGTTTCACTCTGTGCCCTCTAGGCATAGTAATTAGCACTTTCTATGGGTTCTCTAACTGTTCCTCGTTTCATAGCACTTACTCTGATTCAGCCATTCATGTATATTTATCTCTGTGACCATGGGCGCGGATCTTCCTGCTTCTGCTCCAATAATCCTTATGTGTAATTGAGTGCATGCTGTTACGCAGCCAGAGGCCCAGATGGATAAAGGAGTGTTTTTATTTTCACTGCTGATCAGCAGCGCCTCAGAGTTTTGCTTGCTAACTAGTGCCCATTCTCTTGGTGAATTGGGAATGGACCCAATAGGGCTTTTACGAGGAGGAAGGATGGTGGTTAAGCACGTAGCTGGCGTTCCAGGGTGGTTTGTTTAGTCCTGGCTCTACTGAAGACTTGCGCTCTATGTGCCCTTACAAGTATGTTAGTCTCTGTCACAACTATATTATTAAAGACTTTGAAGTGTGAATGTGGCCGATTAAGTAAACATCTGAATAGAATATAAATTAGTACTCTTTGGGACTGATTAGCATTGTAGGGTGCGAGCGTGCAGTTTCCCAGTTGAGTATCGTGTTTCTGATGGTTTAGTGTCATATCAGCATACACATCACTAATTTATGGGAGGAGCTTTTAAACAGTGGCCCAACCTTGCATCTTTAACAGACGCTGCTTAGCATTGTGCTATCCCAGCCCTGATGTGGATTTACTCCATTAGTTGTGTTTGCGGAAGGAGGGTTGGGGCATAGCCATCCTATTTGCTATTCCTTTTTAGATTGTGGTTTTTCTTCTTTTCTTTCTATGATGCCAGGAGGGAGCATAAGTTTTCAATTGCTGCTTGGGATGGAAGGGCTGGGATGTCTCGGGCCTTCTGCAGCGAATTATCTAGAACTTCTGAGGAGGTTCTCCATCCTCACTTAACTTATTGTGATAGAGTTGCAGTACTGATCTGCAGGCTGCGTCCTCGCTGCCACTGAGTGTCCTACTCAACTTTGAACCCTGTGTTCCATTTAGTTCTTACAATCCGAGAATGCCTGAAAATTATGATTTAATAAGGTCTTTTTTTGACAAAATAGTTACACCGAAAGCGGCTGTCTCGTCTGTGGAAAGTGAGAGGCTGAGCAGCTAATTCATTAATGAAATACAAAATAAATAATAAAATAAAAAAAAAAATAATGATAAGAAAACAATGTGTTGGATGACAGGTACAAAAACCAAACAACATTCTCCAAATCAACACTAATAATTACAGATGTATAATTAAGAGGCAGAGCCCAAAAGTTAGGCTTCTGGAAGGTCATATTAGGTCCTGAGGAGAGGCTTTGACGTTACAGTGCTCGCATTTTTTTGGTCTCATGCCCTATGTATATGATTTAGAAACCGCACTTAGTGCCCTTTGGCATCTTGACCAAACTACAATTGGTTTATTTGAAAAACAAGGAAAAGAGAAGATAGGTACAGGTCGTATATCTATAGTTGTGTTAAGCCGCACTCTTTTTAAGAGGTCAAAGATCACACCGACGTCAGAAATGCGAGACGTTTTATACCTTTCCCCCATTTTAGAATCTTTTTCAATTTCATTATTGATTCGCTTGATGATGATGTACGCCTTGGCTCACAGTGTTAAAGGTGGTTCCATTGATTGTGGAACATCTGCATGAGTATCGGAGCAGGAATGGCCTTCTGATGTGGCCACTGGGGTCTGTTCTTTGAAAATAGCCTTGTTGGGATTAAAAGATTATGAAAAAGGTAAATCAGAAAAAAAAAAAAACACGGGTCTGTTCAGTCCAAATAAAGGGCTGTCATTACACCCAAGTCAGTGACCAGTAAACTAGGTAAACTTTCATTATTAAGAACGCTTTGACACCCTATTAGTATATCTTTTAATTTGAAATGTCCCATGATCATGGTCTTTCCATTTTTTATTATTGTTTTATTACACATGACTTCCAGAACCAATTTCCCAGATAATGTCAACAGACCTGCGATCTCATACTACCCGATGTACTGGCAATATTTTCTGCGTAAAGCTCTATGCCACACACGATTTGGTACTATATATAACAATAATTCACTCGTCTTTGGTATTATTGATTATCTCTCCGCAGGGAATAGATTCTTGTCACGTTCTCCTTACCCATATATGTGCACCTAGCTAGGGAGAGAGACAATACTGATCCTCGATCAATTCTAACTATAAAAGAGGTAACATGCCAGTTAGACAGCACCATCATGATAATGCCATACCATAGTATTGAGGACGAGATGTTAAATCTGCTCGATCACCTCTGATGCTGGCTTACTGTTAAATATCCGTTATTACAGCCCTCGTTACAAATGGATAATGCAAAAATGGGAAGTAGCGCATATCTACGGCCGTATTCAGGATTGAAATGGCAGAGCGCCAAACAAAGGTTGTGATTCGGCTGAACAAAATATGATACTCCAGCATCTTAGAAAAGAGTTGTTTATTTGATGAAAGGTTGTTCAACCTTGTGACTACTACACAGCAGTAGTAATCATGGACTCTCCTTGATGACAGAACGCTTCGTAGAGGTCTGGTAGAGCCTTAATTATGTTCAAGAGGTGGTGCTGGTCTAATGCTATGAAATAAGTATGCTTATGCTTGAGTTGTAGAGTAAACCAAGAATATTAATAACTTATCTGACCTCATTAGTACTGAGTAGGACATTTGTGGCATACTTGAGTTGATAGTAATTAGGTTCCGTGCCGTCTTATAATATTTTGCTTTTGCATTTTATATTTTGAAAAAAAAATTCTTCATATACGAGTGTACTATTTCATTAAATGTTATCCATTAGTTTGGCCAAAAAGTAGTTGCTCTACTTTTATTGTGATATCCCGTTATATTTTAACTGAGATTACTAGAAAATTACACAGGAACCGATTCTTATTTATCTACCTATCAAATAGTTCGACTTTAAGAATACACGCAATTTATCACAAACCATAGAAAGGGATGAAGTTGAGAATACACTGTCTCTTACGCTCATGTCTCTACCACTGAAATGCCAATACACACAAAAAATACAGGCACATACAGGCTCCAATGTCTAGTTGGGCTCTAAGTTCTGCAGCCAACAACGCCACCTCGAGGCATAATTCTCTCCTATGTATGATTATGAATAGAGAGACAAATGCTAGCTGTATATGAGCAATGGATACCCCTACTCTGATCCAGATAGTCACCAATGTCATTGTCACAGAAGTGGGTGATGATAATGTTGCTTTTACTTTACCCTTAGCGCCCCCGCAAGCGCGGCAAGAAGTGGGGTAGGGCTGAGGCCCCAGCCATTCACATTGGAGGAGAAGGGCTTATGGGTTGAATAGGCACGATTCCTTTTGTCTCCAACATGGCAGAAAATGTAGTATGGGTGTTTAGTGCGACAATCGAGTTGCACTCCTTGTGATAGTGCACGGTAGCTCCCTTCCCCGATGTTTGATAGTGAGGTGGCCGGGATTACTGGGCTGGAACTGGTAGTATAGGCTATTTAGTACTGTGTGCTGGTCAATAAGCTCAGAAATTTTAAGTCCGTGC